>NC_060069.1:67140533-67443563 GCF_922984935.1 Meles meles
AAAGGGGCAGTGGTTATCTCATAAGATCGCGCCCAAGCCACACACCAAGTTAATGATTGAGCCACTACGACAGCTCCAACCGCCTGACATTGATTCAGTGTCGGTTTATATTAATGGAGCCTCCTGGTGTGCGTGGTTCCCCACGTGCCGCCATCAGTCCACAGAGCTTGTGGCGCGGGTACATGAGCACTGTCACATGGGGTTTGAGTGTTCTACACTAAAGCTGGAAGTTTTAGAGGACGTGTGCTCATGGAATCCAAGCACTGTCTGTAGGACCTCAAGAATGAAGCCTTTTTATGTCATTTTTGGGCATAGACAGCAATCACACAGCACAGTGGTTACACTGTCCAACCCAGAATGATCCCCTTGTCAACTGCCACCAAACCGGCTCCTCCCGCCATTTGCCTCCCCAGTTGGCATCACCACCACTGTCCAGGTGCCAAGACAAAACCTGCAAGTCATCACTCGCTCCAAACACCGCACCCATGAATAGGCTTCATGAACTCCGCACCTTTGCTTTTCTCTGCCTCCATCCCCGTGCCCCGCCCCACCCCACAGAGCCACTGCAGGAACAGCCCAGCTGGTGGCCTTGCTTCACCTTTGCCCTCTGCAGACAGTTGTCCCTCAGCAGCCAAACACATCCCATCACGTCGGTCTCCTGACTATAACTTTTCTGTGCAGGGTTTCCATGCCACGTGCCTCCCCGGGGCTGCCCAGGGTCCCTGGCCTCCTCCCGGGCCACCTCTCTCCTTCACTCTGCTCTGGGAAGTCCTCAGAGAGGCCCCACCTGTTCCCACCACAAGCCTCTCTACGTTTGCTTTCCTCTCTGCCAGCAAGGTTCCTCCCCTACCTCTTCGTGGGACCAACTCTTCATCCTTTGAGTCTCAGCTCATCTGGTACCTTCTCAGGGAGGTCTCCCCTGATCACCCCATCTGAAGCACAACCCTTCATCCCCACCCCAGCCTCCTGCCACTGTCACACTTAAACTATCACATCCTTTGTAGAGCCTGTTCCTATATGAAATTGTGTTATTTGTAGTCATTTGTCTAATTATTTGTCTGTCTCTCTTTCCCACAAGAAGATAACAAGAGAGAGAGTTTGTTTAGCTCCTACTCTCTCCACTAGAGCCCATTACAGAGCCTGGGACCTAGAAGTGGCTCACTAGTTATTGAATGGATTTGTTTCAGGTGCAAGTTGCCAGAAGGGTTAGAAGGGCTAGGTTTTCGTGAACAAATAGAAGACTGCCCCACCTCCCTGTTAGGATGCTGGGCACAACCGAAGACTAACTTTGAGTTGTTCACATGCAGTGAGATGTGAACAGGGCAACTGGACCACTAGGAAGTAGTGTCTTTATGGTATTTTCTGTCCTTCTCTCTCCCTCTCTCTCTCTCTCTTACATACACACACGCACGTGCACAAATGGGCATGATGCACAACTACCATTTTACAGATGAGAAAACCGAGACCCACGGTGCTTCACCGGAATCTAGGAATCCGTGAGCTTGAGTTGAAGTCCTGGCTACACTGTCTGTTCCAGAGCCAAACCATGTTACATCTCTTTAACCACGATGCCATGAGACTGGCCCTGAACGCTCAGATTTTGGCAGGCATAGGTTCACATTCTACTTTGCGGTCACCTTGACTCAGGTGTTTTCCCTCCCTGGCTTATCACATCTTCACAGGAGCAGCCTGCCCTTTGCCTCCCGGGGTCGGGTGCAAGGGGTCACAGACGTGGGGGGACGGGGATGTCCTCTTAGTAGAACACATTTGCTTGCTGCTCCCCATTGTTCCTTTCATTTGGTGACTTTGTTCCTGCCCTTCTTAAACATGCAAATTTGGCTGATCCAGGCCCTAGGGCTCGCACACTCAGTAAAACCGGTAGAAGCAGATCTTTACATGTCCCAAGGGTGAGCAAGCCGTGTGGATGGTGCTGGAGAGAGGTGACATCTCTCTGGGGATGGGGACAGAATGTGTCTGCCCACAGTCACACCGAAAAGGAGGCGGCGCACTACTCTGTTGTTCCCTTGACTCGGTTTCTCTGGGGCTGAGTGTTGTAACAGAGGGTCTGAGAGCTCCGGCGGGGTGTGTGGCTCCCATCCCCGCCTCGAGGCAACCTGCTTGCCTGGCTGGTCTCCCCCAGCACCCGGGCACCGAGGGTCCTCGCCCCCCGCAGGACCCCCACCTTTCTCCCTCTCCCGCCCACAGCTCCATCCTGAACCTGCCGGGGGAGTCCACGCTGCGGCGGGACTTCCTGAGGCTCCAGCTGGCCAACAAGGAGCGCTCGGAGGCCTTGCGGCGGCAGCAGCTGGAACAGCAGCAGCGGGAGAATGAGGAGCACAAGCGGCAGCTGCTGGCCGAGCGCCAGAAGCGCATAGAGGAGCAGAAGGAGCAGCGCCGGCGGCTGGAGGAGGTGAGGGCCCCCCCACCCCTGGGCGGCCGCGTCACCTATAGGGCATCCAGGGAGGTGCTGGGGTTCCCGCCCTGTGTGGGGCCACCCAGCCCACGGGGAGCACGCACCTTAACGTGCAAAGGAGGGGAGGCCTGAGCACTCTTACAAAGAAAGGACGTCCCTTGCTTGGCACAGGGCGGCCATGGGACCTTGGTGGGACCTGACCTTGGTGTGGTCACCTCACGGGTAAAGGCCTCCACCCCTTCAGGTCTTACTCAGGTACCACCTCCTCCGGGAAGCCTCCTGGAGCACCTTGCTTAAAATTGCTCCCCTCCCTCTAGCACGTCCTGTTGCCCTTCCCTGCTTCATTATTCTTATGTAGCTCTTACCACACTCCCTGTGCACCTTCCTGTGTCTTACACTGCGGTGTAAGTGCCTGAGGACAGAGGCTTTTGTCTCTCTTATCCCTGACGCGTTGCTGCATCGTGAATCTCTAGTGCCTAGAACAGGGCCGCACACATGGCAGGTGCCTTGGGGACACTGGTGGACTGGACGGACTCATACAGGAATACGTGAGTCCGTGACTGAGGTCATGTGTCATGTCAACCAGACCACAATGACTGGGCAGGCAAGTGAGGTGTCAAGTATGGAAAAGCAGGGTCTGCCTTAGCTACTCCTCTGGACATTGGGGAAAGCATATCACAAGGCCAGCCACGCACCCTTTGGTCCTCCAGCTGGAGGGCCCCCCGACCTTCACCGGCGGGCACTGCTGCCGTCTGTGTGGACAAGCATAGCCCTGGCCACACTTGTCCTGGCTGAGGCCTTCACCCCTGTGGACGTAGAGATGTTTGTTAAAGCCGTCTTCCTTTGTTGGATAAATCAAAGCCTCTACACGATTAGGCAGCTGAGAGCATCACTCTTGGGAAAGCGGGATGCAGATGAGAGGTAAACCAAAGGCCCAGGAACAGGGTAGCCATTTTACAGCACTCCCAGACGCCATCTTGCTCCTCGTTAACAGTCTAGGGCGATTCACGTGCTTTGTCAGGTGCTGCTGCCGTTGGAGGCTGGTAGATTGCAGGCACCAGGGGCAGACTGCTTTTTAACTGGCCCATCCAGGTCCACCGTCCCTGGTTGAAATCAGTGAGGGCCTCCATTCCAGTTTGCAGTAAAATCCCACTAACCTCCTATCTCCTCATAGGGAGACCAGCAACAATAAGACCCAACAGTTGCAATTATTAGTGACTTCTGGGTGCCTGCTCCTGGGTGAGGTCCTTTGCTTATACCCAAGATCTCATCTACTATCATTCTGTCTTTGCATATAGCCATTGCCCCTCATGCAGAACCTGTACCAACCCCACTTAACACACAGGAAACCGAAGTTCAGGGAGGGGAAGTAATTAGCCCCGAGTCCCAGGGCCAGTGCGTGCAGAGGGTTCACACCCAGGTCTATTGATCTCAATGTCCACACAAGCCCCAAGAAGGCAAAGTATAGATAGGTAATCAAAGCCTTGAACTGCGGTCCTCAGAATTGTACCTCGTAGGCTTCTGCAAGCAGCAGTAAGCAAGCGAAACAGTTTCCAATTTAAGTTTATAAGTGTCGTATTGTCAGGGCGAAGAATGCTCAATGCACGGGAAGTTCGAAGTTCACCATCTTCTGTTGTGAGAATGACACCATAGTCGACACAGTCCCCGTCATGCTGTGGGGCAGAGACCTTCAAAGGCCCAAGCAGAGGCAGCGAGAAGGGAGGGGTGGGTGCTAATTCAGCAGCTCTCAGAAGTGAGGCTCAAAGGGCAGCGGCGCACCTGCCTGCCCACCTCTGGTTTGTCTCCTGGGCACAAGTTGAAATTCCTCGCGGCTGCATCCTGGTGTCCTCTGCAGCCAGCCACGCCAGTTGGGGCTCCTGGAAGGAGCCCTCAACCCAGAGCTGCGCCATATCCTCCAGTTCTCCTGAGAACCAGATGCTTCCACTGGTTGGACCCCCACGTTTATTCCTTTAGACTCTGGCCACACCTCTCTCTTCACCTAAGCAGTGTCCTGTCAGGCTCTGCCCCACATCCTGCCTTTCCTGCTATGTTCCTTGTGGTTTGTTGCATCCAAGAGTATTTCTGAAGGGCACCACCTGCCTGGAGCTTCACACCCTGAAAACCCTAACCGTTTGCCTTAGTTAATGCACTCCTTGCTTAGCGATGTGTTACCCTTACTTTCAAGTTAAAGGCACTTACCATGTGAATCCTAGAAAATGCCCACTGTCATCCCACAGAACCTTTCAGATACTCAAGAATGTAAATATGCCTGTGCATGCACACACCCTTATGTGCATTTCCTTCTTTTTCTTTTTTCTTTTTTAATTTTAATGTAAAATAATAATTTTAATTTTAATTTTAACTCTTGGCCCTTGAGCCTAGATCGTCAACTAATGCAAAGTCTTTTCAGGGGATGCATTGCATTATTTGTTTTGTTTTGTTTTCATCTATATTTTCGTCCCTTCTTACCTGATATGATTTATTTGGGCTTTGTGTTTCCTCATCAAGTTGCTAAAATAACAATTTCTAATGCTGTCCAAAGCATTTACTCTATGACAGTTACTCTGTTCCACACTTTACCTGAATCGTCTCATTTAATCCTCACAATAACCCATCATCTCAGAATAATGCAGCTGAGTCTCAGAGAGGTTAATGACTTGCTAGAGGTCACACAGCTTAGGGGAAACACGGGTTTCAAGCCCAGGGGATCGGACTCCAGAGCCCGCTGTCACTGCCTCCAGCCTGCCTCTCGGCTGATAAGCCAGTCATGTTTTCCCATATTCTCTACGTGGCCTCTGCTTCTGCAGTCTTTTCCTCTGAGAACTTGAGGATTTTTGAGCAAGAGCAAAGAAGCAGCCCCCATCAGATGCTCTTCTTTGAGATG
The DNA here is from genome assembly GCF_922984935.1 of Meles meles. Lineage (NCBI taxonomy): Eukaryota > Metazoa > Chordata > Mammalia > Carnivora > Mustelidae > Meles > Meles meles. The sequence goes on from NC_060069.1 coordinate 67,145,831, forward strand.
GGTTCTGGCTCTCATGCCCCCCATCAGAGCTGTGGCCAAGGCCTCCTCGTGTCTCTTCTGTGGCACTCTCTGGAATTTCTCTCTTGGAGGCGAGTCAGCATTCAGACTGAGCCGGGCACACGCATTCACGGGGACATACCTGCTGAGTCCCCACTTGCACCGAAGGCAACAGCACGCCCAAGGACACTTGGCTTTACGAACCAATGTGCATGAGCCCCGGCTTCTCATCAGAAGCAGGAACCCTTGTGACCACCGGGCATGAAGACATTATACCGGCTTTATCTGTTGACCTTCATCTTGCTCCTGTCGCCCACTAGGAAGAAGAAGACACGCTAAACGCTGCGATGGCTGTAAATTCTGAACCCCTAAGTAATAACTGTCCCCGTCACCAGGGACTCCTCTCCAGCATCCTGCCGCTGCTGGGTCCCCATCCGTGTGTGCTGCCCTGGCCCACGGGGATGACTTGTGTTTATGGTCTCCAGAGGAGGAACTTGACCTACCCTGCTCATGGCGGCGGTTAAAGCCCCCAGTCAGACTTGCACATTTAGCTTCCCTGTGGGTACCTAGCAGGTAGGCATCCTGCAAAAAACATTTCCATTCTCCAGTAAAGGCCCATGAGACACCCCTTTGGTGATGCAGGGGTGTGTAGGTTGTAGCCTTTGTCTTCCCCAGCGATCTCAGATGTCCCCTCCTACCGGAGGTCTGGTTTCTAAGGAAGCCCTGCATGGCCTTTGCTATTTATGAATATTATGAATAACCATGTGGATTTGGGTAGGTTCTGAATCAGTGTCTATATATTCTTAGGAGGATTTTGTATACCGGATATAGCCATTTATAGCCATTTATCAGCTGCATGAAAAGGACACAGCTTCAGACCAATGAAATGTTGGATACGAGATTTCAGCTTTTGACCACTGATAAAGTACAATTTATAACCAAGGTCCAGGACATTGATTAAACCTAGCTAAGGTGAATGAGTCCATCCATAGTGAGAACAGTACAAAGAAGGCCTCATTTTGTTTTAGTTCAATAAAAATTTCGATTTTAGTCTCCCTCACAGAGTTAGGGTCCAAGAATCAGGGGCAGGGTGCAGGAGAGGAGGCCAGGAATCAGTAAGGCATTTACCCTGGTCATCATTTCAGACAAACCTTGGCCAGAAGATTTGTGGTGATGCTTAACTGTGCTCAAGAGGTTGGGAATGGTTATAGTGATTTATACATTTTTTTTTTCAACTCTCTGAGAGCATTCTATGCCTTCATTTGGAGGAGAATATCATTACGTCACAGGAATAATCAAATTGACCCCACAGGCACCAAGGTGCTCAATGGTGGTAACTTTTATTCTTCAGAGAATTGTGCTAAGTTTTTCAAGCTGCCTGCGTCTCATTTGGTGCCTTTCAAGACCATCATAACATCAGCCAACTATAGAAACAGCCAGTCCTAGCTCAAAGACACTATACTGCTTTGTTCTATTACCTGAAAAAATTTTTAAAGAAATACAACAGTAACTTGTTGGCCAGTCAGAGTGGAGCACTAATATAAAAAATGAGAGCCTAGCCATCTCAATGTAGGTGAATTCTCTATAAGCCTCTAACTTTTTATCATGAGTGGCTGGGCTTTCAAGGACACTGGGTTCAACTGCCTTTTAAAAAGGGCACAGTAAAGGGGCATCCGGGTCGCTCAGCCTTTAAGTATTTGCCTTCAGCTCCGGTCATGATGCAAGGGGGGGGATGGAACCCCACTCAGCAGGAAGTCTGCATCTCCGATTCCCACTCCTCCTGCTTGTGTTTGCACTCTCCCTGGCTCGCTCTTTCTCTGTCAAATAAATACATAAAATCTTTTTTAAAAAGATTTATTTAAAAAATTAAAAGGGCACAGTAGAATTAAAACATTTTTCCTCTTCCTAAAGGCAGTCATTCAGCAAATGTCATGAATTCATACCTCTGCTATGCTGGGCACTAGGAATCCAGTCTGTCCTGGTGCTCACCAGATCTGTGCAGGAAGCAGGCACTGAGCCAATAGTTGACCCAAAAGGCCATTCATTATCATTGCCAGGTTGCTGTTGTAGAGAGGAATGGTGGGCTAAGGAACGAGTTTGGGGAAGGTGCGGGGCAGGGAAAGCAGCCCGGCCTGGCTGGGAGGTCTGCGGGGGATTCCAGCTGAAGGACTGGGGGGGTGGGGCACACAGAGATGCCAGGCAGGGGGGCCAGGGCACAATACTGTAGGGCTTCACAGGCCAAGTTAAGGATTCTTGAATTTTTTCCTGGGTCTAACGGAAACCGTCGATGTGCATTAACCAAGGGAATGCAATCAGATTTGCATTATTAAAAGGGAACTCTGGCTGCTGTGAGGTTGAGTGACTGGAAGAAGCAAGGGTGGGGGAGAGAGCCCTGTTGGTGCAGGCCAGACAAGGTGGTGTTCTCGTGGATGGCGGTGGAAGGAGGAATTGAGAGAAGTGGGCACATTTGGAAGGCACACAGCCTGTAGAACGTGCAGAATGTGCCTGTGATAGCTGATTGGATGTTGGAGACAGAAGAGAATGAGCAGTCACAGAAAGTCCCCGATGCAGACTGCGGCATCTGGGTGGGGGACCAGGTTTGGGAGCAGGGAGATAAGATCAGTTCGGAAGCCAGTGAAGTTAAGATGCCCACGAGGTGGCCAGTGGTGATGCCAAAGATTATGTAGAGAGATTATGTAGAGAGAGCCAGGGAAGGGAGAGCAAGGATGGGATAGAAGGGAAATTACTGGCTTCTGGTACTGGAAATATACATTGAGAAGAGAGGAGAGCGTGGGCCTGAACCCCGAGAACATAGAACCGGAGAGTCAAAGCCAGGATAGAGGACTGATATACACCAGGAGAATTTGGTATTTGTACGAAGAAAATCAAATATTCCAGCATAAGGAACAACTTAAAGGGGCTGGCTTTGTAGAATGCTGCCCAAAGGTTGAGTGAGATGACATCACCCATTAGCTTCAATGACAAAGACCTTATGTAAAAAGTTTTGGTGCCGTACTCTCTAAAAGTGCACTCATTTCCTGTTTGGGAGAAAGAGAAGCAATCTGCTGAGCAAGTAAGATCTGAATTTGGGCTGCGAAGACATCGCTTTGGAACCGAGGGCTGCCATGCATCTCCTGTGCGCCGTGGCCGCTCTCTGAGTCTCCCCAGCCCCGCCCCTGGGGCTCTGCAGAGAGGCTCCCCGACAAAGCCTGTTCCCACCACTGAAGTCGAGCTGGGCATTAACCAGCAGCATTTCCCTTCCAGTACTGTCATGAGGATTAAATGAGTTGGTTCACGGAAAACCCTAGAATGGAACTAGCATGTAGAACACACTCAATAAGTATTAGTATTGTTATTATTGGAGTGTGTGCCTTTGGCTGAAGTCAGAGGTATAATTTCCAAAAGTTTAAACTCTTTTACATACAGTAGTAAAACCCTCTTGAATTTATTAAAATAAATGTACCAACAGGTAAGCTTTTATTCATGTCTTGGAAAGAATATTTGTTACACTAGTAGAAATTCACTTACATCATTAGGAAGAAAAAAAAATGTCAGTGGTTTTTAAACGACTGGATGACACATTGATGCAGAAGCAAAGTATGCCAGCTTTGAAGCTGCAGAAACCAAGGTATAGTTCAAGCTGTGTGGCCTTGAGCAGATTACTTACCCTCTCTGAACCTTAGCTTCTTTATGTACACAATCAACAGACTATTTACTTTGCAGGATTGTTGTCAGAAGTAAAGGAAATCATGAATGTGGAAGGCTTGACACAATCCTGACACAAGAATGATTGATATCGTTAGATGAGTGTGTTTTTGTTATTTTGGAATGGGGATGATTTCAAAGTGGTTGTTAGGGCTTTCTATAGAAATAGTGTTTCCCATTGTCTGCCTTCCTTAATTCTCTAATGCACCTTTTCCGTTTGCATAACACATGGACTTTTCCATCCCTTTTCGAGATCTCTTTTCTGAGTGGAGCCCTCTCATGGTGTTCTGCTGGGTGTCGGTCTGCTGGTGACTTATCAGCAGTCCTGGCCTTGTGGGCCCAGGGAGGCAGCCCATTCTCCATTCTTCTAGATGTACTTCCTGTAGAAGGATCGACAGCAGCTGTCTGGGGAAGTCTCTTACAAGGCAGGCCTCATGGTGCCTTCCGCTGGAGACACTCCGCTCTGGGATGTATGCTCTCACCAATAGTTCTCGCTGTCATTTGCCACACTGTATAACTGCGATCCCGCCCTGGCCATCAGGGAGCTGCAAATCTTATGTCCTCCCAGCACCTAGCCAAACTCATTAGAAGACAGAGATCTTGTCCTGTCTCAGTAGTAAGCTTTGGGGCCTCCGGGACGCTGTGCCTTAGGATGAACCCTTTCACTGAGAAGGTAGCGGCAAGGGAGTCAGAGCTACGGAAATAAACTGCCTGGGCTTGAATCCGGCTCTCCACTTGCTGCCTTGGTGATCCTGGGTGAGACATGGCTTCTTTCCGCTTCAGGTGGCCTGTTTCCAAGAGGGGATAGTGACTGTTTCAAGGATTAAATGAGTTAATACCCAGAAAGTACTTAGAACATTCCCTGGCACTGAATAGGTACCTAAATCAGTTTAAGAAGAGAGTTGCACAGGAAGGGAAGAATCTTTGTACCCCACAATTTGCGTTGTGGTTGCTCCCGAGTCATCTTTTCGGGGTGCTCGCAGTTGAAGGGAGCATGAGCAAGCTCAGTGTACAGAAGCAGGAGACAGGGAAGTCAGGGTGACTTTTCACCTGGGCTACGTTCCCACCCACTAGACCAGGCTCCCCGGCTGGAAGAAAGCACCATGAGCAAGAATAACTCCCCCATTCAGGGCCTGGGGTGTTAATTCATTGGTGCTGCTGAGAAATGGCCTGTAATTCACTTAGTCATTAGCTGTAGGCATCCTAATGTGTCCTGAGAGCGGCCGCGGGCCGCCAGGAAGCAGAGTGGCCCTTTATCTCCGGATGTCGTTTAGCATCAGCATGAAGACTGAATGCTGGCTAGCTACGCTTTTGTTCTTTTATTTCAATAACTGAGCTGAAATTACGAAACAGCTGGGAGCCAGGCAGGCGAACTGGATGCCTGTGGTCCCAGGCAGGGCCTGCCCACACACGGGCTTCTGACCATGGTCAGTGGCCCGCATGCGTGTGAGGCACGCTCGTGCTTCAGGAGGCTGTGTGTTCTGCACAGCTGTGTGCGACGCCGGTCCTCAGTGTGCCCCAGAAGGGCTCTTTGTTCTCACAGACCCGTCATGCTGCTTGGGCACCCAGACCTGTGATGGGAAGGGGAAAAAGGGGGTCTGAAATTCCTGTGTGGCAGCTTCAAATGTTACTACTTTTCAAAGTCATTTTTCCCAGACCCTTTCCCACATTCCTGAGGAATGGGGAAGATATGCTAGTATTTCATATTAGGGTGTGTCATACTGGAAAAAAGCCAGCGCCGGGCAGTTCCTGCCCCTCAGTAGCTCTACAGGACCTTGGAAGGAGGGTGGGGTTGGCTTTTCAGTGACAGCGTGGAATGGGCATTACAGGCCTGCCTTCCAGTATCTAGTCTCCGTGGAACCTCTTTTACTACATCTGGCCTGCATCTCTGTGTTTTACTATCTATATTCTTTTTTTTTAAGATTTTATTTATTTATTTGACACAGACAGAGATCACAAGTAGTCAGAGAGGAAGACAGACAGAGAGAGAGGGAAGCAGACTCCCTGCTGAGCAGAGAGCCCGATGTGGGACTCGATCCCAGGACCCTGAGATCATGACCCGAGCCAAAGGCAGCGCCTTAACCCACTAAGCCACCCAGGCGCCCCTTTACCATCTATATTCTTGGTTGCTCCTAACCACAGGACTTTGACAGTAGTTTCACATAGAAAGGATTGTTTCATATGACTTTCACATTGAATTGTTTTCATTTCCGGTCTTGTTTTCTTCAGTGAGCAGTTTTGTAGAATCATAGAGGGTGGGAAACATGGAGGACCTCAAAAGTGATCTAAGCCAATTCTTTTCTCAAAGCAGGAATCCCTTTGACAATAGTCCTCAGATAGTCATTTAACCAGTTTCGCATATAATCTCTGCTTATATGTTAGAGCCTTGAGGAAGCATATTCTGTACTCGAGCAACTCCTAATGTTAGAAAATTTATCGTATTATCGATTCGAGTCCTTGTGATATTCCTGCATTAACGCAAGCTATGCCAAAGGAAATTCGAATCACCTTCCACATCAGTTCCAGAAATGTCTGTGGCAATGAGGATGTTCTTCCCAGCTGTCACCAGTCCCATCAACCTTTCCATGTATGATACAATTTAGTACCTTTGGTACAATCTCACACATTGTGTTAATAAACTGGCCACAAGGGGCTTATTTTCATAGGACCCCATCTGAGAGTCTCCTGTTAAGGTTTCCAAATGATGGCAGAAGGAATCTGGAGTTACAACTGCCCTTGACTTTTGCTGTAACGTACGAAGTCATAGGTGCTCGGGATGTCATTCTGGCTCCCCTATATGATATCCAGGAAAACCCCAGTACCCTCTCTCCTGGGGTAAAACTGCAGCCCAGACATAATCAGGAACTTGATCACACCCGCAGAAGAGGCAGGACGAGAAGCTTTTATTAAGCCTCTCTTGGCTCAGTCTGGTTAGAACTTTCTTTCCTTGTGCTACTTGCATAAAAAGCAGCTTTGCACACAGGTACTCAGACAATGCTTAGCCATAGGGCTGCCTACTGATCAGAAGTTGGCCTGGGAGCCCAAAGGAAGAGCGTCACTTAAGCAGTTAACTTTCCAGGAAATCTCCGAATGCATATGTTGGACAGTTTGATTTCAGTAGGATAAAGTAAGTGTAAAGAATGGGGCTCTCTGGTGTGTTGTGCTTTCTCACTAGCTCTCTGAAAATTGAGATGAAAAGAGGGGAAAAGATGAGAAGGGGAAAATGGCCACTTGAAAAAGCATATGACAGGTGCCTGGGTGGTTCAGTGGGTTAAGCTGCTGCCTTCGGCTCAGATCATGGTCTCAGGGTCCTGGGATCGAGCCCCGCATCGGGCTCTCTGCTTAGCTGGGAGCCTGCTTCCTTCTCTCTCTCTCTCTGTCAAATAAATAAATAAAATATTAAAAAGAAAAAAAAGAAAAAAAAAGAAAAAGCACATGACAACATCTTTCACTTGGGGTATGCAGATGTTTCGGCCAGCTTCTTTTGAATCCTAGAGGCAGCATTCAAGAGCCAGATACAGAGTATTGTCCTGGCTTTGCATTAGCAAGTGAACTTGGGCAAGATAGTGACATGTGTGTGTGCCGCGGTTTCCTCACCTGTCAGATGGGGATGGAAACAGCGTGCCTGGCATGGGGTTGTGGTGAGAATTCATGAATTAATATGTGTGGAGGGTTCAGGGCGAGGCCTGGCATCATGGGGGTCACCACGTAGGTTTTGGTCAGAATCCTAGTGTGAGTTGCAAGGAACCGTGCCCTTGCCCTGCAAGGGTTTGGTTTGCCATGGTCTTTCCAAAGCTGAAACATGAGCAGACGTTAAAATGGGTGAATGGAAGGCCCAAGGGCTTGCACACCTCTCCCTACAGCTGCTGTAATCTTGTACGGAACAGTCCTATTTAAGTGAGAGGCATGTGTGCTGTGCTGTAGATTCAAAAGACCACAGTGGGTCCTTTCACTCTGGGTGTCTCTGAACAGAGAGTGTCTTTGGGGAGGGGGTGGTTGGAGGGACTTGCCAAGGAGCCAAACTGGATCCTGTGCCAGCTGCCGGCCTGTTCTCTGGAGGCCAGCTCAGGTCTTCCACAGTCACTGGGGTCCACCACTTCCAGGAGGTCACCCAGATTGAAAAGCAAGTGGAGCTGTCCAAAAGCAAACCAGATTTCTGCTCTGTTTCATTTCCTGTTCTGAATTGTTAGTTAGATTTTTGCCAGCACACCCTTGCTTAGACTCAGAAGAACACACTTGTGTGATCCCCTAATCTGCTTCTGGGCTGAAGGTTGGGTTAAGGTGACTTATTCAAGGTCATGCAACATTTGCTCATGTTAAACAAATAGTTATTGAGTCTGTGGTCTAAATGTTGGTTTTGGTAGCAGAGCAGAACTGGCACCTGGTCTTACTCTTTCTGATCCAGTGTTCTTTTCCCAAGCCCTTGAGCCTCTCTTACCTTTCCCCTCCTCTCCCAGTGACATGTCACCGCAGCTACGGGATATTCATTCTCAAACGTAGGTGTTACCTCTAAGTCTGTAGGTGGAAAATGTAATGTATAAAACAGATAGACCCAGAGCCCCCAAATCTACCAGAATGTCATGAGAACACGATTCAGATTCAGTCCAAACATCCAGTAAGTAGAAAAAGCAGCCAAGTATCCTATCTGGAATTTCTTAAGGATATTGAAGGAAATGCAGATGGAGGTAGGATATGATGATTTATATTCATTTCCTGATTTTCCCTTAACCTAGCATGTGGCCATTGACAAGGCAATGAACCTTCTTGAGAGTCTGGAAAGGAAAATAAAGAAAATGACATTTGCTTTACTTACCTGAAAGAGCTAACGTGAGGCTCTAAATAGAATGATCTATGATGCGGTACTTTTTTTGGTCAAAATAATGCCATACATACAGATTATATTCCTGTACTTTTTTCCCCAAATTACATGTCCTTGAATGATGGGTGAGCTGTGTTTAGCCACGTTGGCTCGGCTGCATGGTAAGATCTTTTCGATTAGAAAGGAGACTGTGTTGTTTCCCTTTCGGTCCCAGCCAGTTCTACATGGGCCACCATTGCTCATTGACAACCCTTCAGTGAGAGGGCATGGTGGGATCAGAGCACATGGACCCCCACAGCTGTAAAAACAACTCGAACCACTTGCTCAGGGGACACCAACAGAGGTGCCACCTTCTTAACCAAAGAACCAAATCACAAGCCTACAATTTCTTGTTTATCTCATTTTGATTTTTCTAACAAAGGTTTTGAGATTTTGAAATCTGTGGAGCCAAGATCTGTTGTTTGTTTGTGTACACCCTTCCTTGTGATTTTGCTTTATTCCAAAAAGAGGACACAAGGTGGCTAACAAAGACTAGCAGAGCAACTAAAAAAATTAAAAAAAAAAAAAAAAGAAAATTAAGGAGAAGGAAATATAAAGCAGAAGAAGAAACAAGACAAAGCCAGGGTAGGGTCAGTTCACAAAATGCCTGCCCAGCACAGTGCCTGGTGCAGGTGCCTGAAGGTGTCGAACTCTGAGCACCCCAGCAACTAAGAAAAGAGGCAGACTCGGGTGGTTTGAGATTTGTGTTGTCCATCACATTCAAGTAACTTTGTTACTCAGGCAAGCATTCTGAGATAATTGAGAACCTGTGCCCTTTTCTAGCAGTGGTTGAGTCGTGCTGTGAATAATGTTTGTGGTGGTGTTCTTCCCACAGACACAGTACTTAGCTCTATGTGGCAGTCCTGATAACATTGTAAAGTGCAACCTATGGCCTGACAGTTCATCAAAGTCACTTCTACAAGAGTCAGAGCACCCTAGTGGAGTTCACACTTTTCTGCTGGTTAAATTTCATCTAAAAGGAGTATTTAAAGAAACAAAAGGAGAGAAAGAGCAACACCATGGCCTGTGTGACAATCAGCCGTGAGGAATATCAGTTACAACTTTCAGAAGAATTGAATACTTAAGAGTTAAGGTGATATTTTCCTGCAAGAATTTGAAGAGCCAAAATTCTGCATCATCAATTTGGGATAAATGTATAACCTTTGAGGGTGCCCTGAGCAAGGGAATCGGATTATTTCATTTGGATAAACTAACCAGTTCACATACTTGAAGTACAACCAAACAGCCTCACCCTGGACCTAGCCTGAGGGGAACACCCTAGGGGAGAACCCAAACTTCTCTAAACAAAAGTACTCTTTCAGAACATCCACAGAAGACAGAGGGACAGGAAGACCCTAGGGACCTACTCCAATAGAGCAAGGCATGGAAAATTTTGAGAGTGGGTATTATCAATCATCCCCAACCAGCAAAAAAGATTAAGAAATTATAAGAACCCATTGAATACCTAATTTTAAGTGAGACAACTTGTGAAGATGTAGATAAAAACATACTTCTAGGCAGTTCAGTAAAGGTGGGGCATCGGCCAAAAGTTTTAGGGTAGTTGGTTTAAGCCATTCCTTTTTGGCAACAAGACCGCTGTCATCTGCATGCATAATTTACATGAAATTTACAAATGCTTAGACTCATTCCCTTCTTTTATCTTCCCACCTTTCTTTTAGATGGCAAATCAGTGCCATGCCAATGCCAGTCATTGGTGGATCTCTGGTTAGAAAAATATTCTCAAGCCTTGTTTATGTGCAGCCTAAAGAACATTGGGGGCCAGGAGGTCTGTCTGAGAGAGGCATAGAAGGGTGGAGGGGTGGTCTGAGGCTCTGCCAGCCTTTCTCCTCATCTCTCTACACAGTTGACCATATTGAATGCAACAAATACCAATGGTATCAGGGATTTACTGGGGTTTAGTGGAAGATAAAAAGTGGAGTGGAACAGAGACCTTGCCCACAAATAGCTTTCAACCTAGATTGTAGAGTAGGTAAGACATATTCAGATAACCAGAATTTAAGGCACAATGTGATATAAACTCTTAGGATTGAGAAGACAGAAAATGCTTCCAAAGAGATGTAGGATACTGTGTTGTCTTCTCTCTTTTTTTTAAAGATTTTATTTATTTATTTGACAGACAGAGATCACAAGTAGGCAGAGAGGCAGGCAGAGAGAGAGGAGGGGAAGCAGACTCCCTGCTGAGCAGAGAGCCCGATGTGGGGCTCGATCCCAGAACCTTAGGATCATGACCTGAGCTGAAGGCAGAGGCTTTTACCCACTGAGCCACCCAGGCGCCCCTGTGTTGTCCTCTCTTACCCCAAGACTCTTAACTTGGTTCAGTTCAAAAAAATCTTGTGTCCCTGCCAGGTGCCCTGCCCCACAAGAGGGGCTGCAGGTCCAGCAGGAATCAAGCACAGGCCTTACTTCCCAGAAAGAGTCATCAGAGCTTTATAGAGGTGTCTGCTTGAGGTCAGGGACTTGGTCTTTTCTCTGACATGTTTTGGTATGTCCTGTGAGACAGTTCCATGCCCAGGAGGAAAGAGAGCAAAGATTTTTCGAGGAAAGACATTGACATTGAAACAACAACAGCTGGAAATTGGCAAGGTGCCCTCAGAAGGTTGGGGAAGTGATTTATTTTTCCATCCTCACCACAGGAGCCAAAGCCCTGGCAGATGCCTCCATGCGTTAATGGCAGCTGATCTGTGTGAGATCATTATTAATTATTAGCCACTTCTGAGTGTCTTTCTCAGGAACTACAGACCCTCCTGAGTTGCAATCAATACTGTGTGTACACCTTGCACAAGGAACTGAGTGGCATGTAATTATAAAACAGTATTGATTCCCGGCAAAGGGGTTGAAAATGTACAAATCCTTCACATAAAAATCAGCTAAATCTTCAAAAAGCCTTGATGACGATAATTTTTTATTTATTTATTTAGTTATTTTGCCAAGAAAGAGACTGACGGTGGGAGTCAAAAACTTGAAATATTAGCTAAAGTAGGGCTAGTTCCTGCCAGGAGCCAGATCTATACACATAATTATTTTACTCTCTGTGCTGGCATTGATTCACTTGGGTTGAGTGTTGGAAAGATCTCTGTTTTGGGTCTATAATCCAAATTATTCAGTCAGTTCCTTTGATATTGTTTTCTACTCGCGTCTTCCTGGATTATTTTTCAGTAAAACAGATAATTACACATCTGGAGCTTGACTCATCCCCATCCCCCAATATAACCCTCATTCCTTTCCCTAAACCTGCTTTTCTTCCTCTGTTCCAAACTGTCTGCTCTGCCCCTTGGCCAGGAACTTCACTCACCCTCACAAGCCCCATAGTCCCCAAATCCTGCCTATTTGATTTTGGCCTAATTCTAATTTCTACTTCTAAGTTGGCATCCACTCCAGTCCTGTTGGAAGAGCTGGAAATCTGGAGAGCTTTTAGTCCGTCTTCCTTTTGTCTGTGTCTCCATTCTCAGCAGCGATGGTGAACATGGACTCTCCCACTGCCTCTGCTTAACTCACTGACGCCCTGTCATGTTCTGCAGGCACCCATAGAATGGCCTGGCATTGCACTTAGGCTTCTAATCTTTTCCCCCCAACCCGACTCCCTCCTCCCCTGCCTCGTGGCTGTCAAGAGCCCCCTTGAAAATGCAAGTCTTGGTCATAGCATTTGACTGCAGAAAGTCCCCAGTGGCTCCCTCTCACCCACAATCTACGGAGGACAAGAAATTGTTGATCTGGAAGCGATAGATGTTGAGTCTCCAAAAAAAGAAATGTAGTTTATCTCGAAGACTCAGCAGTTACTGGAAGACAGCGGGTCCGGCAGATTGTAGGCGGGAGCCGCATTAGGAAGGCCTCCTCATCTGTGGGCTTCTTTGGAGTTTTGAACATCTGCCTGGTTAACTGGGGCTGTGACGAGAGCTTTTGTCCTAGAAGGCTCTTTCCCTGTTTGCGTAAAGCTAGCTGTCAGGGTGATCTAGTCACAACCCATGCTGTTTTGGATAACTCCTATTTTCTCAGCCAGGCAGGGAAGAGCTCTTGAGAATATTAAAGGGGAATGGACCCCCCTGAGAGGTTCCCCCAAACATCATATCAGAGGAAGAAGAAATCCTAATGTTGGTGCAGGGCTCTGACACCAAGGGCTGTGGCACTTCTCAGAAGGACTGCTAAGGGCCTGTGATATAGGAAAACAGTCTGTGACGTGTGACCGTCCTGAACCTTACAGGATGTTCAGCATCCCTGGCCCCTCGTCCTATGTGCCAGTCATGGCCTCCAGTCATAGAGACCACTAGAAAAACTCCTCCATGCCCTTGCACATTCCAAATGCTCCCGGGATTGGGGAACAATACTGTCCCACCAGAAACATTAATTCCTGTCATTATTCCTAAGATGTTCTCCTTTCCTGAGAGCATCATGAAGTGCTGGATTAATCTGTGATCTCTCTGTCGCTCCTGTTGCCTCTTCATCTTCTGGAATGACTGAGTTCAGACTGTGGAGTTTCATTGCCTAGCTTTGAAATCAAGCTCCACTACTTACTGGGGCATGACCTTGCACATGAGGATGACCTTTGACAACTGCTTCATCTCCACATGCTTCAGTTTTCTCATATAAAATGGGGATGATAATAATATCTACGTCAGCAGATTTTTGTGAGGATTAAATAAGATAAAGCATGAATGGTGCTTACCACACTGTCACTGTCGGGGGCCTGGTGAGTGTAGGAGATAATGACAATGAGTTTAAGTATCTTACTTGAATGAGAAGTCAAAATTGACACTTACAAGTGAATAACCTGGAAGATAAAGGCAGCATGATGTATGGGATAGGGTAATGGACAGGGTCAGGGTCAATGAATTCTATTGTACTCTCAGCCGTTAGTTAACTGTAGGGCCTTGAAGGTGTCACTTCATTTCTGTGGGTTTTGCTTTCTCTTCTCTATGAAATGTTTGCCCTACGTGGGGTCGAAAAGAGTGACTGGTATGAGCTCTGGAAACGTTTTAAAACCCATAGACTCTGGTAAACAGTCTGATGATGTACCAGGGTCAGCCAATAGGGAGAACGCACTTAGCAACAGGGACTTCTTGCAAGGAGGCAAACCTGAGGAGTCTGCATGGGGAAGGGCAGGGTATTTGCATGCCTGAATTGCTCCCTGCGCCCCCCACCCATCCTGGCCAGCATGTCCCCCAAGAGCACAAGACAGAAAGAGCCCTCGGGCGTGCAGGCAGCTATGGAGAAGGGCGCAGGTCTGCGGTTCATCAGCCCTCCCTGCGGCATTCCCCACAGCCCTGCACCAGGCCCGCTTCCTTCATGGTTGTCTGCTTGTGGCCCCACAGCAACAACGGCGGGAGAAAGAACTGCGGAAGCAGCAGGAGAGAGAGCAGCGCCGGCACTACGAGGAGCAGATGCGCCGGGAGGAGGAGAGGAGGCGCGCGGAGCACGAGCAGGTACAGCGAGGCCGAGGCCCACAGATGGCCCCAGCGGGAGCTCCAGCGCCAGCTGTCCGTCCCTGGGGTGTGGGTCACCGTCTCTTAGGACTGCTCAGTTAAAGTGGGTTTTTACTCTTTCTCAAGCTGCTCTTCTCACCTATTCAAGAAGTCAAACGCACAGCCCTTGGCAATGCCCACTCGTTGAGCCTCGCTTCCTGCCCAGGCCAAAGTCCCCTGCACACCTTGATCTTTGGGTTCTCCCGATCCTGGGTATCTACTTTGAAGGTAGCACTGAAGCATGGTAAATGAGCCACATGGGCCTCGTTCATTGCTTCGGAAGGGCTTTCCTGCTCCTCAGTCTCCGGTGTTCCGTCCGCGCCGCGGAGGCGGGCCCTCCGTCTTCCGTAGAACCGCATTCTGACCGCGCGGCGGCGCGCTGCAGGGCGGAGGCCGCGGCCCTTACAGAGACCGCGCATGCCGGCCTTCCACAACTACTCTATTCCCGCTGCTTGCACAGGAGCCTCTGACCTTGATGGCATTGTGACTTCCGGGTGGCCCATAACGAGGGAACCTGCAATGAAGAGCTTTAAAACGTAGCGGGGTTTACGAAAACCGTACAGTCACAGCAAAGCCCCGAGCCCCCTCCGTCGGCTGTCGCAGGTGGAGGACTTGTGCTTTTGACTGCATTGAAATGCTTTTGCTTCGGTGCTTTTCCTGTTTGGTGAGGGGATGTCTGGGCATTTTGTTGGGTTTTTTTTTTTTTCCCTCCTTCCTTCCTCACTTTCCTTGGCAGCACTTGTCACCTCAAAGAAATTACCGGTTCTTTTTCTCTCTCTTTCTCTCTTTGTGTTCCTCTGAATGCTCTGCTGCCTGCCTCTCCAGGAGTACATCAGGCGACAGTTAGAGGAGGAGCAGAGACAGTTAGAGATCTTACAGCAGCAGCTACTGCATGAACAAGCTCTACTTCTGGTAATGGGAAAGCAGAGGGCCAGCCACCTGCTGTGTGTTCATCCTGTATGTGTGTGTGTGTGTGTGTCCCCATGTGTGCCCCCCTCACATGCCAGCCCACAAGGGGGGGATCCTCCAAGCCTCATGGACCTCAAAAGTCTCGTGGAAACCCAATGCACTTCCTGACCTAGTTGGCCATCTGAATACCCTAGAGACCCTGTCATGCATTCTTTAGTAACTCAGTCTCTTTGTGAAACTTTAGCGGGAATCCAGGCTTATGACAAGTTCAGGCTGTTTTCGAGACCCACTGTGTTTATTGCAGAGTAATTTTTAAGGTCATTGGCAACATGCTGGAATACAATCGCAGCGAAATACACCTCTTCTGTAAGAACCCACTCAGCTCTGCAGTCATATTTCATTTGCAGACTATTAGCTTTACCCTTACGATGGGAACATTTTGTGTTCCCTGCTCACGCGGCTTCCTCTTGAAGTACTTTTTTATTATTATCGCCCTGCTCTCCAAATGAGCTGCTTGATACATTTTTTTTAACTGAACTTCTTATTCAGTGGCACTATGTTATTTTTTAGCCTGTGAGTACAGTTGCTAATGACCTTTGTTGGTCCAAGTTTTGTGAAACACAAGATGATTTGAGCAGTATCTTTAGCTACTTATTTAGTTTTGTACTTAATTGGACATGTTTGAATAGTTTAATTACTAAACCGGGAAGTGGATGGCTCCTTATAGGGCTTGGGTGCTGACCATCCAAATGTCCTCATTATTGCTACTTTCTTGGCCCCCAGTCAGGGACAGGTCAATTGGCAAGAGGTAGTGTTCTGTAGGGATTGTCATTAAAGCAATAGTGTTTTCAGGGAATGTTAGCCCCGGCCATAGCCTGTCACTATGGCATGCCCTGACATCCTTTGGTGGTTCTGTTGGCTTTTCTCGTTATCATCTCTTTTGGCAACATTGCATGTTTCTCCGGTGACAGCCAGTGGTTTCCATATGGTGATCTGGCTTTTCCTTTGCTTCTCTTTTCTGGTCCGGATAGGAATATAAGCGCAAACAACTGGAAGAACAGAGACAAGCAGAAAGACTGCAGAGACAGCTAAAGCAAGAGAGAGACTACTTGGTGTCTCTCCAGCATCAGCGGCAGGAGCAGAGGCCGGTGGAGAAGAAGCCACTGTACCATTACAAAGAAGGGATGAGTCCTAGTGAGAAACCAGCATGGGCCAAGGAGGTAAGTGCACTAGCAAGTGTAGCCACGTCCTGTTGGCCGGCCTGGTGGCTCTAGTGACGTCACCCAGTAGAAGCAGAGAATTAAAGTAGTGCTTCACAACTGGAAAACAATTCATCTTAAGAAGTGCCTGCTTTGTTTTTGGAAGAGCCATAATGTTATTTCTGTAGAGATTTGACAAGGCACCTTAATCCATTAGTGGTTTTTGTTTGTTTTTCAGGGATTGATTTTTTTGTCTCTAGTGGTTATAGGGGATTTTTGTAAGTAATAACAGGAAGTAGAAAAATCATTTTTCTCATAGGTGTCCAAATGAGTCTGTGGCTTGAGGATTTTTAGTGACTTCCCCTTGAACGAATGTGATTTAATAAAGACTTAGGGAATTTGAGGTAGAATCCTTTCCTGTCCATACCTGGACCCTGAAAGTGATCATTAGCACTGTCGCTGACACTCCCTTGTTCTGTTGTGGTGCGAAGGGACGCACAGTTGGTCTCAGACCAGTGGTTGTGGTAACCACTTCCGGGATCAGAGGTCATTTGTGGGTTTTTTTGTTTGTTTTCTTTTGCAAATCAGCTACTAGAGTGAGGACACATTTTCAAGAACTTGGCTCTGTGGTGAGCTGTTTTAAAAATCTAATTAAAAACTATCTGGGTGGTAGGAAAAAAAGTGGGCAAAACAAAGAAACAAGATCAGCCAAGATTAACCACCCTCCCAGGAGTCACTGTGTCAGCTCGTGTGCGTAACAGCCTGACTTTCTGTTCTGTCATGGTTTGTGACACCCAGTGATTTCCTTTATTTTCTTGTGAACATAGCTAGTCATTTAAGAGGATGTTTGTGTTATTTTGTATTTTGTTCTAGTATCTTCAGGTATTTATAGCCAGAGCTTATTTCAAGTTATCTAGACTACAGTCTTACCAGAACTAGATTTCTTACATAAGATCCTATTTTTACAAAAATGTTTCTGTCTTTTTGAATTTTTTTATTCTCTTTTATGTACATATAGAAAATGCTTGAAACCATGTTGCGCTAAGGTTAATGATGATTGCTGAAAGGGCTGTGGAAACCGCAGGGTGTATTCTTTAAGCTTTTTTGTATTCTTACATATTGTTTAAATCTTTTCTAAGGATCATGTGCTATTTTTGCAAAACTCAAACCTTCTTTTACAACTTAAAAAATGGAATCTGTAGAGAAAATCGTTTGATGTCCCATAAAGAATGTTTTTGATCACTTTCCTTTAGAGTGTATAAAGATGATTTGTATTTACCTATGTCTGTAACAGCTGCCTCTTTCTCTTAGATCAATAATTCATTTTTGTGATCCTACTCCCAGGTACGGCACCGACCCCTTAATAACCCACCTGTTCTTCCAGCTAAGCAGAATCCCTCTGCTGTTAGACAGCAGCTGAGGTGTGTCCTGGCTGGCAGAGGCGTGCCACCATCCACCGCTGCTAAACCATTTTCTAGCCCTGCCAAGTCGAAACCCTCAGCTAAGCCACACTCACAGCTCCTGATCACGGCAGGTGTTCAGAAGGCTGGAAAACTAGGCTCCACTAAGCCAATGCCAGGAGCACCTGCAGACATTAATGATTCCAGATCAAGACTCCTGCTGGAGCCTCGCTCACAGAAGAAAGGCGCTTGTCCTAGTAGAGTTGGTCTTGGAGAACAGCTGAAGGCTCAGGAGGCCTCGAGGACTGCAGTGAGATCCCCTACGCGATCTCACTCCCAAAGATGCGGTCCAACTCAGGAGTTAGGATCTGAGGTCATTTGTGTGTCCTCTCCCAACATCTTCAAAGTGACGAGCCCCAAGTTGTCCATCACTGCGAGTAAGGAGGGCCTTAGAGACCCCTGTGGACCTCGTGGCCGGAGGGGCACGAATGCATGCTTCCTCCTAGGTACCCCGGCACCTCTAAGAACTGCTGTGTCACTAAATGACCTCTTCTTGATGCATGACCCCATGGCCCTCCGTGTTCCCAGCCCCAAGCATGGGGTCAGGAGAGGGACACCTACAGAGCTCATTGGAGAAGACCGTGATTCTCTGCAGAGCATCCCAGAATTCCTCCTTTCCCCTGTGCAGCTCCCTCACACGCAAATGTACCAGAAAACGGGGAGAAGCCTGAAGCCGTTCCCACGTCCTTCCTTCCACCTCTACCCAGCACGTTCTCATGTGAACTTGATCACTCTGACTCCACTGTACCGAGTTACTCTTTGTCCTCCTCACTAAGTTTCTTGGCCTATCCTCTCTGTTCAGAACTAGTTCACGGTTCCCGAGCTCTCAGAAGCCACGGCATTCCTGGGGGCCAGTCTTTGCAGATGCCAGCAAGTTGGTTTTCTAGACCTTCTAATTCCCCTATGCTCCCTGGCCAGGCTCCTAGCAGTGAAAGAAACACAGCAGTTGGGCGTGCAAACAACCCAGCTGTGTCAGCAAGCACTCCCGATGTGAGGCTCGCTGGCCATCATAAAGCTGGGCCACCTCTGGTGGGTGACATCTTCCAAGGTCCCTGGCTTCCTAGCAGCTGGCACTCTTCCTTGGGCTTCGTGCAGTTCTGGACATATGGGGGAACATTCTTTGGGGATTCATATTTAGTCCTATCCTCTTGGGTGTGGTTAACGTAATCCAGCTTCCAACTAACCAATCTATTCATGAAGCAGTTCCCAAGTCTTAAAAGAGTGGGTGTTCATATTTTAGAAGAGAGATGAAACATTTAGATTGCAGAATGAGTGACGGTGCTAATTTGAGATCAGAGTGACTCGTGTACAAATAAGAACAAATAATTGTCTGCTTCGGTTTGATTCATCATTTTCTTAACACCTACTTCTTAAAATGGGAATAAAGCTGGGTGTGAGGATCCTTATCTTCTTGACCTTTTAATGCTTGTTGTAGCAATGTATGCACTTCCCCAGCTCTATTTAAAGGTTTCTTTCCCTACAGTAGGGAGGTAGATGGAGCTAAAAGTAGCTAGACGGCAAAATTCATTTCAGACCTTTAGAGACAGACAGAATTTTGAGCCCAGCCATCTCTAAATCATCAACCAAGAGTAAGAGCCTGAGTCAAGCTCTCTTCAGGAGTTAGAATAAAAGGTACCCTTTCTTTTTCAAATGTGTCCTCTACCAGGGTATTAAGTGGAAATTATCCTTGCCAGGGAGGAATGGGCAGCTGTGGGCATGCCACAGGCTCCTGTGATACAGGGTCCAGACCTTTCTTGCCCCCAGTGCCCTTGAGACACCCCCGCAGCCATCTCCTCCCCTGGCAGCCTCTGTGACTTGCACCATATTTGTCTTCTAACTCAGCTCTCTACCTCCTCCCCAGGATGGTTTGTCCCTCCTCGGTTATTTTCTCTTCCCCTTATTTCCCTTCCTTTTTTCAAATCGACAGTTTTTCATTAGCTGGGATAATGTTATCGTGCCCCGCCCTTGGTGATTTTGTTGCTTCATTGTGTAAAACATAGGTCATCATCGCATTTTGCACTCGCTTTCTCATTAATTTGTTGGATGTAATAAGAAGAAATGAAAATACTCAGTCATTTGCAAATCTTGTTGAGCTCCTCCGTCTCTCCATTTACAGAGTATTCTGTCTGTCCCGATGGTCACGTTGACTGGGATATTCAGATTCCAGCCGGAGAGAAGCTTTCCTGTCTCTATTAAAAGGAAGGGTGGTGGCATTTTCACCCTTTGCAACTTCTCGACCATTCCTGGATTGGGATGGAAGTCCGATTTGTTTCTATAAAAACATCAGTATGATATTCTGTTGAACATCAGCAAAAATTGAAGGTCTTTTTTTCCTCCACTTTTTGAAAGATGGTGATTCCTTTTCTTACAATACCTTTTGCTTATAATGGAGCAGATTCCTTTCCTTCAGATGGCATGTGATTGCGCCTGGCAGTGATTGGGTATGCGCCCCTCCCTATATTTTTTCAAATTTTCTTCTACACACAGCTGTGACAGAAGGTTCCCTCTCCATGAATACTGTATGAGATTGTATTTTAGTTTTTTTCAACACTCCATCATGTTCTTACTCCCTGATACATTCCAGTCATCTGGTCATGGTTTTATTTGGCAAACGATGGGCCAAGATGTCTCTTTATATCTTGTTAGCCCACTGGACTCTGAAATCCCTGTATGGAAGAACTCCTCCTCTTGGTTTCCCCTACTCTACACTGATGTGGGGTTTTTCCCCCTTTTTATATGAGTCATTTTACAGATGAGGTCCCAAATTACCACTTAGAGAGTGTACGGCTCTGCTCCCTTTGCTCAATTTCTGCTTTGCTCTCTTACGAGCTGGCCTGAGAGAGACCTGGAAAGGAGTAAGGAGTTTGAGTTCAAGTTCTTCCACCTCCTGACTAGGTGACCTGGGACGAGTCTTGGAGCTTTCCTGAGGCTCGGCTTGCATTCCCTTTCAGGAATGCCTCTGGGCGCTCCTGTCTGTGAATGTGCCATTGAAATGATAACCGCTGTGCAGATATACATGAAATCTAGTCTTCAACAGAGTCATGTTTTGTTTCCAAGGCCACTGTCCCCCCACAAGGAGTAAGCATTTGGCCTCTGTTGTTTCTGGTTTGGATTTCACAAGGGCAGTCCGCATGGAGCCCCATCTCCCCGACCTCCTTCCCCCCGGTGATACACGAATACGTCTTCATTTCCCATCTCAGCACGAAAGCTTTGCCTTATTTTTTTTAAGTTACATGCTCCATCCCCAGGAAGACCTCTCTGCTCTTCTCTGGACAAGTGGTCCAGGCTTTTGACTTCAGATGAAACTCCATTTTAAGCATTTCATGTGAATGAGAGTATCTCCTGTTCTCAGAGGTGCCTCAGAGAAGGCGTGTCCCCAGTCTTGGTCGGTCCGCATCTGCTTCAGTGGTTTTTGCCAAAGAACAATATGACACAGCTTTTTATGTGACAAGAGTGAATGCAGTGTCCTAAAGGTCTAGTGAGTACCTAAACGCTATTTGTTGACTTCCTTCTCTTTCTCCAGCATTGCCAGTAAAAACAAAAACATCAGTTGTTCAGTTGGAAGAAATTCCCATATGATTGTGTTTAATTCACCATGTATAAATAAGCTTTTAAGTAAGGCCTTCGAGGCTTTCATGGACCCCACAGATGCTGCATCATATAAAATATTATAAAAATGCACCCATATGATATCGTAAATATATTTTTGCTGTCAACATCTAAAAAACTACTGCTATAATTTTCTGAGATTTTTCTCTCAGCAGCTTTCATTCATTATTGCTAAGTGAGACATTGTAAGCAATGAATTGTTGTCAGCACACAAACTAATTTATCAATTGACATTGCTGTGCTTCCTTTTATACATGTTTAATCATATTTGTATTTAGTTTGAGAAATTTTTGAAGTCCTGTAATCAACAAATTTATTTTCAGGTCTTCTGTGTTTAGATAGCCTTTATGTGTCTCAGAGGTCTTAGACATCATTTCTGCAGAACCCCATGGACAACACAGCCATGCCTGGAGCAGAATTTTATTTCTAAGACCACAATTATGTTTCTTTTTTCTCCCTGTAATGCAGCAACACATAGGAAAACATTTCTGCTGAGGTGATCTAAATCTCTCCAAATTTTAGTTTTGATGTTAAAACCATCCTTTTAATGAGAAAAAAAAAAAATTGGTTTTGTACTAAAACTGGTCAGTCTCTCCTAATCTTATTCTCTGTGTTCACTGATAATCCCTTCAAGTATGCAATCCTTCATAACCGGTATCTTTTGTTGTCATGGTCCAGCACCTTGAGACTCCGTGTCTCTTGCTACTAGAACATTCTTTTTTGGTGATACTCTGACATTTGACATCTCCTTGGAGCAGGAGGTTGGAGCAGAGGCTCGGTGCATAGATTTATTTTTAGTATCATGCGAGGCAAATCAAAATGAATCTTCATTGTACTGCATTGTTGAATCACATATATCCTTATTTTGGGTGAAAAACAAACCAACACAAAACACTTTTTTTTTGGTCTCACTCACATATCTATCTCCTTTTCAATTAGTAGAATAAGATGTGGTGAATCAGGAGACAGGCCTTTGCCCAGTACCAAATTAATCAGAAGGGGCCTGAGCCTAGATACACCACCCAGCTTCTCCTTTCTTTGTCTGATAGTCGGGTGTTTGATTTGATATCTTTGCTCCAGTCGTCATGCTGTTCCTTTGGTGCAAAAACAATGGGCAGCATTTTCTTCCTGAAAACCTTAGGACAAGGTTCTCTTGAGACAAAGTATATAACCAAATGGCTCATTATTACACCTTTCTCATAGATTTTCAGACTTCTCTGGACAAGCTCCAACCCAGAAAATGTCACCAAATTGAATCATCCTGAAATAATTTGTGCAGTGTAACAGTAGATTATCTCTACCATGTATTTTAGGATGGTACAGCCTGACACATTTGAATGGTAGGTTTTCGTATGCAAACCAACTGATAGAAGGCATAGGGAACTTTACTAGAGAGAGATTAGTAATAGTTATTCGCAACTAATCAAACCCATTAGCTGCCTACAAAAGTCAGCCCCTCACTTTTCTGCCCTGTTCATTTCCCATGACAGCCGTCGAGCCCATGTGGCCTGTGGTAAGAATACCTTGTTTACTGGAACCTTGCTGTTGGCTGTTGCCAAAAGAACTCTTTATGATTTCTTTGCTCAAGATGGAGTCTTTTTCGACTCCATCCCCTCAAGGCAGACTTTTTCTAGTGCTGTTCTTAATGTGCTGTCTCTGTGTGTTTAAAACTGAGTGTATTTTACAGCTTAAAAAAATAATAACGGCAAGTAGTCTCCACTCTGAGTACATTTGGTTCCTGTCGGGTAACAGGTGCCTATGGTTTGGAAAGCCAGATATTTATCTGAAAATGTGTCTGAGTCTCTTGGGTTCCTTAGCTCAGACAGCAAATGGCTTGGACTCTCAGAGTTTGAGAGGTGCTCATACATGGCATTTATCTATTAACGATCTTCCATGGAAATAAGAAAATGGCTAATATTTGACCAATTCCCGTGGTCTGGAAATAGTCACTTTCTTTTCTAGTATTTAGTATTTAGAAAAGCAATACATTGCATGGCTTGCTTTCAGTTGATCTGCTGCTGTCTTTGTGGGACTTTCTCTTTCTGGTCTCAGCTCAGAACTGGCTTTATTCATTTCTTTTGCTCAGTGCAGCAGCCAAATAATTACCGCTATGTAATACTTTGCCCACACACACACACACACACACACACAAAGTATACATGTTCTGGTTTATAGGTCTGGCTCGTGGTAGCTAACACTCTTTGGTGTGTGGTAAGCTTCCGGGACATGGAGTTTCAAAACCAACATCTACTGGATGTCAGTTGTAGGTACCCTGCACAGCCATGATGGGAGAGGAGATGTTGAGTCGCCCCTGTGGGACGGTTTTCCATTCTGCAGCATATCTTATTATGTTAAAATGCTTGCAGTTAGTATGAGGGCTTCAAAACAGACTTACTCTGTATATGAGACTGAGTCTGCTTCTAGAAAGATCCAAAATGGAATAGGAAGGATGGGAAAGAATAACTCTTTTGAATTTTTCTCAGGCCGTGAAATGAATAAAGAGCTCCATACAGATATGTCTGGGTCTGTGTGGGGGTTCTGGGATGGGCCCTTGGAACCCTCCTCAGTGAGACAGCAAAGGGAATTCAGGCTCATACTGAAGAGTCGTCAGGGTGGGTGGGCTGCCCGGCAGGTTTGGAAAATACAGCTGCCAAATTGACCCGAAAGAAACAAAGGACAGGCTGCGATGCATCAGAAAGAAAAGGGCTAGACCTCTTGAAGTTGTCAGAGGTCTTAAATCATGCCTTGCAGTGTACATCTTGTTTATCTGAATTTCCATTTGGAAATAGCCTCTGTGATGGTCTGTCTGCTGCAGACATGAACTGAGGGGAATCTTCCCCACAAAAAAGGGCATTCCTGAGACCGTGAGCCTTTCCTGCGGAACCCTTCTGATCAGTTACCTGCTTTGGGCTGAGAGACTCAGCAGGAAAGGGGATGACAAGGGAAATAAAGTGGCCCCAGAAGAGAGAGGGTTGGAGGTGGAGAGAAGGGAGGGGTAGAAGCCAGAACGAATGTCACACAGGGACAAAGAGGGAGAAGGGGACAGAGTGAGGCAGCAGAGTCCAGGCTGGAAATGGAAAAGGCATATTTTAGGGAGCCGGGAGACAAGTGAAAAGACAAGGTCCTAACGAGGGGAAAAGAAACAATACAGGCCATCTGAAGATAGGTCCGCTCATTAAGAGAGCACCTGAAACCCTCGCTGGCCTATCAGTAGGGCCTGTGAGGAAACGCAGGGTGAGTGGTCTTCCCTCTCCTGTCACCTGAGTCAGTTTGTGAGGAGTTTCCTGCTTTCCTGAGCAGTCTCAATGCCCAACCCCATTCCCTCCGTGTCCCTCACTGACTCCATGGCTTTGTGACCCATCAGCAAGAGACTATCCTGTCCGTGCAAGGTAAACTCTTAAGCAGGTCCCAAACTCCCCACTAACTGAAATAGCACAGGATATCAGGGAGCAAAGGGTGACAGCTTACGAGGTCTGTGTGGTTTAAGCTAGTGTTCACTCCCAACAGAAAAGAGCTTTTTCAAGACTGCAGAGCAGGTATGGAGAGTTTGGGCCCTTGAAGATGAATTGACCAGAGGGACCCAAAAATGGCTGTGCAGGTGACTACAGAGAATCCTTACAAGGCAGCAAAACAGCTTCCATCCATCTACCCACTGAAGCACGTTTTTTTTTTGGTTTTTTTTTTTGCTTCTAGGTGGAAGAGCGGTCAAGGCTCAACAGGCAGAGTTCTCCGGCCATGCCTCATAAGGTTGCCAACAGAATATCTGATCCCAACCTGCCCCCGAGGTCGGAGTCCTTCAGTATCAGTGGGGTTCAGCCTGCTCGGACACCCCCCATGCTCAGACCTGTCGATCCCCAGGTACCTTCCCGGCTTTCTTCCATTGGCCATCTCAGCAGGGTGTACAGTTAAGCTTACTAAAAGAACAGGGGATTGTAACTTGGATTCATACATAGGACCAGTCCAAC
This sequence comes from Meles meles, assembly GCF_922984935.1. Lineage (NCBI taxonomy): Eukaryota > Metazoa > Chordata > Mammalia > Carnivora > Mustelidae > Meles > Meles meles. The sequence goes on from NC_060069.1 coordinate 67,171,010, forward strand.
AACGGCCCTTAATGCAGAACCTATAGTAATAGAGGAAACCGCACTGGATTTGAAGGATGGGGGAAGGGGGTAGAAAGGAAAAAACACCCTCCTTAACTTTGAGTCAACGGCAGGGTCACCTGTTGGAAAACCGGCCTCTCTGGAGACCCATGGGGGTGTCTGCCAGGTTGGAACTGAACAATCAGTTACAATTATCAAGCTAGCATTTGTATAGATATCTGTCATATATAAACTATTACATTATGTTCTGTTCACTGGGATTTGGGCATGGTCTTTAACCAGAAAAACGAAATGACCTGGGATAAAATTGTGTCTTCTAAGCCAGTGGTTTCCAGAGGGTGGTCACTGGACCACCAGCATCAGCATCACCAAGGAACTTGGTAGAAGGCAGGTTCCCGGGTCACCTCAGACCTGCTGATCAGCACGTCCGTGGGGGTCTGGCGGTCTGCATGTTAGCAAGCCCTCCGGGTGCTCCTGAAGCACTCTAGGACTCGAGAGCCACTGGTGTAAGCTACTTAAAAAAGAAAAAAGTCACTCCACTCCTGGACCAGTTTCTGGAGGTTGTAGAGGACTTCTGAAATTGTAAACACTAAAAATGAAATATGAAGTGAAATAAAGTAGGGAATTTTATGAAAAGTAAAGGTAATGACGCAGAGGCAGCTAGTTTCACCCAACGTCTTTGAAAACTCTTCTACATAGGGTTGTGTTTTGTGATGCGTTTTTAAAATATGCTCTGTTTTAATATTATTATTACATTCGTGGTCATTAACATTAACAAAAATGTGATTGGTTACAGTTCTTTCCTGGTTGAAGCATAACATTCACCTGAACTGGAGTAGACCTTGAGGATTTTTCTCTGAGCTGTAATTAATAACATTTCAGATTTCAGACCAAAAAGGGTCTGAAGAGGCAAGGGCAGGGCAGCTCCAGGGATAAGACTTCAAGGGCAAAAGGAGCAGGGCCAGGCTGGCAGAAGAGGGCCGTGGAAGTGCTCCCCAGTGGTCTGGCATTTGAGATTTCAGAACAAAGAGGGTCTGATAGGTCCTTTGCACAAAGCAGATAGTAGATTAGTGTTTTACTTAAGCATTTAATTTAGAAAGTAGTCTAGATGTTTCCCCAGCCAAGAGCCATTGACCACCTTCCCCAGGCCAGGCATTGTGTAAGCCAAGAGATCCCGTACCAGACTTGGCTCCCATCTCCAGCGGTTACCTTCAAGATGGTAACAATGAAGAGTGAGGAGTACGAACGGTCAAGAACACTCTGAACTTTGGATTTTCGTGATCTGTCTTAAAGAGCCGCATTTCTCCCCAAAGACAGCATGTCTTCCCTACATGAACAATACCAACGCACGCCCAGTTAGGGTCTCACACCTCTAAGAGAAACATCCTGGTGTGGAGAGATATATAAGATCATGGGTGGTGAGAGCCGGCTCACCAGAAGGCAGAAGAGCCTGGAGTTACGGGTAGGGACCAGGAGGCACGTGAGGGTTCCAGTCCAGGCCCTGGCACATATGAGCCATGAGATCCAGGTTGCTACTTAATCTCTCTAGACCTTCCAGTCTCACGTGAAAAAGGGTGAAAATGATTGTATCCACCTCATGGTGGATGTAGTGAGTTCATGAGGAGTAAGACACCGAGAGCATTTTTTGTTTTACAGAGCGATAGCGCTTTCTGAAGTCAAAGTTAAGGGGTTTTTTTTTTGTTTTTTTTTTTTTTAATGTGTTATTTTTTTTAAGATTTTATTTATTTATTTGACAGAGATGACAAGCAGGCAGAGAGGCAGGCAGAGAGAAGGGGGAAGCAGGCTCCCCGCTGAGCGGAGAGCCCGATGTGGGGCTCGATCCCAGGACTCTGGGATCATGACCTGAGCCGAAGGCAGAGGCTTTAACCCACTGAGCCACCCAGGCACCCCAAAGTTAAGGGTTTTGAGGGAGGAATTTTATAATATTATAAGAAAAGTGCTTGTAAATCTATTATACCGCTGGCCAGTAAATGTCCACTGAAACTGGCTGTTATTAGCATCACACCTATTTCATGGACTTCTTAGGAGTCCCGAGTGACTCAGTTAATTTTGGCCAGGCGCCCTGGGTCAGCCCTACATATGGCTGTAAATGGGAAGTTTGGAGGAGCTTCTGAAAGCTTGCTGGAGACAGCTGTCTTGGGCTCTGTGTCCTCTAGTTCTCATCTTATGCTCTAAAATGGTATTTTCCTTTCCGCTGAATGACATAGTAGCTGCTCTGCTTTTTCTTCTAATACTGTTGCTCTAATGTTGGCTTGATGTTTAGATTCCACATCTGGTAGCGGTAAAATCCCAGGGACCTGCCTTGACCGCCTCCCAGTCAGTGCACGAGCAGCCCACCAAGGGCCTCTCTGGGTTTCAGGAGGCTCTAAACGTGACCTCTCACCGCGTTGAGATGCCGCGCCAGAACTCGGATCCCACCTCCGAAAACCCTCCTCTCCCCACTCGCATCGAGAAGTTTGACCGAAGCTCTTGGTTACGACAGGAAGAAGACATTCCACCAAAGGTAATAGGCTAACATGCTTTCATCGTAACTAACATCTTCATCATTGTTTATTATTAGTATTAGCATCTCTATTCCAGACCTTTTATAATAATGAGGAACCTGAGAATGCCAGAGCAGCACCCTTTCTCATGTTCTCCTTCTCGTTCCTAAGCTAAGACTTGGATTGTCATTTATCACTTCTGACCTCGTTTTCCCAAGAAATAGAGGCTCAGGTAATTCAGTGACTTGGAAACATCTATCCTGTATCCAGAATTAGAACTCTCAACTTCAAGCATTCCAAACTACTATTTTACTGTCCGCATTAAGAAACAGAATAATGGGGGTGCCTGACTGGTTCAGTCGATAGAACATGTGACTCTCGACCTCAGGGTCGTGAGTTCAAGCCCCATATTGGGTGTATACATTACTTAAACAAACAAAAAAACACATGCACACACACACAATAAAAAAGAAAGAAAGAGAGAAAAAGGGGGGAGCACCTGGGTTGCTCAGATGGTTAAATGTCTGCCTTTGGTTCAGGTCTCAGTCTCCATGTCCTGGGATCAAGCCCCGTGTTGGGCTCCCAGCTCAGCAGGGAGTCTGCTTCTCCCTCTCACTCTGCCTCTTCCCCTACTTGTGCTCTGTCTCTCTCTCTCTCAAATGAATAAATCTTTTTAAAGAGAGAGAGAGAGAGAGATGGAATAATGGGTATTTTCATCAGTGACTGAAACTACATCTAGACAAATTGAAAACTTCCAGATAAAAAGTAGAAAATTGATTTATTTCTACTTTTAATAACACAAATCGGATTGCAGGTGTTCAGAAGATAGTACTGTTCTTACAATTGGCTCTGTTTAAGGAAAGCTCCTTCTAGCCCAGGTCATAATTTAACTCCTGAGCGTAAAACCGTAGGGTGAAATGACTAGCCATCTACTGGACAGAATAATCCTGGATTCATTTCTTTTGTTTTGTTTTTACCTATACCCATTGTTACTCATTCCAAAAGTTGTCATGAAATGTGGCTACGCATCTCACTGCAGGCATCCTGGAAGCATTTCAAAATACTAGAGAAATTTTTGCATTACATTCTTCCTGGTTCTTCCTTTCTCCTGAACTTAGCATAGGAGCTTTGCCAAACGGAATGTCCCACAATTTCCAGAGATCAATGCCATTGTTGACACTAGGCACAAAGAACTTTTTTACCCAGTGATTTTCAAATATTCTTCCTCATCTTCCACTCAAAAAGATATTATAGCAGGATTTCCATGATTTTGGAAATGAAAATAGCTGACTGTGACTTTTTTTATTGGTGCTCTCCTTTTGTGGAAGCAAGGATGCCTTCAGAAAAGGTTAGTTAGGGAGCAAAGTTTAATGTCAAAGATAGGTCGGGCAGGGCAGTGGCCTGAGAACTGGGAAAACGGAAAAGGGATGTTATTGGTCCGCTCTCTGAAAACATGCAGGCATACATTTCTAATTCTGGGAGAAAATTTGACATTCATGTAAAGATTTTAGGTTTTAAGAATTTGTTAGACTCTTTCTTCTCGACAACAATTTAAATTTACAAAAGGAAAAAAGAAAAACGAGTATTTAATTTGGGCAGGTGGGAATCCTGATTCGGCCATTCTGCTTTTCTTCAATGGACTCAGCTTTCTAGATCTTTATCTTAAAATGCATACTAATAAACAATAAAACTTATATGAGTGTTAAATATCATTTACTATATTAAACAACATTATTATAGCAAAGCACATTTTTAAAATATCTAGTATAAAACACAAACCCACTTTAAAAGAGCCCCAAGAGGGGCACCTGGGTGGCTCAGTGGGTTAAGCCTCTGCCTTCAGCTCAGGTCATGATCTCAGGGTCCTGGAATCGAGCCCCACATCAGGCTCTCTGCTCAGTGGGGAGCCTGCTTCCCTCCACCTCTCTCTGGCTGCCTCTCTGCCTACTCATGATCTCTGTCAAATAAATAAATAAAATATTTTTTTAAAAAAGAGCCCCAAGAGATGAATGAAGATTGAAACGCCCAACAAATGTTTAACCCAACCAGTTGTCACAAATTACCTACATTTCCATCTCCTGGTCACTTTTTTTTTTTTTTAAGATTTTATTTTTATTTATTTGACAGAGAGGGAGAGGTCACAAGCAGGCAGAGGGGCAGGCAGAGAGAGGGGAAAGCAGGCTCACCGCCAAGGAGAGAGCCCGATGGAGGGCTCAATTCCAGGACCCCGAGATCATGACCTGAGCCGAAGGCAGAGGCTTAACCCACTGAGCCACCCAGGCGCCCTTCCTGGTCACTTTTATAAAGTATTATTCTTTTCCCTCATGTTGGACCCCTTTAGTACACTTTCAATATTTGATTTCACTAAAAATGTTTAATAAAATGAGGCAGACTTGAGTTCCCGTGTTAGGCCCTTGTCAGATAAGCTAATAATGATCTCTTTTCCTATGTGTGCCTAATAGTGTGCACACAGTCTTTTTGAAGACCCTGCCGACATTTTCAATATTAATTCTGTTTTGTAGTCCATTTGCAAATTGACTTTCCAAGGCACAGTATTTGCGAGGGGGGTTGTTTTTAATTAATGACTGCAAGTTGATTAGGAAGCAGTAACACTTAGGATCCATTGAAAGAGTTTCTCTGAGCTCCCGAGCATGTGGCTTATGTCCCAAGTTCTAGGCTGATACCCCAGACTCTCACCAGATTTCATCATCTCCTTATCTGTTTATCAGTTGGGGTGGAGTTCAGCTTATCTGGATAACTTTCATCTGATGTAATTTCTAATGATCAACTGAGTTAATGGTACCCCAGAGAAATTTCTGGTATCCACCACTCATACACAAGCAAAGGAGGTCAAGTGTTTTAGCCTGGTGATAAAAATAATTAGCTTGGTCTGCTTTTTAATTTGTTTTTAAAACTGAAAACCATTCTCCTTCATAATTGCTGAAGGTGCCTCCGTGCCTTTTGTGTGATTTTGTTTAGGGAGTTAAAGATTTCTTTGAAATGTGAACACCGTGTCTTTGTCTTTCCTGTTTCTGATAGTTTCTGTAACTCCTGGTAAATTTTAGGAAAGGGTTAGGCTGCTTTTCAGGTAGGAGCCTGTGGGAGCTATTGTATGGAAAATATTTCTGAATTCTGGTTTTTCTTTTAGGTGCCTCAAAGAACAACTTCTATATCCCCAGCGTTAGCCAGAAAGAATTCTCCTGGAAATGGTAGTGCTTTGGGACCCAGACTAGGATCTCAACCCATCAGAGCAAGGTAAGGCAAAGAAGATGGTTAAGGTGAAGGAGGAAGCCCCCACCTGTTATTGTCATTATTGCTTTCTTAAAAATTGTCTTTGTCCTTTTTTTCACTTCAGAGACATGTTGACTGGCCTCTTGGACAGTAAGCTTTGGTGGGTCCAGAACACATGTCTTTTATTTCTTCAGTAGCCTTTCAGAGAAGTCAGTGTTGGCTTTTCATGATCAGTGGCTTGTAAGACCTGAGCCTTTCCCCCAGTGGCAGCTCATGAATGAATGAGCAAGAGCATGAAGAAATGAGACAGTCCAGAAGCCAAGCAGGGGTGCCTCACTGGACAATTTTAAAAAATTGGGGAGTAAAATTGCAAATTGAAGTCTGGTTGGAATGCCCCAAAGCATCACTCGTGAAGTCAGCACAAGGTGGCCTGGTTTGAGGTGATTTTCAGCATCAGGTCAAGAAATGTGCCATAGGAGCCACTAAGACATTACAAAGTCCGGGGCGCCTGGGTTGTTCAGTGGGTTGGGCGTCCAACTCTTGATCTCAAATCAGATCTTGATCTCTGGGTGGGGAGTTCAAGCCCCATGCTGGGTTCCATGGGTTTTTTTTTAAAAAAAAAAAAAGCCATTACAAAGTCATTGCCAAAGAAATGCCTTAGTGGCCAGCCTCAGAGCTTCCTGGCTTGGCAAATTACAAAAGGACTATCTTCTTAGGAAGAAATCACCTCTGTGCCATTATGGAGGGTCACTGAGATACATTTACGCTTCCACTGCTACTCTGTGCTCTCCTAGAATTTTCCATCAACCATGGATATGCGTACAGTCAGGAAACCGCATCCCCCCACCAGTTGGTGTAGAGGTCTCAGGAGAACCTGGGAAGTAAACAAATTCTGGGAGACTCTTGACTGTATCCGAGCTGATTTTATGTGGTAACAGATGCCGTTTGCTGCTCTAGTTCTGTGAGCTTCCCTCAGATCTTTCATGATGAATACCCCACTTTTTAGGATCAGCTGAAATAGCTAGTGGTCTCTGCTGAGACTCTGAAAAGGATGAGCTTGGGCAGGCTGTTACATTCTTTGCTGTGTTCATTAGAGAAGGACTCTCCCTCGTTAGGAAGAATGACAGACTAGAAACTAAAGTTAGGATGATTTGTACCTATCTTTACTATATGGGATGCTTTTGATGGTGAAGCTCTAATTTTCCTCTTCACATGAAGAGCTTTAGGAAGAGGTCACTCCCTAAATAAGATAGAACTGTACTAAGCACATTCATCCCTTTAGGACAAAGAAGTTAGCCTATACTGAGCGGATATGCCACCTGTAGGAAGCTTCGAACAAACCATTTTTTTCCTAGCGACTTGTCAGCTTCGCCCTGAGCTGGTGTTGCTAGGCATCGCTGAGGAGACCAGAGTGTTCTGTGACCCGGGAACAGTAGCCCTGGGATTGCCGGTGTGAAGTTTGTCAGTCCCCCTCTTCCAGCAGCAGTAAGCCCCCAATTATCAGCGCTTCTTAAGCTTTTGGACCCTGCCCTCAGGCTCTGTTCATTGGATCAGGTGCTTGGAATTTTTGCTGCCGGTAAATCAAGCGTCATTTCGACTGTCTTTTTTCCTTCTATCAGCCAAAAAGAAAGAGCACTGTCATTATATAATCAAATAAAAAAGCAGCTCTTTGTTCCCGCTGAAGTGTTATTTTAATGACATTAGGTCCAAGATAGTTGGCTTTTGATGGTCAGTGGCTTGTCAAACAGAGCCTTTCCTTAAGAACCACTTAAATTTGTACTTTATCCAAAGAATGCAGACTTTGTGAGATAGCTAGCATTTTTTCTGCTTTTCTGAGGGATGAAGGGAGGGAGCTAAGAGGTAATAATTATTTACCTACAATGAAAGTCAGAGGGATGTGGGGGAGGGAGAGGGGAAATCTGCATCTCTGCCACGTGCAATAATCCTACAAAGCACTCTGCAGCTTTTTTTTTTTTTTTTTAAGATTTTATATTTTATTTGAGAGAGAGAGAGGAAGAGCACAGAGGGAGATGGAGAGGGAGAAGCAGACTCCCCACTGAGCAGGGAGCCTAATGTGGGGTTTGATCCCAGGACTCCAGGATCATGACCTGAGCCAAAGGCAGACTCTTAACTGAAGCAGCCACCCAGACGCCCCTGAACACTCTGCTTCTTGTTATTACCTATCTCCGAGTGACCAACACTTCATATGTGAATCAGGTTTTTGCAACTCTAGATAGGATTGCATTTTTTTAAAGCTGTAGGATTTGGTTTATTTACTGTGGTAAAAATAGCTTTAGGTCACCTGTGCTTCATTAAAAAACACCCTAAAACACAGTGGTCCGATAGAGTAACAATTTATTATTTCTTATGGTTCTTATTTATTCTTTCTTATGGGTCGGTTAATGACTTTTTCTGCTGGTCTCACTTGGGCTCACTTAATGCAGCTGCACAGAGCTGATGGGTCAGCTGTACCATCATGTGGTCTTTCGTCCTGGTCTTTACTGTTTGCCGAACTCAGGACAACCTCCCCTCAGTGAAGGCCCCAGTGAACAAGCCCTTTTCAAGCCCTTGCTGGCATCATCTTTGCTGATGCCCCGTTGGCAACCTCAGTCACATGGCCAAGCCCTGAGTCGGTGTGTAAAGGAAACACACAGGCACAGACAACAGAGATGTGATTGGTGGCATGCTTCACCATAAAGCAGACTCTCCTGTTTTTACTGCTCTTGATGAAGATCTCATAGTTCTTTTTGTACCATTTTTCAGGCTGTTGTCCATCTATAAAGCCATAAAAAGGGGTTGCTTTGAACTAAGTAATCCTTTACAATGTGAATAAGCTGTATTTCTTAGAGTTGGTCAGTATTCCTTTTTATCCTCCCAGCTCTTTTCCTTGTAATGATCCTTTTTTTTTTTTTAAAGATTTTATTTATTTATTTGACACAGAGAGCGAGATCACAAGCAGGCAGAGAGGCAGGCAGAGAGGGGTGGGAAGCAGGCTCCCCGCTGAGCAGAGAGCCCGATTCGGGGCTGGATCCCAGGACCCTGAGACCATGACCTGAGCTGAAGGCAGAGGCTTAAACCACTGAGCCACCCAGGTGCCCCTGCCCCTGAAATCATCCTTAACGGAGAGTGGAAAATTGGCAAAGTAAAAATGGATCCCAAGGAAAATCACACATGTAATAAAGGAAAAATTCAGGGTGTTTTATTGTTATTATTTTTCATTTGCTAAATTCAGCAAATGCATATGAAGGACCTGTTGTGTGAAGGGCCACATGGGACCTTGGGAACCAGTGACTCAGCCAAGACCACCTGAGTCCAGGGCCCCCAGGTCAGAGGATATACCATACCTGCCACTCTTTGGGACTATAGGCCTTATTAGGGGTAAAATTCTGTTCCTTGCCTTGCTTTCTTATTTTGCTTTGGGGTATATATGTGAAATGACTTATCTAAAGGAAGCAAAAGAAGGTAGAGACTCTCTCTTCTTCTGTGGCCAACTCAGGGATCGCAGGTTTAAGGCAACAGTGTCTGAATATGGAGGGAACCTGGATCCCCGAGTCCCCACTTGGAGAAGAACCACCAAGGAGAGCAGTTCTCTTGGTATATTGTGATACGAGTGAGAATTAAACCACTTTGTGCTAAGCCAGTAGGAAAAAGAAAGACTAGAAAGCAGAGGCTAATGGTTACAAAGCTCGGTTTTTGCCTCTTAAATTCAAGTTCTGATGAACTCCCGGTACTTTGTGCAAGATGTTGTATATTCTGTAGTGACTGCGGAGCATGTGGTAATTTCTGAGAATGGAGGAAATGGTATGTTTAAATCAACAAATTCCTTGGCCCCTGAATGGAAGATTCCGGAGGTGAGTTTCAGTGGCTTTGCGCAAGCATGTACCTGTAACTCGAGGCAAAAAGCAGAGCTTTGCTATTTTCAAAAGCCTTCCTTCTCCCAGAGAAAAACTTGCAATTATGTCACTCTTCCCCTGTCTTCACACACTACACGAAATCGAACGGAGCCGTGTAAAGAATAGGCTTTAAAATAGGTACGTATCAGCCAATACAACTTTAGTTGTATTAGTTGGCCAAGAAAGTGTTACCGGGTGACCCCTGTGCATCTCTGCCTTCTGCTTGGTTTGGGGCGATTTGTTGCTTATTGTTTGTTTGTTTCTGTAATAAACACTTCTGGAGCATCTTTACGATAATGTCAGGCAGTGTCCGATGTGCATTTCCAATGGTGACTTCTGTAAACTATACAACGACTCTGGGAGGTAGTAGCCGTAGTCACCTCCATTTTACAGAAGGGAGACGGAGACCAGCACAGGTTGTCTTTTGGCCCTAAGGTGACAAGGTTCCTAAGTGATAGAGCCACCATTTGAACCTCCAGTTTGAACCATGCTGTGCTTACCTGTTCAGCGACAGATGCGGCTGGCATTGCTGCCTCCTGTCCCCAGAGAAGGGAGGACTCTTGATTGGCTGACTGACAAGACACCATCTTGCCTCCACCTTTCCCACTGAGCGATCTGGGGGTTATGTTAGTAGCCCCTCTTCATCCCATAGTTATCAATTCTCCTCCTGTGATACTGACGACCTTTGAAAAATTATCGTCCCCTGGGACCTATTTATATCCCCAAAACTTTCCTGCTCGAGCTGGTACTCACGTCATTATATGCATGTGACAGTTCCTGTCCCCTGTGGCTGCAGTCTCTGTGATAGCACTGTCAGTCCCCAGGACCCCCAGCTTCCTTCTCACGCATGCGCACATTGCTGTGCGGGCCTTACCTGCTATCTGGGCTCCCCGCTGCCTTATGTTGTCAAAGTGATCATCTGAGTCCAAGTCAAGATTTGACTTGTTCATTTTTTAAAATATTGTTTTAAAAAATTCCATGTACTTTAATATTTAACTTTGATTCATGTGTTCCTTTAAAGCAAATTAAAATTTGATCAAACAAGTATATTCAGAAAATGAAAAGATTTAAATTAAGCCAGAAACACCCAGTCAAAACCCGATGACTAAATGCTTAATTTCAAAAAATAATTCTCTGTCCCATCCCAAACCTCTCTTCCCATGGCTCATTTGGTCTCATTGGCTGTGTCATCAAAGAACAAAGTAGAGTGAATTTTGGCAGTCAGCCAGTTAATTATAGACTTGGCCCAAGTATTTGGGCCAAAAAATCACTTTGTAATCCTAATTTTCTGTTTTGACTTTTTATATGATTTAAGTAAATGGAATAATTGCCACATTTTCACTTTACTCTGTGTTTTATAGAGCAAACAGCATTGTCTGTGGGATGGCAAATGTCTGAACTAAAAGTTCAGACTAAAAGTTAGCATTTAAAGAAATATATATGAATGTTTTCAAGTTTTTTCACATTTGGATCTGAGTAGTTGCAGTTAATATATGACCAAAGGAAACCTGTTCTTTCATAGAATCCTTCTGAAATTCCCTCTAAATCTCAGACCCCATGGCCCCAAGACCAGACCATAATACTACACAATAAGGAAAAGAATAATATGAATGGTATGACATTTTCTCAAAATACTTATATTTCACCCCCCAAAAATTAATAAGGTAGAAAAAGCATTTTAAATTTTCCCGATTTCTACGTGGCATTATGTAGAAATGAAATAGTTTTTTCAGTCTCCAGCAGCAAAAACAGCAGCCTATTAAGACCAGCACCCATGCTGGTGAGCTCCAGCGAGGAGGACCCGTACTAATGAGGCCCAGGTCAGGGATTTAATGCCCATGGGATCCAATTAATTTCACACAGAAAGAGACTCTGAGTCCCATCGAAGACGTGTGCACGTCCCAGCTGCTTCTGCCAGTCCCCTTGCCCTTCCTTGACAACCGTGTCCCAGGCCTTGTCATCAGGACGGTGGCGGCCTCCCATCTGGTCAGCCTGCCTCCCTCCCCAAGCCGGTCAGATGGAAGCCTGCCCTGGGAGGTCTGTGTGCTCTGCCCAGCCTTACAGGCACTGTGGCCTCAACTGTCCGCCCCTTCCGATGAGCCAGTCTTCCCAGGAAACCTGACACAGATGTGGTGCTCATCTCTACTCTTCCCTCACGGTGCTGGTGTCCTCCCCATACCGGTGAGCCCTGGGAAGACCCCAGCCCCCGTGTCCTCACTCAGCTCCTTCCCCCAAACTTCCTGCTCCCCACTCCAAGGCCCAGTCAAGTCCTGTCCCCATGGTGACCCCACCTCGACCACCCTGGACCACATTCGTTGTTCCCCAAACACGGACAATACTTGCAGGTCCTTTCACATGCGGCATACAGAGGTTTGTCTTATCCACTGTGCTCTCCACCGCATGTTTCCCTTCTCTAGAATTATCTTGCATAATAAGTACCTGTGACGGTGCTTATCTCCATCCCTCATACTGGTCCAATGAGGCTCACAAAGTAGGCGCTTCATAGAAAGGTGTTGGTTAAAGGATTGAAGGAGTGCTGTGTTCACACAAACAGCTGGAAAAATCTCAGAGCTCACAGCTACCCTTCTCCTCATAGCTGGGTTTTTTGTGGGGTTTTTTTTGTTTGTTTGTTTTTGTATTCAAGAAACACTACATTACCATTCTATAAATTGGAAGCAACTACCAAGAAGCCATAGTGTGCCCCTCACTCTCAATCTGCAATACAGTTGGTTGGCAATAGAATTTTCAGAAAAGGGTGCCTGGGTGGCTCAACTGGTTGGGCGACTGCCTTCGGCTCAGGTCATGATCCCAGACTTCCAGGATCGAGTCCCGCATCGGGCTCCCAGCTCTTTGGGGAGTCTGCTTCTCCCTCTGACCTTCTCTCTCATGCTCTCTCTCACTCATTCTCTCTCAAATAAATAAATAAAATCTTAATTAAAAAAAGAATTTTCAGAAAAAATTATTTGGGGAGTTTATTAATTTTATTCCTATATAATTAATTAAATTAAAGTAATAAAATTTATTTCTATATAATTAAAATAATAAAGAATTAATCAAATAAAATAAATTAATTAATAGTTAATTAAACTACCACTGTTTAATAAGAGAAGAGCATGGGAAAGAATTTATTATTGGGGAATGAAAGGAGATAAGATTATTTCTTTTTTTTTTTTTAAGATTTTATTTATTTATTTGACAGAAAGAGAGAGATCACAAGTAGGCAGAGAGGCAGGCAGAGAGAGCGGAGGAAGCAGGCTCCCCGCGGAGCAGAGAGTCTGATGCAGGGCTCCATCCCTGGACCCTGAGATCATGACCTGAGCCAAAGGCAGAGGCTTAACCCACTGAGCCACCCAGGTGCCCCGATAAGACTATTTATTTAAGGAGAATTCAAAAATTGTGCAAGTGTTATACATTTATCATTTTAGGTGTTCTCCAAATCAGAGCTGTTTCCAGTATGGAACCAAATCTATTTAAGCCGATTAAATGATAGCAGTTTTCACAAAAATAATTACTGTGCAGAGGAGTTCTATAACAATATTGAGAATTTTAAACATTTTCCTTAAACTTGATAATTACTTCTTCTGCAGTTGGTCATACTGCTGGGTTGACTTAGCAACTCCTTCACCATAAGAACTTAAAAGATAAATATTGCCATAAAGTTTACATTTATACAATCAAAATTAGTAAGTTATGGGATATCTTTGTTTTTACATGTGTTTTTCAGGGCCACCAGCTATGTCTTCCAATAACCCGATATTTAAAAATGTTCATAACTTAGGGCACCTGGGTGTCTCAGTCGGTTAAATGTCTGCCTTCAGCTCAGGACCTGATCCCAGGGTCCCGGGATCCAGCCCCACATCAGGCTCCCTGCTCAGAGTCTACTTCTTTCTCTCTCCAGCTCCCCCTATTTGTACTTGTTCTCTCTCTCTTTCTCTGTCAAATAAAAAAATAAAATCTTAAAAAAAAAAAAAATTTGTAACTTGGCCAAATGTTTTTGGCATATACCTCAGCAAAAAGCAAGGATCTTGTGTTCTTGAAAAAAATTATTTGGTCTAGTTGCTACTATAATGATGCTGTTCTGTGGCCAGATTTTTGGCACACTAAAATGCAAATGTCTCAAGGGAAGAGAGCATATTATTTTCATTTTCATACATGAAATGTGGGCGACCCAGCACAGTTCAGAGTGCACTTGACATTGTCGAAATGAGCGGAGCAAGATGAAAGTGTAAAATTACATTTTAACAGGACTTCCTGCATTAAAAATCATGTCTCCATTCACACTGTGGTGACTGTTAACAAAGATGTGCAGTTCTGTTTGGAGAACCGAAGACATTGGAAACACGTAGGGATCCACGAGACAGGTGGCTGGCAGCAGATTTGAGCTCTGAGTTTCAGGTCTCACTAAATTACCATTTAGGCCCAGCATTGTGAAAATCTAAAGGAAAAATGAAAAGGCCTAGGAGTTATAAATTAAAAAGACCTTTCTGGAAACTTTGAATGAGGAGACTGCTTATTTTTATAACAAAATCATAAAAACCTGAGCAGTTGTTTCCCACTGCTGCCCTAGTACAGCTTCCACGACCACCAAGAGTAGCCCCAGTGGCCCTTGCTTACTGTCCCGGGCTCTCAGCAGGCAGAGCAGGGATGAAATTGGCTGGGCGTGCCCGGCACGCTGGCAGAGGGCAAGGGCTGTATCTTGTTCATCATTGTCTCTCAGATGCCTGACCCAGTGCTGGGTATGACCAACTGAATGAGCAAATAAATAATTACCATTTGGGCAGTTAAGCTATGAAAGTGAATAATAACAGTAAGGGCTCATCACAAGTGGGGACTACTAGTATTGTTCTTGAATTAGCGCTTCAAGATAATAATAATAATAATAATTCTTTAAAACACACCTCCCTTAGCTAGTGTCCAAAATCTATAAGTAACTTAGCAAACTCAACACCCAAAGAACAAATAATCCAATCAAGAAATGGGCAGAAGACATGAACAGACATTTCTGCAAAGAAGACATCCAGATTGGCCAACAGACACATGAAAAAGTGCTCCACATCACTCGGCATCAGGGAGATACAAATCAAAACCACAATGAGATATCACCTCACACCAGTCAGAATGGCTAAAATTAACAAGTCAGGAAATGACAGATGCTGGGGAGGATGCGGAGAAAGGGGAACCCTCCTACACTGTTGGTGGGAATGCAAGCTGGTGCAACCACTCTGGAAAACAGCATGGAGGTTCCTCAAAATGTTGAAAATAGAATTGCCCTATGACCCAGCAATCACACTACTGGGTATTTACCCTAAAGATACAAACGTAGTGATCCGAAGGGGCACGTGCACCCGAATGTTTATAGCAGCAATGTCTACAAAGCCAAACTATGGAAAGAACCTAGATGTCCATCAATAGATGAATGGATAAAGAAGAGGTGGTATATATACACAATGGAATACTATGCAGCCATCAAAAGAAATGAAATCTTGCCATTTGCGACGACGTGGATGGAACTAGAGGGTATCATGCTTAGTGAAATAAGTCAATCGGAGAAAGACAACTATCATATGATTGCCCTGATATGAGGACATGGAGATGCAAGATGGGGGTTAGGGAGGTAGGAGAAGAATAAATGAAACAAGATGGGATTGAGAGGGAGACAAACCATAAGTGACTCTTAATCTTACAAAACAAACTGAGGGTTGCTGGGAGGAGGGAGGGTTGGGAGAGGGGCAGTGGAGTCATGGACATTGGGGAGGGTATGTGCTATGGTGAGTGCTGTGAAGTGTGTAAACCTGGCGATTCACAGACCTGTACCCCTGGGGATAAAAATACATATATGTTTATAAAAAAATAAAAAATAAAAATTTTTTTAAAAAGCCTCCCTTTGATAAGAGCCAAAGTATATAAAGACTTCTTGAAAGAAATTTAAAAGTACGAATATACCACTAACCACATAAGCAAAGAACTTGATTAAGCAATTAACAGACAAAGAATTATAAATGGTAAATAAATGTGAATAAAATTATTCTCCCTCAAAAGTAATGTTTTTTTCCTTGTTTTAGTTTATTTTTTTAAATTAACATATAATGTATTATTTGCCCCAGGGGTACAGGTCTGTGAATCATCAGGCTTACACATTTCACAGCACTCACCAAAGCACATACCCTCCCCAATATCCATCACCCAGCCACCCTACCCCTACCCTCCCCGCACCCACCAACCCTTGGTTTGTTTCATGAAATTAAGAGCCTCTTATGGTTTATCTCCCTCCCCAGTTCCATCTTGTTTAATTTTTTCCTTCCCTACCCCCCACAACCCCCTGCCCTGCCTCTCAAATTCCTCATATCAGAGAGGTCATATGATAATTATCTTTCTCTGATTGACTTATTTCGCTCAGCATAATACTCTCTAGTTCTATCCACGTCATTGCAAATGGCAAGATTTCATTTTCTTTTGATGGCTGCATAGTATTCCATCGTATATATACATACACCACATCTTCTTTATCCATTCTTCTGTTGATGGGCATCTAGGTTCTTTCCATAGTTTGGCTATTGTGGACATTGCTGCTATAAACATTTGGGTGCACGTGCCCCTTCAGATCACTACATTTGTATCTTTAGGGTACATACCCAGTAGTGCAATTGCTGGGTCATAGGGTAGCTCTATTTTCAACTTTGAGGAACCTCCATACTGTTTTCCAAAGTGGAAAATAGCTTGCATTCCCACCAACAGTATTGGAAGGTTCCCCTTTCTCTGCATCATCGCCAACATCTGTTGTTTCCTGACTTGTTAATTTTAGCCATTCTGACGAGTGAAGTGGTATCTCACTGTGGTTTTGATTTGTATCTCCCTGATGCCGAGGGATGTGGAGCACTTTTTCATGTATCTGTTGGCCAATGGATGTCTTCTTCGAAAAGTAATGTTTTAAAACAGCATTAAAAGAAGATACTTTTTAAAAAACAAATTAGCAAACTGCTCATAATAAAGTGTGATTAGCAATTCAGTAAGATGGACCATTTCCTATACTTCAGCAAAAACTGGTAAAACCATTACATGCTCACATACAAACCTATGCAACACACACATCCCAGTTCATGTCTTTCCACCCAAGAATTCCAGGTCCGGGAAGGAGATAGGGACGGGTGTTTGTGTGCCTGGAGAGATACTCATTTCAGTGTCATGTGTCAGGCCAATGTACTGAAAGTACCTTAATATACAGCTGTAGAGGAACGGTTCAACTAATTCATCCATGTACTGACTATTAAGCAGCCATTATTGTTTTTGTAAGCCTCAGGAGCTGCTCCCAATGCAATGTTAAGGGGAAAAAGCAAGCTGCAAAACTGAACGCATAGCATGCTTCCATATATACAAAAGGGAAAAGTCTAGAAGATACTACACCAAATAGTAAAATATAGCTGGATTTCTCTTGGGTCAGAGATCGCATATGTTGCTTGCTTTTTTTTTTCCCCCTTTTTAAAATCTTCTATTATTTTTCAAGGTTTGGTTGTTTTGTTTTGTTTTTATAGTGAACAGGGGAATAAGGGTTTAAAAGAAAGCCTCCTTTGAAGAGCACCATTTCAGAGCTAATACTTTAGTGTGATGACCCAGGAGCTGGGTCAGGAGTTCACCCCATCAGCAGTATCAGGCTGGGAGCTCCACAGAGAACAACATGATTGTCATTCCCAGTGACCCTTTCCGTGCAGAGTGACACAAGGGCTCTGGCTGCTCCTCTGTACCTGGGGCGGGGCTGGACTGTGCTTGTGTCTAGGAATGGCGAGGTCTGGAGGGTGTAGTCACAGTGCTCTGCCTTCCGTACAGCAACCCTGACCTCCGCAGAACTGAGCCCGTCTTGGAGAGCCCCTTGCAGAGGACCAGCAGTGGCAGTTCCTCCAGCTCCAGCACCCCTAGCTCCCAGCCCAGCTCCCAGGGAGGCTCGCAGCCTGGATCGCAAGCGGGTTCCAGTGAACGGACCAGAGTTCGAGGTAAGCTTTCCCTTGCCTTTCCCTGACAGCGCTGCCTCGGGCAGAGAGCAATGGGCATGGACTCAGCTCACTTCCAGACTTCTGTGCCCTCCCAATCCTGGCAGGGCCATCACTGTGCAATGCTGCAGAGTCCTCTAACTGCCCTTAACCTCAGTCTCCTTAGATGAGAGAACCACCATCCCCAGTCCCGTGTGTGACATCAGAGTTTGGATTAAATCTTTTCTCATTGCAGATGATGTTGTTTTCCAAGAAGCTCATAGATTATTGGTCTTATTTGAAAAGATCATCACTTATGAGTCACCTGAATTGCCATTTCCATTTGTTGCCTGTTTCCAGTTTCACGTACCTCCAAGTATCCTCTTTTCCCATCCATTACACCAGTCATCCCTCTTTGGTATTCTAAATATAGTTGGTAATACTAGGGATCTCTCCAAGTGAAATTCTATAAAGACTAATGTAGAATCCATATGCACTTTAGAGAAGAAGTAAACCCTTTGACTTAAAAAGTATATTTGACTCTTCGGGTTATTCCTACTCAAGAGGAATAAAAAATGAGCCTCTCCGACCATTAATTCAAGTCTTTCATCACTGTGCAGTTCTCATTAATGAAGAAGCTTGTGGAAAACAGCAGAATGGCCAGCTAATTACACATGACAACACATTGTTTCTTGGTGCAAAATTGACTCTTTCTGAACAACCTCCTTCAGAAGATAATTTTGCTTCCAAGCAACAAAGACGAGAACTTTCTTAAGTGCAATCTGACAAATATTAACAAATTACTCTGCCTGAGAAAAACCACCCGTCCTTTATTTTTTTCTTAGCCTCTTCATTCAACACAACCAGAGTTGGTCCCCTAGTATCTTTGTAAGGCTTTAAATAAGTAAAATCACTTCCGTTTTGAAAAGGCTGAAACCTGGCGTGCGACGCTCTTGTCTCTGGACTGGAATTCGGCTGCTCCCGTATGCCTTCTTCACACGTCACTGGCCCAGCCCACAGTCACGTGCACTTTTGTTGCTTTCATCCAAATACAAATTTGCTTAGTTTAGAAAACTGCCATTGGCTTATCATTTTCCTGTTCATAAGCCACTTAATATCCTTATAGCAAACTAAAGAAAACTGAAGTTATAGGTATCATTTTTATTCTCTGATCTGGTTTGGGTTTAATTCTTATCTTTCCTTTGGCCTCTAAGTCCTCAGGGTTAAGAACACTGTTGTCGGGGTGCCTGGGTGGCTCAGTGGGTTAAAGCCTCTGCCTTCAGCTCAGGTCGTGATCCCAGAATCCTGGGATCGAGCCCACATCGGGCTCTCCGCTCCGCGGGAAGCCTGCTTTCTCCTCTCTCTCTGCCTGCTTGTGATCTCTGTCTGTCAAATAAATAAAAATCTTTAAAAAAAAAAAAAAAAAAAAAAAGAACACTGTTGTCTCCCTAGAGTGTTTCTGCCCAGGAAAGACCTTACAACAAAAGAATCTGTCCTATACCAGATAGATTTTCTCTACCTATAAATAATCGGAGAGATGCTCTTCACTCTGGAGCTTGGGGAGCCCCCCCACCCCACCGGCTTGCTCTGTACCTCTGTCCTGGGGTTCTTCCCTTGGTCACCAACACTCTCCTTCCTGTCCCCCCCCCCCATTCTTTCTTGCTTAAAGGACCCAGACAACACCTGCCTCCCATTTAAAAACCATTCCATCAAATATAATACGTTTCTGTGCCATCAAAATAACCTATTCTAATGGGTAAGTGGTAAAAGAAGAAATTTAGCATAGAATGTTAACACAGAAGCTTGGTTTAGTGTAATAACTGAGAATAGGACTTGGACAAACCAGACAGAATCCCAGCTCTGCCCATAATTTCTGCAGGACCTCAGGCTACTATGCCATCTCTCAGAGTCTGTATTGAACCGTAAAATGGGAAAAGAGTGCCACACGTTGGGTGGGAGCAAGAATCCTACGAGGCAGTTGACGTAGAAGGCATTTAGCATTGAGTGTGACGCATGTTTAGTTCTCAGTAAATGATGGGGCAGTGGTGCTTGCTGGTTTTCCTTATGATTAAGAGTGACTTCCAGGTCACAAGCCTGAATGCATTTGCCCGAACATGAACAGTTTTCACAGATGCGTCTGAGGATTTGCCTAAGTGAATGACGTATCCCCTGAGTCATCCTGAAGGGTGACTCACCGCAGAATGTGGGACTGGAGTCAACACTTTGTGATGGTCATTAATTTTCTTGGCCCCTGTTTTTCTGTCTAGCCAACAGTAAGTCGGAAGGATCTCCTGTGCTACCCCACGAGCCTTCCAAGGTGAAGCCAGAAGAATCCAGAGACATTACCCGACCTAGTCGACCAGCTGTGAGTGCTTTTGAACTCTCTTAAGTTGCCAGGGAAGCCGTGGGATCAAGTAGTTGGGGATACACTCATGACTATGAAACAAAACTTCACTGAGATTAAGAAGAAGTGTGGATGCTAGAAGCATCCAGAAGGAAGTCATACCTGATCAGGAGAGAACTGAAGAGATTTTGGATTACTTATCTGCCTTTAGGCATTTTGCTGATCTTTAATGCTTCTTTAGAGATAAAAAAGGGGGAGAAACAACTCCTATCATTACATAATTTCTACTCAGCAGCTTTGACAAAAAGATGTGGAGCTGTAGTTATGGAGAGGTGGGCAAAGTTCTGTGGCTTTCTATTGTCTGCTCCGCCTTCTCCCCACATTATTTTCTGTACGAATTAATGTAATTTTTGCTGTTCTTCCTGCCTTCAGGACTGTATTTTTCTGGACCCAAATGTGATAAGCATGGTTTGTCAAGGGGCCTGACAACTCGAAATGTAGCTTCCTCGCTGAGACATGACAGACCCCAAATAGCTTTGGCAAAAGAAATAAGAGCGTAGAAGCTGACATTTGAAAGTTGGAAATTAATTTGGGATGAGTGACTATCCACTTACTTTCTTTAAAATTTCAGAGAACCTTTTCCATGAAATAAATGTGAGGACTTTTTGGTTTACTCTGGTTTGTACATATTAAAGTTGGGGGGCAGAGCGAGAGTAATCCCAAAGGGGATTTGCCCCCTTCAGGGTTGAGGTTCTCTCTGCTCTTTGGCATTTAGTGGTTGTGTACTAACAATTCCCATTGTGTGTCTAACCTGCTGCCTTTCTTCTGGCTTTTCCTTCACCTGTGGATTCCTCTGGATTGGGTTCCTCCTCTTTCAGAGCTATAAGAAAGCAATAGATGAGGTTAGTATTACCTTTTCTTGGTCATACTGTCACAAGATGTAAATATAAAGCGATTTCCTGATGTTGACATTCAGAGAGGTGGCCTAGGTGGGTCAGAGATTGAAAATTCGGTCCTCTGGAGTGTGGTCTGCTGGAAGGCAAGCCCCTTCGACCACAGCCAGCCTGAAGCCCTCAGACACTCATGGGAATTTCTAGGGACCTTCCTTCTAAGGCAAAATGCTGCTTTTCCAGTGTTCCAGTCTGGCTAAAGATAAGCATTAGCACTGTGTTATTCATAGTTTTTCATCCCAGCGTCTTCCAGTAGCAAAGCCTAGCCCTTCACCTGTACTCAGCTGTGCAGGGCGGGGCGGGGGCGGGGGGAGGGTGGTGGTAACGGTTTGACTAACAAAGAGAGACATCATGCTAAAACACTCCGAATTTATAGTGTGTGATTTGTGAACAAGGAGTTACTGGGTATTGTTAGATTCATTTTGTGGGACATTAACTACAGCATCGGCAGCAACATCAACTTTAGTTAATGAATCCTGGCGAGTTAAGTGACTTTATTTCCTTATCTGTGGAGACATTTTTTCATTAGAAAAATATATGGCTTTGTCAATCCTAGGTAGCTTACTGAGAAGGATGACTGCCTTTCTGCTGTTTGTCAGACCTGCATGAACACAGCATAATTGTTGTTGCTGTTTTTAAGAGATAGGCCTTGCCAAGAGTCCTAACTGCATGGAATCTGAAGAATACTATTATGGCTTTACAGCTGTATTCTGCTGAGCACCATTTTTGTGAAATAATATGGAAAAAGCACTGGCTTTAGAGTCACCAAATTCAAATTCTAGCCCTTCCCCCAATAAGTAACTGGCCAGGACCAGTCTCATACAATCTCTCCGGGCCAGTTTCTTCCTGTCTACAATGGGGAGAAAGACACCCACTCTGCCTCAATCACAAGTTTGATTAGGATCATTCAAGGTCACGTGTGTGAGAGCATTCTATGAAGTATAAAGCCAAGAGGTCATCCTCATGCTATGGTTTGGGCTGGAGACATGGAGCCATTTTGGCAGGTGAAAGAAACAGTTTTCTATGCATCTGATCTTTATCAAAGAGCCTCACTTTTTCAAAATTAGGATACCTTACTCAAATTTGGAATGTTATTTCTCAGGTAAAGGATTGCTGCTCTTAAAAAAAGTGAGACTCTCCATGTTGACAGTGTGTGGACAGCATTCATAGAAAGATAACTTTCACTGTTCTCTGACACAGCCTGGCCCTTCCCCTCATAGTATAGTCAGAAGAACACAACTATCACAACTTGTATCAATTTTCTCCCAAATTGTTGAAGAAAGAGAATGATATTCTGGTGCCAAGGCTGCTAGGAAAATGGTTGTGTGTGTGCATAACTCTAGGGGAATCTCATATGCACAGAAATTAGCTTGAAGGTGGCTGTCATGGGGAAATGGATTTCATCTGGTAAACCCAGGATATTTTAGGCTTTTAAAAATGGCTTATTTTGTTGGTTTTACTCTCATACACTGGACAGAGACCACAGGGGCTAACAGAAGTATAAGTAATTGAGGGGATGTAAGCTATACACGGAAATCTCTGGAACCATGTGTGGTTGGAAAAAGCCCTCCAGGTAATTCTGATAATCCTATATACCCTTGAATGTCACTGATCTAAACAACAAAAAATACAGTATTACTTGGTTCTACCTGTTCTTGACCAGGGATGATTCCTCTTCTCCTTTTCCCACCTCTCCCCATCCCCCCTAGCGAGATATTTGGCAAAGTCTGGGGACAGTTTTGGTTGTCACAACTTGGAGGGGGGAGGCAGTGCCCGCTGGTGTCTTGTGGGTAGAGCAGAGAGGGGCTGCCAAACATCCTCCCATGTACAGGAGAGCAGCCCATCGTAGAGAGTGATCTGGCCCCAAATATCAATAGTGCCACAGTTGAGAAATCTTGCGATAAACCTCTCTCCCATCTTCATTCATAGGTTTGTTGTTTTTTTTTTTAAGATTTTATTTATTTATTTGACAGACAGAGATCACAAGGAGGCAGGGAGGCAGGCAGAGAGAGAGGAGGAAGCAGGCTCTCTGCAGAGCAGAGAGCCCGATGCGGGGCTCGATCCCAGGACCCTGGGATCATGACCTGAGCCGAAGGCAGGCTTTAACCCACTGAGCCATCCAGGCGCCCCCATTCATAGGTTTTGATATCACTTCCTTCTATAGTGACTGATTGGCCATTTAGATAACCCCGAATTGAAATGAAAAGCCTTAAAACTCTGAAAAAAGTGTTGCTTGCTACTGTTAATCTAATGGTTTGATTTTTCATGAACATCCATCTGAGGGGGTGTCCATTAATTTGGCACTCCTTTGTAATGGACTATAAGACTGTGCAATATAGTCTTTGATTAACATCATCATTGAAAATAAATATCCTTTTTACTTTAACACGATTAAACATATGACACGAAGATGAAATACATAAGCAAACACTGGCTTTAGCACTATTTTGGTACTACATAAGAATCTGGAAAATTCCACAGCACACCCACAAATTGGAGAGAACTTGAATAATAGCTAGTGGTCTAAACCCATTTTTTCTCAGATGAGGATACTGAAGTCAAGTAACTTTCCCAAGGTCATTTCTTAAGATTTCCTAAAAGGGAAATAAATTATTTTTGTACATAAAGACCAGCTCAAAGATTTTTAACTTTTATTTTAATAGCTCAAAATATTGAACTAAAATCTAAATAAACTACATTGTTTCTAAAAAGAGACATAAAAGAGCAACTTTTTAGGTAAAGTATGCATAATTGTCATATTAAATAAGAGTTTTTTTAATGAAAACAAATCAAATTAATTCGAAGAAGTGTTATAGCAAAGAAGCCTCGGGCTAAGAGCCTCCTATCTTCATATTTGTTTACTCCATGTTTAAAAAAAAAAATCTTACCATTTTGCTGTATTTCTTTTTTAGTTATACTATACATTTCTCAAATATTTTCATGCTAAATAGCACTTTTTTCTTTTTTTTAAATACTTTTTAGCTCGAGGCTTGAGACAGCCAAGCAATAAATTACCACAAAAACTCATTATATGGAGAAAATTGGTATTGTCAGAAACTAAAATGTATGAAAATGGATCTGAACCCAGTGATGTCAGTTTTAGATTGTGTCTATATTTTATAACTTTGCTATTATAAATTCTGCCAGAGAGGATGGATAAGGAACAAAACCGCAGCTAAGCATGTAGACCATTGGCAATGGGAGATTAATTTTCTTTAACTGGGATATTACCTTTGAGTTACTCATTATCGTTACCTTGGGAGTCTCATATATGTCTCACCGTCTAAGCTGTTACCAAGTAAACTTAAGAGGAATTTGCAATTACTTTCAGTGTTTCAAGAAAGATAGCTCTTTAATAATGTAGAACCACCCCCCCCAAAAAAACTATCCTAATTTTAAGCGAAATTATAAAACAAATCAGAACTTTAAACTTTTCTTAGAAAAAAATCAGGTCATTTTCACAAATGAGAGTTTCTTGAAATCAATGGGCTTTGAACTGGCTTCATATTGCTAAAGAGTTTTGATTTTTTTTAAATCTCCTTTGTCTTGTTTTGAAATGTCAGAGATGAGGAAAATGAACCCATAGGGAAAATATATTATAAATATAAATAAATCACAGCTAATATTATTATATTTTACTCAGAATATTAACATTAGAAATAAATTATCTTAAACCATATTCTCTCTTTAAATTATAATAAATGCATTTTATAATGATAAGTAACATTTTAAATGCCTTACATTCTTTGGTGAGACTTAACAATGCTCCTAAAATATAGAAGACAAAACACAAAATAAATTTATCTCTTACTATTTTGCTGGTTTGGATGATTATAATATCCTTTTCTATTCATAGCATTAACAAATATCGAAAGTGTATTTCCCCCGTGTTCAAGTATTACATACTCTTCACTGTCTTCTCAATTTGATAAAGATAAACATTGGCAATGTCCAGAGGAAATACGGAATATAAAGCCGAAATCTGAATATTGCCTCTTCCTATTTTGGCCCATTGCTAAAGAAACAAGAAATACACTTGCATAAAATTCTATCTATGTGGTGATTTTCCTCTTTAGCAGTATACATTATATTTAAACACCTTCGAGTCTTTTTAATACAATTCTATTTTCATTTTCACAGATGGGGTACATATATCCACTGAGATTGAGGCCATGCATGTGTGCATTTGTGCAAAACGTCCAGCAAGCCTCTTTGGGTGGAAAACACACAATTTGAATTTTCAAAATCTTCCCTTTTCCAGTGCTTCAAGTCCCTTCAGAACAAATTTAAAAGCCATGATTGCTTTCCTTTGATTTTATTATGAAATCAGAAGAAATGACTCCTTCCTTTACCACCTTGAACTTCCTAAATTTCTAGACCAAACGAAACACCCGAACCACTTCCTCTCCTAGTCTTAACCAACATAGCAATGCCTGACACAGAGGGGATGATAAAGAAACATGATGATCTGTGATCTCCCCCGGAACAAAATTACATTTATAATTTAGCTATACACATTCCTCACGGTGTTTCTTCTAACCTATTAGGCTAGTTTAGGAGATGCCATTTAGATCACCCATATCACTCTAACCTGACCTCAAGAGAATTGGACAAAGAAATACATTTCTGAATGGAAATAAAGAGAGAATATGGTCATAAGAAAACTGTGGGATTTAGTATCTTTCAATGAGTTTCTTTCTCCCTAATGCCCTGTCTCTCACTGAATGCTCTGATTCCCACATGGGTCACTAATATAGGGAGAAATGGTAAGACCGATGTCCAATTGCTTTTTCCTCATTTGCATGCCACGCGCCATGGGCAGTGCGAATTAGAGCGGCTACGCTTCTGCAGTGCTCGCCTCTGCATTGCCCTGAAAGCATGTGAAGTCGAAGGTAGTCAGAGATCCAGCCCCACTGCCTGCAATGTGTCTCGTGATTAGATACCACACCATCACACCCATAAGGCTGAAGACTGCATCATACTCATGGAAACCTGAGAAATGGTCTCTTGCCTTTTGGTGTTTGCACATTCATTTCAGTATTCCTCATGAGGGTTTCTGCCAGGTGACTGTGATTTTAAACAAAAGAAAATGAAACACCTGTCGTCTGGAAGAGAATTCGAGGAGAATTCTTTTTTTTTTTTTTTTTTTTTTTTTTTGTTCCATTGTCGTCCTTTTGATTAACTCAGCTCTGGGGCTATACATTTCAGCGGCACGGGGCTTTGGGGTGGGCCATTATTTGATGTGGTGCCTCTGCTCCCCAGGGAACGATGACACATCAAGTGAGCCATTGTAGTAGCTGGAACCGTGGGAATTGCTCTGTTCTGTGACTGATGCTAGATTTTGGTACAGTAGCAATCAAAGAGGGGAAAGGCCATGACCGTGGCTTGGGCAGGAGTCCCAAAATCCCGGGGAACAGTTGCTCAGTCCATGTGTTTTCCCCTTCACTCTGAGGGT
Source organism: Meles meles (assembly GCF_922984935.1). Classification (NCBI taxonomy): domain Eukaryota; kingdom Metazoa; phylum Chordata; class Mammalia; order Carnivora; family Mustelidae; genus Meles; species Meles meles. The sequence continues at coordinate 67,197,348 of NC_060069.1, forward strand.
GACCAGCGTCACCTTCACAAAATAAAATGAGACCCCAACGTTTGTATATATGTGTCCACACAGAGCGCACATACACATATATACGCATGTATATTCAGAAGTGAACCGTCTCAGTCTAGCCATTGGTTTTGAACAAAGTCTAAATTTACTTCATCTTTTTTTTCTAGTTTCTCTGCGCTACAAACATCGTTTTCTTCGCTCCATGCAGCCACTATGTTTGTAACAGTTCTATCTCGAGCTTTCTTTTCTTGTTGCTTAAGCTGGAGCCCTGAGTTACTGAGAGATGTGACTTTGGTCATCTCTACAATTCATACGTGCCAAATGAACTTCTCTTTTTTAGGATCTGACGGCATTAGCCAAAGAATTACGAGAACTTCGGATCGAAGAAACCAACCGCCCACTGAAGAAGGTGACTGATTACTCCTCCTCCAGTGAGGAGTCGGAAAGTAGCGATGAAGAGGAGGAAGATGGAGAGAGCGAGACCCACGATGGGACGGTGGCTGTCAGTGACATACCCAGACTCATGTAAGAGAGCTGCTTTTCACATGTCTGTCGAGGTGGGTGAGGTCTGCAAACTGAGAGGACAAGAAATAGGAATTAAATGGAGGATCATTTATGGGTCTCTGGCAGGATCAATGGACTTGAGTTTTTGTTAGAACATAACCCTACAGTTACCTCTCTCCATGGACACCATCCCTTGGAATACACAGCAGGGCTCCTCCTGCCTGTGCTTTATTTATCCAACTACTCTTGCGGGATTGACTCTCCCTTTGGTGACACTTCCATGGTTCTTGTCATCTCCTGGGAAAATGATATTGACAGCCAGACTGTTGGCTTGTCCCTGTCCCCATAGAACTGCAAGAGTGGAATTATGGGCAATGACACTTAGGAGTTAAATTTAACAACAGGAGACGTATTTCATCCTCCCCTCCCCGCTCCCCCCCCCCCCACAACCACGAAGGGAGGAATTCGCGGGAGAGTATGGGTTAGCGTACCAGCGAAAGATTGCGGAATCCAGTCATCCTGCAGAGAACCTTCTGAGGGTCTGACTTAAATATATCCCTGTTATTTTCTTCTTCATTGTCTCTCTTATGTGATCCTTTTCTCTGTGGACTGTGACTTTCCCACACCACCCCCCACCACGTTCTGTCCTTTCCTTTGCAGTCTTCGTTTGCCATTTCATACCTGAATTTATGTCTACCTACATTTCCCTTATTATTCACTTATGTTATGCTACAGCCTTTACGTCTTTTCTTTCCTTTATTTAGTCTCACTTTTTCTTTTTCTTTTCCTCATTGGACAGGGTCCTATGAGAGAATTCCTCTGCCCTATTGCTTCTCCAGTTTAAACAAACAGATTCGGACAATCACACTCACATGCATTTCTTACTTCCTCCCCCAAACAAACACAAGGTGCTTTGCTCTGATTTGGTATAAATTTGACAGAGTGTGACACGGATGGTTCTAATTTTCTTTTCATTCACTTCCATTTCTTTGGCTCCGCTACTGAGCCAAAGTCATCACACTACACTGACTCCCTATAGAGAAGATGCCATTTTGGGTCACAGATTACTGTCCTGTCCAGCAGAGATTGGAGAGAGAGGGCTGGCCTATCTGCAGGGAATGTCATCCATTGATTAACAGTCATTATGTACAAGCAATTCTGAGAAGCGAATCCAATTATCATAGCTGAAAATTTATACTTGTTGTTCTGCTATTGATTACACAGTTATTGACAACCATAAATACGCTAAAATATGACATTTGAAACAAATTGCATTAAATTGCTTTTTTAACGGCAAATAAAATTGTTCTAGAGGCAAAATCACTAATCCAAAACATTTCTGCAAAATGTGCTGGTCCTTTTAGTTTTTATCTTGACTCAGCAGTGGATAATTTTTCTAACAGATGTTTTGAATTCCGTTTAAGCCCTGAGCCTACAACTACTAGGGTGAGGGCTGGATTATGATTTTAAATATTGATAAAACTTCCACTCTGTGTTCTACGCCAGACTGAGGGCTTTGAGACAATCAGCAAGGGCACACACATGCATTCTGCCTCGTAAAAGTGTATATCCTAGTAGAAGAGAAACAAGATTATATGCAGAAACTTCAGACTAATATACATATTAGTATATGTATATATGCTATATACTATATAGAATCATCAAAACATCCTTGGGAGAGATGTTCAATCACATTTGGTTTTGAAGCCCAGTCATATTTTACAAGCTATTGCTTGTGTTGACCTTGCTATGGCTAGGGGCACATCCGTTTCTTCCCACACTAAAGAAATACTCACCTGTCCAAAATTGGTTGGGACAGGCCATGCTGCACTTCCCCTCTGCTCTCTGGCACTCTCCTGCCCCTTCGGAAATCACCTGCTTACAGCCCAGGCTACGCAGAGGGAGCCTGTATCTTCTGCTGTGTGGGCCCTGTATCTTGAGTGTCCTCCTACAGTTTCATGTAGTGCTCAAATCAGGGTGTTTATTATATGTCATCTCCCTGTTGGGATCTGAGAACCCTGAGGGGGAAGACTGTGTCTCATTTTTCTCTCTACTCTTAACACCTTGCATGGTGTCTGGCATAGAGTTGGTCTTCAGTGACTTTGATTTATATTTAATTTCACTGAAATGAAATTGCAAGTCCTGGCTCTCTAGAGTTTATGGCACAATCCAGAAGAAAGACATGTTCACAAATAACCATCATCAAGATAGAGGGAACGTGGGACAATATTAGAATCTCAGGCAAGGGGAAATTGAAGTAAAGGCACAGAAGGTTGACTTTGGTAGGAATGTTGGTTGCCTGGGGGTGGGGAGGGGGTGGTCTGGACTAGTGAAACCATGTGGCCGCTGAGAACCACAGAAGGCCCCCCTGGGCTGAGAAGTGACATGATCAGTGCTATGTTTGAGAGAAATCACTATGACAAGATGATCTATAAAAAGAAGAGGCTCGACACTGGTAAAGCAATTCAGAGGATCTCTTACTATCATCCAGAAATAATGAATGCACTATCACTGAATGCATATAATGGAAGCAAAAGTTGACATGGCTCTGGAAGAATTGGTAAATTTTAGACAGATTAGAATGATCGTCCACTAAAGAGCATTTAAAATATTAATGGTACAGGAGATCTACTCAGAGACAAGGCAAGATACAACCTGCCTTGATACAAGTGTGTGGGTGCGTATATATGTATTTATTCCAGTTTGGTAAATACATGCATTTTTGTGACTATAAAATGTATGCAGTCTGTTCTGAGATGGCATGATAGTTTTATATCTAAGAAATTGCACTGTAGTAAAAAAAATTCATTATAAAACAAGTGTTTCTTTTAGAATAGGATATTTTAGAGTTGGAAGACTTCTTATATATATTCTTATCTTTTTTTATTTTCTATTGTTAAGATAAGCCTTTACATACTATGCTATATATTTTTAGATATATATTTTATATATATTTATCCATTATATAGATAGCTATTAGATATTATATGTATCCTGAATATACATATATATATGAACTGTCTTGACATATATGTATATAAAAAATAATCAGGATATATATATAAAAATCTTGATATATACATATATATATCAAGACAGTTCATTGCCATGAAGTGTGTATAAAAAGAGCTTCTCAGAAATGGAGCCCAGCTATTTAGACAAACGGCTATAGATCCTAATGCTCAAAACAACATCTTTTTTATGGGCAATGCTGGTTTCCTATTTATAGTATAAGGTAAAACCTATAAGAGTGTACATAACTAAGATTATTTCCCTAACTAACCAACTGCACTATTTCCCAATGCCTCATGCATAGAAAAATAATGGGTGGAGGGAAATAGACCAAAATTATGAAAATAATTACCTCTGGATTATACAACTATGAGTGGTTTTTATTTTATGTAGATCCCCAGTTTTATGATGAGCATTTACAATTTTTATAATCAGGAAAAAAAACAGAAGCTTTCTAGAACTAAGTTGATTTGTGTCGGATCAAGCAAGCCGAAGCAGCACCCTCTTGTGTCAGCATCTTCCCTCAGGTGTCTGCGCCTACTTCAGAACAGTACGTGCGAGGCCCAGTCTTAACCATTAGGACCATCTCCTCCCAGCATAGCCTGGAATTGCATACAGTCTTATAAAATGCTGTCTGGACAATGAAAGCCATTTACTATGTGTCCTCTTCATTCCGTTATCGCAGGAAAGCCATGGTTCTGACCCCTTCCCCCCGCCCGGGCTGTTGTAGTGCTCCCCTTCCTCGCTTGTGGTCCTCTCTGCCCTTCTGTCCATTTTTCCAGTTCTGGTATTACTAGTGTTGTTGCAGTGTGGCTCCAATCCTGCTGGATTCTAGTGCCCTGCAACCCTCTTCATCGCTGGGGGCTCATGATTGCCTCAACTTATACTCCAGCCAAACTGACCTGCAGTTCTTGCAAATAAATGCCTTGTACTGGTCCAGCCTTGTGCCTTTTCTTGCAATGAGCTCTCCCTCTGTTTTGCATTCCCACGTACCTCATGCCTTGTATTTGAGTATTCATGTCATGTTTTTATGCTCTTCCGGATGCTAACGTCTTCGGTTTCAAGAGCCATGTCTTCCTCAGCTTTTCGTTTTGTTTTTGTTTTAAAGAGAGAGAGAGAATGCATGGCAGAAAGGGGCAGAGGGAAAGGGAAAGAGAGAATGAGAGAATCTTAAGCAGGTTCCGTGTGCAGTGCGGAGCCCAATGTGAGCCTCGATCCCACGACCCTGAGATCATGCCCTGAGCTGAAATCCAGTCAGACACTTAACTGACTGAGCCACCCAGGCACCCCTTCGTCGGCTTTTCTACCCACTACCCAATCCCAAACCAAGGGCCGTTCATAGAGCAGGTGTTCAATAGATGTGTACTGAATCAAATTAAATCAGTACCTACAGGAACACTTTGACAAATCCCATTAGAGGAAATTATTGTTTTTAACCTGGGGCCTAATCACAGTAAATTTACTATAGTTTTCCTTCTAATCAGTGAAGGTGTTTTGTCTTGTTTTGTTATAGTCTTTATAGGAATTTGGACAACTAATTGTTCCCACCCTGACTCTATTTGGAAATAATTTTTAGAACAAAAGGATTACTTTAACTATAAAATGTTTTAGTTGTTTTGACCTGAGTGTTTTTTTTAATCATTGCTTTTTTTCCATTTTTTATTGTTATTAAACTGTTTTTTTTAGAACCGTTTTAAATTCACAAAAAAATTGAGCAAATAGTAAAAAGTTCCCATTACCCCTCCTACTCCCTGCACGCTGTTATCCCTATTATAAGCATGGTATGTTAGTATGTACTTAATAAACCAAAATTGATATATTTTAAAATATCTGTTCAGATTGCCTTGGTTTTTACCTCAAATCTATTTTTCTGTATCAGGATCCCATCCAGGATACCATATTACATTTAGTTATTTAGTTACCGTATCTATTCAGACTCCTGTTGTCTGTGACAGGTTCTCAGACTTCCTTCGTTTTTAAGGAACTTGGCAGTTTTGAGGAGTACTAATTAGGAATATCATAGAATTCGACTCTACCAGAATTTACCTGATGTTCTCATCATAATTAGATTAGATTAAGGTTATGGTTGGAAGAGAAAGATCACAGAGGTCACGTCATTTTTATGACTTCATACCAAGGGTATGTACTATGTGACTTAGGACTCTTGGCATTGACCTTGATCATCTGGCTGAGGTAACGTTTGTCAGGTTTCTCTACTGTAATGTAATTTTTCCCCCTTTCCACACTTTACTCTTTGCACAGCCTGCACTTAAGGAGAGAAGAGTTACATTCCTTTAGGATGGAGTCTCTGCATAATTTATTTGAAATTATTCTGCCGAGATTTATCTCCTCTCCATTTATTAACTTATTCAGTCATTTATTTATAACAACACAGATCCATGGTTATTTATTTTGTACTTTGGATTATGATCCAATACTTCATTTTGCTGCTTGAATTGTTCCACCTTCAACCACTGGAAGCTCTTTCAGTTGGCTGCTACACCCCTGTGGCTGACATACCCCAGTTACTTTCTGACACTGCAAGGGGTTCGAGGCATATCCTATGTATTTCTTGTTCTAGTCCTGGAATCAGCCATTTCTCCCGGGGTCCTTGATTCCTTTCATTAAAGAATGGTATCAGAACCAAGATACGGCACGGGATGTGCTCATGGCTGCTAGTGTATCATTTCTTGTAGGCCGTCTCAGCTGACTGAGCAAGGAAATATGTGTGTGTGTATTAACCCATTATGTACATGTATCTACAAGTGTTTCTACATATAGCCATCTGTATTACATTAAATAAAGTTTACCCTGATATCTCCAACTCTGATTCATGAACACATGGATCATTCTAGCGCCCCCCCCACCACCACTAGGAAATTCCCACACCAACAGTGGGAAACCACCAGCATTTGCTTAATTGTTCACATGGACAGCAGCATCAAAATGCTTAACCTGTATGGCCACGGGAAACAACTGCAGCCATTAGAGTTCCTTTTACCTTTAGTCTTATGGGACTCCGTTCATTTCCAGAGTTACATAGGTCAACTGTTCCCCATTCCCCTCTCAGTGAGATTTTTAAAATACGTTTGTAGTGCAGTGAGATTCTCTTTTCACAGTGTGCCTTCTTTCCTGGGATTCACCAACCTCCTAAATGATGTGTTTTTATTTACATACATCAAATTTCACTCTCCATACTATAAAGTTCAGTGACATACCTGAACAAATGTTTTGGTCATCCTGTAATAACAATTAGAAGAAAATTATTTTCGCATAGCCTGTATGTAAAAGTGATCCAGGGGCGCCTGGATGGCTCAGTGGTTTAAGCCTCTGCCTTTGGCTTGGGTCATGGTCTCAGGGTCCTGGGATCAAGCCCCACATCAGGCTTTCTGCTCAGCGGGCTCTCTGCTCAGCCCTCTCTCTGCCTGCCTCTTTGCCTATTTGTGATCTCTCTCTCTCTCTCTGTCAAATAAATAAATAAAATCTTTTTAAAAAATTACTTCTTAAAAAAAAGTGATACAATGCTGAAGTTACTTTTCAAATTTTAAAAAGATAAATCATTAGTTATTCAGGACACTTTAAACATGGTAATAATTATTCTCACAGCTTATTGATCATGAGTTCATAAAAGATCTATCTCTTGGCAATGAACTTGAGTGAAATGTTTGCTAGAGTTATTAAACAAAGCCTTTGATGACTTATAAAACATTTACTGGATGTCACCTGCCTGCCAGGCACAGTGCTTGGCACTGAAGATACCAACAGTACTGAGATCTGATCACTGAAGGACTGTGTATTGAGTGCGTGGTTAGAGGCATGTAGAGGATAATGTGGAAGCAGAGTGGAGAGCCACCTCTACCATCCCAGTGGGGGTGGGCTGGGGTTTGGGAGCCTGGATTGTAGTTTAAAGGATGAGGTACCCAGAGGGAGGCAGAGAATGTAAAAGAACCATTCAGGAAAAGGAGATAGACTGAAGTTGCCCAAGCATTTTGGTAGCATGATATGTGTAGGAAACTACTAGAAGGCACATCTTGTTCAAGTTAAAAATGGAAAGTAGGTTTTGTTGAAACCATAAGCTAGAGAAATAAGCAAGGACCAGATAAAAGGAGACTTGTAAGCCTCAGGTTTATCCTATGGTTAACTGGGAGCTCCTGAAGTTTGAAAGCCTGGCATGGTCAGGGGAGCAAAGAAGGATGGAGTGGAAGGGTCAGGAATAGTAGAAAGACAAGGGGTCAAATACCTAAAGTACCAAAGAGCAGTCATTGAGCTTGAGAGCTAAGATATGACTTAAGGAGTTTCCTTCAGATGCTAGAAGTCAAGTATAGGGAGCAACAGTTTGAACACTGAACCTTAGTATTTGAAGGAAGGTACCACGCCGTTTAAAAAGAATTCTGGAAGCACTTGGCTGCCTCAGTTGGAAGAACATGCGACTTCTGATTTCAGGGTTGTGAGTTTGAGCCCCACAACAGGTGTAGAGATTGCTTAAATAAATAAATAAACTTTTTAAAAATTAAAAAAAAAATTCTGTAGAGAGGTGATTTGGAACATACAGAAGTCTGTGGGAATTTTCCATAGTCAAACGCTCTTATTGGTAACAGAAAAATTAAGGATGTTGTCAGTTAATACAAGGTACACAGAGTGAGCAAATATGTATAAAAGGTTCATAATAAAATAGACTAATCATACACACCAGAAAAACCTTAAACTATCTAAGAGAAATTGCTCACCATTCTAGACAAAATTGACCAAGGAAGAAATACAGATTATTTTATTTTATTCAATCAATAAGGACTATTACTAGTAGAAATGATACTTTTAAAAACTCAAAACAGCACAAACTGTTCACCATAAAAATTCGTAATAAATGGAACAATTCTTGGTCATAAAATTTTAAGTATAAAAATGGACCTGGGAAAAAAATAATCTCAGTAAAAATATTGAGCAAGAGGGCAAACTGTCAGTGGCTCACACTATGCCCTTTTGTTTTTTTTGTTTTTTTTTTTTAATTTGACAGAAAGAGAGGTCACAAGTAGGAAGAGAGGCAGGCAGAGAGAGAGGGAAGCAGGCTCCCCACAGAGCAGAGAGCCCGATGCGGGGCTCGATCCCAGGACCCTGAGATCATGACCTAAGCCGAAGGCAGAGGCTTAAACCGCTGAGCCACCCAGGCGCCCCTGGGTAACAGTTTTGATTGGCTTACTAAATCTTTGTTATAGAATCTACATAGAAAAGAATTGGATCCTATGATGATAATTTTATCTTCATAATAATGAAAATAAATAAATTGGCAAAGAGTTTAACTGAAGCATATGGAAAGTTGATCCAGGAATTGTCCTAATGGAGTTAGTTCTAGAAAATACCTTTTTTTAAATGAAAATTTCACTCATATTGGCATATTGCTGATTAAAATGGATAGAATCAAACATCATCAGGGTAAAAAATATATATAAGTGGACCAAAATGTCTTTGATCTTTGAACTCTCATGAAACTCTCGATGGTGGCAAGGAACTCAGTTGCACACTGTCAGCCCGGTGGTGGCTGCCACCATCCATGTAGCTTCTGACAGAGGCAAAGAATGTCTCAGTGAAGGAGGGAAGTGACCCCCTTCCTAGAAGGTGTTGGCTCTTTATAAATGCTTCATTTATTGACTTACTTGTATCACACCACCTTGTGTGGTGTGATAAACAAGCATTGAAGGCAGCTTAAAAAACATACATACAAGGTAAAAAAAAATTTTCAAATAAATGAGTGACAACATCACAGTTTTGACTATTCTGACTGACCAGTCTAGCGGTGCGTCAGGCATTCATTCCTTTTTCCATGTCTCTGGGACACTAGTAATGTCTCCTTTCTAGGAATGCAGTATTGAAATTGCTTCTTTGGAATTTCTTCCCAAACACATCGGTACTAAAGGAAATTTAGATTCATTCAATCCACTGTTCCTATTAGTAGTTTCGGCGTAAGTGTCTTGCTATGCATTTCTTTTTTTTTTTTTTTTTTTGGTGTGGACTCATCTCATCTTCTCACTTCTTTGTTTGGATCTTTAACATATGTCTTCTCTGTCCCAGAGAAGTCAGAAATCTGGTGTGTTTCTTCTTTCTTGAGTTGAATATTTCATCAAATGTTTGGATTTTGATAGGATCTAGGAGACCAGAAATGTGTGTTTTTTTAAAATACTTAAGAAACAATTAAGAGAACAAAATGGTAAAACATAATTAAAATGCCTAATGAGAGAAACAAGCTTGATGCCTTATTTATTTTAATAAACCCACACTAAAAGAGAGGCAGCTGCGGGTGCCTGGGTGGCTCAGGTGGTTAAGCATCTGCCTTCAGCTCAGGTCATGATCCCTGGGTCCTGGGATTGAGCCCTGCATCAGGCTTCCTGCTCAGCCAGGAGTCCGCTTGTCCGTCTGCCCCTCCCCCTGCTCATACGTGCACTCTCCTCTCTCTCTCTCAAATAAATAACATGTTTTAAAAAATAAAAATAAAATAAATATAGGATATCAGTGAGGCCCACATTGGAAACTGAAATCCTGTGGACGAACCACGTCACCTACCTGGTTCTCAGTTTTCCTTAATGATATGTTCTGTGCCTCAGGACACATGGAAAACATCAGTCTCTGCTCTCAGGGCGTATGTCAAGGTCCTGTTACCTTCTCCATTACATCTTAAATGCAAGAACAAGCTGGAAACATACACCACAGTGTGGAGTCATTAGAGAGGTTTTAAAAAGTAGTGCATATTGGTAAACAGCCTAGCTGATGGATGTCCTGGTAAGCCAGAATACCCTTCATTGATATTTCTTCTCCATAAATAGTGGAAAACCCACTTATCAAACAATTGTGTGTTGCACTCCTTCCCTCTCTGTGCCCAGCTCTGCACTAGGTATACAGCGATCAGCAGACAAGACTGCCCTCACAGGGGTTATGTTCTAATGAGACAGAGGGCAAAAGTCACAAGAGACTCAAAAAGATAAGAGTCACAAACTGTGGTGAGAACTAGTAGGAACAGGACGGAGGGTGAAGAGAAAGAAGAGGGGTTGGCAGGATAAAACCTTGGTGCTGAAAGAAGCCTTCTCGGGGGAAGTTATCATTTAAGATGAAGTGTGGATACTTAAGTATCAGTACGAGAAAGGTAACCAGCCAAGAGCCAGGGTGGGAGACAGTTTTCCAGGCAGAGGGAACAGCATGTGCAAAGTGCAGGTCAAGTTGGCCTGCTGGTGGAAGAAGGAGTAGGGAGGGCTTGGAAACCCTGCGGAGCCTGGCGGGCAGTTTCGGGCAGTTTCATCCTTGGAGAGTCAGAAGCTTGCTCACTAGGGCTGCTGCACAGAGAGCAGGCGGGGAGGGGATGCTGCAGAAGTGGAACGCCTGCTCAGGACACCCAGAAACCGGCATTCCCTAAACATACATTGGTGTTAATATCGTTCCTTCCCAACTCAGACCCACAGGAGCCCCGGGGAGCACCGAGCAGTACAATGTGGGAATGGTTGGCACTCACGGGCTGGAGACCTCTCACGCGGACACTTTCAGCAGCAGTATTTCAAGAGAAGGAACCCTGATGATAAGAGAGGTAAGTTGGTATAAAAAGCTGTGCAGAGGAAGTGCATTTCTTGAGTGGTTTCCATAGGAGAGCTTTCGCGGAGAATGCTTACGACGTGTAGCGTAAGCCTTGTGGATGGGGCTGGACGGGGGCACCGGCGCTTCTCAATGGCTGAGTGATTTTAATTGTCCACTGCCTCCTTTCCTGTATCCTTCTAAGCTTCTGCAGGGTGATTTAATTACCTTAGTCCAGATTCTTCAGTAGGAGCTATGCAAATTGGAATACGGAATTTGAGCCTGAGGATACAAAACTGGCAAACCCAGATGTTTCCTACAGCAGGAAAACAGAAATGAATGATCTCGCTCAGCAGTATCCGAGGCCTTGTTATGCCTCCTCCCCTCCTGGCTTTATCCTTGTGGATTTTATGTAGAAAATGCTTACAAGTTCCAAGAAACGGTGATTTCATCTTATCTAATTAAGTCAACATTAAAAAGGCTATTAAGCTATTTTGATGAAAGAACAAAGAAATATGCAGTCTACTTGGAAATGTACCTTGGCACTATGTAGGATTGTGTTTTTTTAAACATGAGGCACATCATTTCATTGAAGGGGGGAATTGTCCTCCCACAGGCAGCCCGTCCTCATGGCACCTGTGCCAACGGGAAGGGCCTTGACAAATCAGATTTGTCTTCTCTTCTTTCTCACTTCACTGTCATCATGCAAGTTTGACGCCAAGTCTTTGCCTGGGAGGAAAGTAATGGCTGGTAACATTGGGCAAAAATGACTTGATGTCTCCCTGTGTCCGTGTTATCATCTATAAAATTTCATAAACAATAGGAGATGACTCATAAGATCACCGGGAGGATTCAGTGAGTTAACACGTGTAAGCATTCAGTTAACGTAAACACAGTGGACTCCCGAACAACACGAGTGATAAGAACTGTGTGGATCCACTTACACATGGATTTTTTTTTCAATATGGTCTCATTCTGTAACTGTATTTTCTTGTCCTTGTGATTTTCTTAATAACATTTTCTTTTTTCCAGATGACTTTATTATAAAAATACAGTGTACAATACATATCCAGAATATGCATTAATCGACTGTTTATGTTATTGATAAGGCCTCCGGTCAAGAGTGGGCTACCATAATAGTGAAGCTTGGAGGACGTCAACAGTTCGATTCGGATTTTCAGCTGCCCCAGGGTGGGGGGTGGTCAATGCCCCAGCCCCTGTGTTGTTCAGGAGTCAACTCAATATTATTTTATCTCCCTGTCACCACAGGATGGAGTTCTTCTGTTACTGGTTATCACTCCCCATTCTTGCCTCTGAAACAATGTATATCATCTGTCATTCTTTAGCCAGGAGAGTTTGGGAAAGCATCAGAGCAGGCTTTGCTCTCCCAAGAAAAAAAGGAACGGTAGTTTTGAGATGAATAAGGCCTTTGAAATAATAATTGGCAGTCAGGCTGTAACTGGAAGAGTAGTTCACAAAGCAGCCTGCTGGAATCTCATTATATGGCCTTGCCGAATCTTTGCAGTGGGCTTTAAAGAGTCCTATCATGTAAGCCTGAACTAAGAAATGGACTTGGCTGCCACAGTTGACATTACTTGGCACTGGCATATAAATCTCCCAGCGTGGTGGGTGGAGAATCCCAATGCAGGTGTGGAACGCTGCTATCACTCTCCTGCTACTTGGAAAACTTGAGGGAAAATGTTCCAGGGTGAGTTACTCTCTGACTCTAAATAAAAGATCTCTGATTTCTAACGCGGTTTACAGTTTGCTCGAGTCTTTATGACAGAGTCAGTACCTGGGAGATTATCAAGAGGCACATTTTCAGTTCAGTTACCAGACATATCCAGAAGGCTCCATGTTATTTAAAGCACTCCAGTATTTTATGGCCACAGCCAGTCACTTTGAAAACAGCACTTGCCAGTGCCTTATATGAATTTGATCTATGGAGGGCCCAAAGTCTTTTGTCTCTCAGTTTCTAGAATTCCACCTTTGCCAAAAGTGGACTTTTAAAATAACAGAGCTTGAGTTGGAATCCATTAAAGGAACAGGTGTTAAAAAGTTGAATGCAAATAAAAGTATGTCCCTGAAAAAACAATAAGAAAAGAAAAACTCACCATAGAACTTAGCTTATAGGGTGCTCTCATTCATTTCCCCAAGATGGACATCAAGGAGAACTCACTTATGTCAGCATTCTCGCTCGAGTGGACAAGATGGTTCTGGTGGATACTGGCTCTATGACCCACTGTCTTGCCAAGATGGACAAATTTAGTGCATACCCAGGCCCTCTGGCTTTCTCTCCCTATCCTATGACCCTATAGGACCTTTCCCTACTCAATTTCTAGAACCCGCCAACACCAGCTGTCATCTCCCACTTTGCCCATAGGGACCCATCTGCCAGAAGAGCTGTTCTCCCTTCCTCACTGCCTCCACTGCCCACTTCTTACCCAGCAAATTCCTATGGGTCTGGCTCAACCTCCCCTTTCTCCTTGAGATCTCTCTGGGACTCCATGGGCCTCTGTCTGTAGCATCTTTCTTACTGACCAGGTGGTAGTAGGAAGTAATCAGAAAAATAATCCATTTAAAACAACTTAAGGAGGGGGAGAAAATGTGGGGTTGTGTATTAGAGATAGGGGCATAAAAATTCAGGGGTGATTCATACAAGGAATCCGAAGGCAAAGAGTAAGTTGGGACTCTGTGCAGGGTTGGAACCAAAACCTAAAAAGGATCAGGAGTCCAGGCAGCTTTCGTGTGCCCATCTCTGGCTCTCTCACTTCCTGTCTCTCCTTACCCTCATCTCTGCTTTCCTCAGTGCCTTTCTCTCCTTTGCCTCACTTCTCTTTCCTCCAATTACTGCTTTGTCCTTTCTACTCCACAGACCTGCTTTGTCTCCATCTACATGCATGAGCTCTCACTTTTCTCCCTCCCCCACAATCGCAAGATAGGGACCACATCCCACCCAGTTCAGCCGTCCAGCAGAAACCGACCAGTGTCTCTCGGCCCCAGCATTAGATGCAAAAGGGAATTTGATTCTGCGTGGTTCAGGTGTCCACTCCAGGTCTGATCAGCTATGGCCGAGAGCAGAGCCACGTTGGGTGACAACAGCCCAAAGCACCTGGGCTCTGCCACCCGGCAGCCCCCGACTGCAGCCCTTAGAACCCGTGCCACTTGGAGCAGGTCAGCTGAATTCTTTGCACTATAGTTTTTCCAGCTGTGAAATGAGGATAATGAAAGCTAACCCGTGGAGTTATCTTACGGACTGTGTGGAATACTGTACCTAAAGCGTTTGGCACCGTCCCAGATACATGTTGTTAGTTGGAACATCTTAGTACTCACCCCCATGGGAATGGTGAGGCTGGAAAGACTATAGAAATTGCTGGGCTCTGCAGGGAGGTCCTGGGGGGCAGGGCTGTTCATTTATCTCTGCATTCCCAGCAGAGTGCCTGGCACACAGAAGGTATTTAACTCTGAGCTGCTGGCCGAATGGACAAAAGGCTTGGTGTGGGGAAGATTCAGGTCTCTCCCCGGATTCTTCAGGCTTCTCACTGTCTGGACCTTTTCCTCTTGTTAGCCTCTTCAGGATCTTCTTTGATAAGCAATGTGTCTGTATCTGTTTTTGGCTTGAGGCAGAATGCTGGGGCTGGAATCGAGAACCCGTGAAACTCTAAAGAGATACCATGTGTGATTTATGCTACTGGGAGATTGGGGAGAAATGGTTAAAGGAAAAAAAAATCCTCTCAGTATTTGAAGAGAAGTTAGAAGGAAGGAAAAGCTGCCCAGTATACATAAAATTGGAGACATTGAGATGGATCAGGACTGAACCCCATAAATATCATTTAGAAGACAAAGCGTTCAGTGCTGAGAACAGGCAGTAGTACCCGGATGAGCCCCAGGGCAGAAGGAATCCAGAAACTACCCCTCACCGGGGCAGCCTGCAGGCCAGGAGCGTGCTGCCAAGAAACAGAGCGTGCCTCTGCTTTCCAGTTATTTCTCAGACTCCTTGGCAACACCCATTACATGCATCCCGTCAGGAACTTAGGAATCTGTTTTATCATCCACCCCACCCCACCCCCCGCAAAAAAAAAAGTGCCTCCTTTCACTTTTAGCCAGAAGCAGGTACCGAGTGGTCCTTGCAAGACCAGGACAGGATCTGGAAGGGGATAGTCAGCCCAGTGAGCCCATGCCAGCCAGCAGGGGAGTGCTTCTGCCTGCCCCGATCCTGGCTCTTTCCACCATGTTCAGCAAAACACGTCACACTCAGTAGGCACTCAGAAATGTTAGGTGAATGAATGAATGAAAGCAAAGGCAAAGAAGGGACTCCTTAGGAAGTCACATCTGCTCTGAGAAACCTCAGTGAGCTGGTCGCTTAAATATTAAGTCAGGAAGCACAGTACTAGCCAGGCCTAAAGTGTGGACACTGGCTTTTAGGAAGCAGAGTTGTCTTTTCGTCCTGTATTTCTTCCCTGGGATTTTGGGAGGAGGCTATACTCTCCAGAGCAAAGGTTTCCAAACTTGCTAACAGTTATGCTAACAGTAAAAATTTTAGAGCATGCCACATAATTACAATTTTTTTTTTTTTAAGAGGGAGAGAACCCACACATAGGAGTTGGGGGAATGGGGGAAGAGGCAGAGGGAGAGGGAGAGAGAGAGAGAATCTTAAGCACGATGTGGGGCTCGATCTCACAACCCTGAACCGAAATCAAGAGTCAGACTCCTAACCGACTGAGCCACCAGGGGCCCCATAATTACACTGTATTTATTTATAAATCATGCATGTGTTCTGCTACACATATTATATGTTTTTTAAAAACGCCTTAAAGGACATTAAAAAGGGATTCTATAAACAATATTTCAAATGCTTTGCTAGTCATGATGACTTCCATTTTTTACTACACAGCACCATAATCGCTTATGAGAAATTCAAAATTAATACCGGACATAAACCTATAGTTTCATATAACCTGTAGATTATTTCAGTACATTTTTGGTAACTCCTGTCAGATCTGATTCATTCATCATTGTTTTGACTTCATGATTGATAAAGAGCCCTGTGGGTCTGGTTGATATCATCTCTGCATTTTCTTGGGGTACATGGTACATGAATGGATTCTTAGCATTATCTTGCCCAACCTTTTCATTTCAGCAGTATTTTAGGTCATGTGTGTATCTTGTGGATTTGTGTCTTGTGATCTGGTAATATAATCTGCAAGCCCAGGTAACTGGTGTGCTCACAGGCACACACATAAATACGGCAGAAAGAGACTGTGTGGACGCAGACCTCGGGTGCTCTGCCCCTCCAGCTATGTCCGGCATTCCTGTCTCCCCCAGGGAACCCCCACTTCCTGTGTGGCCCTGAAGGCCCCTCACGCAGAAGCAAAAGGCCCCATAGACAGTCCATATACTAAATAGTAGCAAAGTTTAACTTCTTTATTTTCTTAGTAAAACAGAATGTGAATGTTACCTTCCCACAGATCCCCGAGGGTCCATTTGAAGACCATTGTGCCTGTGCTGTGTGGAGGGTGACATTGCTCTGTGGCCTTTGCCCTCCTTCTCTAATCCCTGTCTAATGCTCCCCATGTCTTGTGCCCCCTCAGACGTCTGGAGAGAAGAAGCGATCTGGCCACAGTGACAGCAATGGCTTCGCTGGCCACATCAATCTCCCAGACCTGGTGCAGCAGAGCCATTCCCCAGCCGGGACACCAACTGAGGGCCTGGGGCGCGTCTCCACCCATTCCCAGGAGATGGAATCTGGGACTGAAGTAGGTGCTGGGCAACAGCCTCAACAGCTCTGTTCTCACTGGGTCGGGGGAGGGGGAGGGATGGGAGGTGGGGAGCCAGCTTCAGGAATGAGGCCTCGCTAAGCTCCCTGAAATGTGTTCAGTTGGTTTCTACTACATAACTACTTCTACAAATACTTTAACAGGGGAAAATCACAGAAGCACAACAGTAACTGTTATCAGATTATCATCTGGCCCCAAACGTATTTTTACGGATGAGAATATTAAGGCTCAGAGAGGTTAAAGTGACTTGCCCAAGGCACACAGCTGGTTTGCGACAGATCTCTGTAGAACTGGGATTTCCCATCCCCACGCCAGTGCTAGAAACTTTAGCCTGTAGAGATCCCAAGGTCAAGTTGAGGTTCATGTTTCCGTCAATTTAGTCAGACTAAGTTGGACCTAAAATGAGGTTGAAATTATTTGTTAAATGAAAGATAAAAAATCAATAGATAGGTTCTCTGAGCATTCCTCTTCCTAAACTCCAAATTGCATGAAAAAGGGAGAACTGAGATACTATCTTTCCCATATAGAAACAGTCCCCGGAAGCAGCATCAATAAATCCAGTCGGCTAGGCAGTACTCGTAGCGTAGGGGTGGTTATCCAGGCTTTGAGCAGTGGAGGAGTCCATGGTGCTTGGTCATTGCCGCACGAATAGTCCTTGAGTCACACAGATGCCCTGAAGCTAATGACGAAGCTCGCACAGTGGTGTTTTTTATACTGTCCACACACTTTTTATGATACACCCTTTGGATTCTAAAGCTGTTGAGCAAACGAGCTTAGTCTACCCCAAGGGAAAGAGCACAGAGGTGCGTTGCAGGGTGCAGCATCTCCTCTCGTGACTTCACGCGGTGAGGACAGGTTTTCTCTGCCTGAACACCTCTCGCGGGACCAGAAAGAGCCCCAAGGGATTGGACTCTGGTTCAGATTCTGCTGTTGCTCCAGTTCTGAGTGGGAGTATGAGTACCTGCCCCACCTCCTTCACAGTCCTCTTCGAAAGATCAAAGGAGAGAATATGTGAAAGTTCCAAGAGGAGCTGGACTGTATGTTCGGGACAAAATGCTGTCACATGGACATGCTTCCTTAGTTGGTTGCTGGTGGGGTCCGCTTTCCTTCAGATCATGTGGTCAAAATGAGGTTGGTTTTGCTTCAGAGGAGAGATGAGCTCTGTCACCGCGGTCATCTTTACCATATGGCCCCAAATGTAATTTGCTCACTGCAGCTCTTACAGTCTGATGATTAGTGGGGCCCTCGCAAAGGCACATGGTGAGTAACCAGCCGAGACCAGGAGAAGCTGGAGAGAGAGGCACACACTTGGACTCGGGGGTTAGAGTGTGAACAGCTAAACAGACAGAAGAAGCGGTTATCATTTTAAAGCCCAAGTAAAATATTCCTGGCATTGTTCATTCCTATAGTGTTTATTTCTCTGCTTTTCTTAATCCTCTTGCATATTGGTTAGTACGGCATGGGGAGCAGCACTAAGGCCTCCTTCACCCCCTTTGTGGACCCCAGAGTATACCAGACATCTCCCACTGATGAAGAGGAAGAGGACGAAGAATCATCAGCTGCGGGTAAGCTAGAAGGCCTGGATGTTTTAGAAACAGCTTAGGTTTCCTTTCTGATAAGATCTGATAAATTAATTATTGGTCCTGTAGTTAAGCCATTTTCTGCTTAGGTCCTACCTTAAAGGGAAGTTGGTTTTTGTTTTGTTTTGTTTATTATCATTATCATTATCATTATTATTATTATTATTATTTTTCAAAGGATTTCTAAAACAATTTCTTTCTCTCCATTTTTTTTTCCATCTCTTCTATTTTGCTTCTGGTAGGAACCCAGAGGTATCCAGGGACCCTGGGAAAAGCTATTCCTCAGAGACCTCCAAACTTACCACATACTTCTCAAAAGCAATTTCTGGGTACAATGCTGTGCACGCAGTAGACACTTAATAAGTGCGTGTCGAGTTGTGTTGGGTTCTAGGTGTGTGCTTCCTATCGCCCGGGTCTGGCTGCTTTAGGGCAAAGTCCTGCTTTCTGGACTTAAGCGACTCACTAATCATCAGGGGAAGCTTAGGCCGGTTTGTCAGTTGATGAGACAGGATTTTAAAAAATAAATCTTCCTATGTATGCTGTAGTAAATAGTGTGTTCAATTTTGTGAGATGAATATCTATTTTCTAAACTACCCAAGTCGTATCCATAAGTCTGTTTTACTAATGGATAAAATACTGCTTCTGTGAACAACTTACACTATATTCTACTAAAAAAAATGTATAAAATATGCATAGTTGCAGAGTTGCCCTGCCTTTTCTATAACGCCCACTAAACAAGGAGAAATTATAGCGTTTTGATGTGCCTTCTCCATATCACCCCTGGTTTTTTAAGATACCACTGACTTCTCTGATTCTTTTCTTCAAAGCTCTGTTTACTAGCGAACTTCTTAGGCAAGAACAGGCCAAACTCAATGAAGCACGAAAGATTTCAGTGGTAAACGTAAACCCAACCAACATTCGACCTCATAGCGACACACCCGAAATCAGAAAATACAAGAAGCGATTCAACTCAGAGATACTCTGTGCAGCTCTCTGGGGTAAGTGCTGCTTTTTACCATGCATTACTAAATCGACCCTCAAACCTTAAAACCCGGTGGAGCTTACCATCCGGAGAGCAGTGGTTGAATCATGGGGGTCAGAGTCCCGACTCAGGACTCTCTTGGCCTCAGGAGAGACCCAGGAGCAGTTTGACATGTAACAAGAGCTGATACCCTCACTCCCAGGACAAGATCAGATTCAGAATGACCTCATCACATAATCGTGGTGGGCTAAAGTCAGGAAGAGAACGAGCTGCCACTTACCACACACCCACTATGTGCCCAGCACTCAGACTCTGTGATCCTCTTGTATCCTGCAAGGGGAGGAAGAGCATCACCCCCATTTCACAGCTAGCATCTTTGAGTGAATTGTTAAAGGCTTGTAGGGGCAAGATAAGACTTGAAAAGGACAACAGATGATGAACTTTCCCTTGTAGTTCCAACATCAGCCTGCAATTCCTATGGAAATGATGCCTAGGTTTTAGCTGACCTCAAGCTCAGTTTAGGTGGGGTGAGATTCTACCCAAGTCCTGGCCTGTGTTATTGCAAATGTCATATACTGACTAAGGAAGCATGTGGCCCATCTGTATCCATCTAAAATAGCAGGCCTAGTTTGATGGAAGGAGTAAGGCTCTGTCCTCTGGAGAAGAGATAGGAGGCAAGATGGCCATGTTTAATATGCAATAATTTATGGACAAAAGAACAGACATTTATGTTACTCAAAAAATAGATCTACAAAAGCAAGAGAAGATAGAGAGTTGCCTATTCATGAACATAGTCCACGACACAGTGGACCCTCAACGTGCTTGCAAGCAGGAATGTTGCAGGGCAGGTGGGCGTTAATTGGCAGCAATTTTTAGGATGGCAGCTATCCAGACAAGACCACTTACCTGCTAGAAATTTTGTAATAGGGATAAGTGCATGGGAGATGGGCTGGACCAGATTTAGATACCTGAGTGGTCCCTTACAGTCCTGCAACTCTCTGGCAGTTAACACCTTCACTGACAGCAGAAGCTTGAGCGTATGAGACATATGTAAGCTTTGGGGTGAGGAGGAGGAAAGGCTTTTCTTCCAGTGAGGTATGGAAATGGGCACTCTGCTGTATGTTGAAGGTAGGTAGGTTAGAAATCTGTGCATGAACAGGGGTGGGGATGAACCTTGGGCAAGTCTGGAGGTGGGATTTATAGAGAGAGCCAGGAAAGCCATGGGTGTTACAGTAAAGGAATAAAGACCAATTGTGCTGGTGTAGAAGCTGTGCCCAAGGCTTCTCGGGAGAAGGATTCTATACAGCAGGCAGTACCCGGCCAGAGATAATGAAAGCCGCTACCACTTTATAAAAGAAGACTAATCTTGTTACCAGAGGGGCAGTGATTTAATTACTGAGGCCAAGCCTCTACTTCTTCACTCCCTACGGTAGTACCTACTTGCCCATTCCCATTAGTTTATAGTAACAAGACACAGTTTCTTAGGTTTCACAGGGACCCCAGATACAGAAAGGCTGAAGCATAAAAAAGTCTTGGGGTACACCTTCAATTTGCAGGTGTGAACCTCCTAGTGGGAACGGAAAATGGCCTGATGCTTTTGGACCGAAGTGGGCAAGGCAAAGTCTATAATCTGATCAACCGGAGGCGATTTCAGCAGATGGACGTGTTAGAGGGACTGAATGTCCTGGTGACGATATCAGGTATGTTACTGGGATGTTGCTGGGATGACCGAGACCTCCAGGTCAGCACAGGTAGGAAAGGCCATCACCTCAGTTCTGAAAAAACAGCAAGTTTTGTCTTCCCTGGATGACAGTGACACGATAAATTATAGCAGCGTAGCCAGAGTGAGATCACCCCTGTTTTGTGACTCTGGAGATACTGACCTCTGAAGGGAAACCTCTCACCTCTGAGCTCACCTCGCGATCTCGGAATCAGGCAGATGTACCACAAAGGCTCTGTGTTTATAAGCCTTTAACCTCTCCCAGGACTTAGCAAGGATCTTTTGAAGCCTGAGCTCTACTACCTACTCCCAGGTGGAGAACATCAAAATGTAGGCTTCACGGAGTGGAAAATTTTGTAAGCAGAAGCTTCTCTGGTCTCTTTTCTCTCAAGAACTGTTCTAGCTTATACTCCATTGGCGTCTCAGCAAGCGGAAGCTGGCCCTTTGGGTGACTGAGTCTGCAAAGAGATTGGGATGTGGGAATCATTACCACTACATTCTGCAGCTCTCTGGTTCCCAAAAAAAAGAACTTTAAAGAAATATGGACGCGGAAGTGAAGGCCTTATTACCGACAAGTTAGCAACATTACCAGAAAGAGTCTGTGTTTATTCAAAGTTCTTTGCTTTCTGATGATGTTTGAAGGAGTTTAATAAACAATATCCCTTTTTTCTCCTGCCTTCCCGTCCTATCCAGTATGAAACCGCCGTACCTCTGCACATTAGAACCACTGGAATAGATAGGACGAACCCAGGACGCACCCAGGTGTGGGTCAGAATTGCTGGGAGTAGAGCCCAGCGATCAATAGCTCCCATAGTGCCCGAGGTGTTTCTAATGTGCAGCCAAGTTTGAGAACCACGGCGCTCTACTGAGCCATTGTTTCACAAAGGGAAAACACGGGGCTACTGGGTTCAACCTGGAATAAATTTTAGCTCATGAGCCATATTTCTGCTTTGAAAAATTGCCTTCACTTGAAGCTACTGTCCCCTCTTTCTTCTGCCTTTCCACTGATGCTTAGAGTTTCATCTCTTTTTATTCTCCCCCAAGAGAGTTAGGCGAGTAAATTCTTCTTGTATTATCATTTGAGGTTAATTCAGTGTAGTCTTTTTTTTTCTTGTCAATTGCTTGCCTGATTGCTGTGCCACCAAATCAGAATTTATAACGTACATCTGCCACACACCTACCAAAAGTGGGAACGATGCCAGAAAATTCGGTCAGACTTCATTACGTTGTGAGTGACATGTTCCCATTCTTTAAAATGTAAACACCTCCTCTTATCATGAAGTATAGGCGGGGAAAGAAGAGAATGAAAGTAGGAGCAAATGATTCTTGAACTGCCCTCAGATCTGCGTTGGCAAAGAAAGGAGGAAGCACTGGCCTTTCTGTCCATCCTAGCTGTTAGGATCAGTTCTGGGCCTTCCGCTGCAAAAACTAATAGTAACTGCACAGTGACTCCCTTAATTTATGAGTGCACTGTCCTGTCAAATCCAGTGTGCAATACTTTAATTTTCTTCTTCTCATATATATGTCATATCTATTAAATATAAAGCATCTTTTGATGCCTAAGAGAAATCAAGAGAAAATAAGTACTCAGGAAGTATAATCCCCAGGCCTGAATGTCTGATCACTTAGAAGAGCCACCTCTTCTCCCCCCATTCCTCCCCACCCCGTGGAAAAGGATGAACCACTCCAAGGAACATTCTTATCTGATACTCAGATCATCTCACAGAGGATATTAAATTTTGCTCCTGTGTACTCCTCAGCATTTTTTTTAAGATTTTATTTACTTATTTGACAGACAGAGATCACAAGTAGGAGGAGAGGCAGGCAGAGAGAGGGGGGGAGGCAGGCTCCCCGCTGAGCAGAGAGTCCCATGCGGGGCTCGATCTCAGGACCCTGGGATCAGGACCTGAGCTGAAGGCAGAGGCTTTAACCCACTGAGGCACCCAGGCACCCCTACTCCTCAGCATTTTTAAGATGTTCTTTTATCATTGAATTCCAACTCCAGAAGCACTTTACCAAAGGGAACTTTGGTTTTTCCCAAGTACATATCTTTTTCTCTACAATTTTTGTTTAAAATTTCTTGCAGTGATCTCAGAATCGTAAATGTGTCCACGATTCTCCACTGAGCTCAGGTTGCCTTCATCAAAATTGTTTCTCTTGCCTCCTTATAATTATTTTATTTTATTTTTGCTAGCCAGATAAAGTAAAACTAATCCCAGCTGTCATCTCCAAAGTAGTAGGCAAATAAGAGGCTCCTCATTAACATATGCTGTTAGGTTAGAAAGTGAGGGAAAGACAGTGACACATAAGCATGTTAAAATGTCCAGCTATCAACAACTCCTTCATGTAATTTGATCTAGAATGTTCTGGAACTCTGACCAACTATTCCGAAGAATTAGGTCTTGACGCTGCCCTTTGCATTTAGAAGAGAGAGTAAGAACAGCTTGCTCAAATAAGAAATAACCTGAAGGTAAAGACAAATTATAAAATGGTGATTTGTCCAAAACACCTGGAGCTGTTGGCATAGACAACACTTTGATATTGCTGGGGACACTGGTTGTTGTACCTTCACACACCTATACAATTGTACGTAAGATAAAAATAAATGAATAAAATAAAACAGATGAGGAAGGACTGAGAGAAAAGTCTGTCACACGGGCTGAAATTAGAGCTCTATTATTTCAACAGGAAAGAAGAACAAACTACGAGTTTACTATCTTTCATGGTTAAGAAACAGAATACTACACAATGACCCAGAAGTGGAAAAGAAACAAGGCTGGATCACAGTTGGGGACTTGGAAGGCTGCATACATTACAAAGTTGGTGAGTGTCAAGACATGGAATATTTTACTCAATCCTAACTACTCAGTTTAAGTTTCATTCCGTTTTTTTTCTATTAGGTATTGATACAGTTGTTACCAGTTAGAGATATTGTTGAAACTTTAGGTATACTTGCTTTGTTTCCAAAAAGTCGGATTGATGTAGTTCTAAGAGTGCATTTGGCCTAAAGTCCTATGCTCCAGTTTAAACATTTATATCCACTCCCTCCCAAATACCCATTAAAATGACAGTGAAGGAATAAAAATGCTCTAAACCCCTAAGGACAAAGGGACCAGAAGAAGAAAAACCAGCAACAAGAGATGTCAACAGAATTGAACAATAGTTGGATAATGAGTAACTAACCTAGATGACCAGGAAATGCTCAATTCTATGTCTAAGTCATCAAGCTCAATCCAGCCACTTAACAGAACCCAGAAAGGCCCAGGATCTGAGGCCCCAGATGTTATCTGAGGTGGCGGTCCATGGTGGAACTGAAAACAGAAGGATTATTGGAAGGGCGATGAGCCATGACTTCTCTCCCACTGCAACAGAGGAGGATAAGTTGGCATGGCCAGTCTGAATTGTGGGAGCATGGAATTGCCAGGACCCACACATACACACACACACACACACCCCTTCTTCTCCCATTTAGCTCCCAGAATGTTGGCAGCCATACTTACATACCCAAGCAAGAGACTGAAAGATTTGTCTTTGGAGAAACAAAATGGCCAGAAAGAAAAGATGTCTAGTGCTAACATGGGCAGTGCCATGGGAGCTTGCTATGTGACCCCTGAAACCCGAAGCCCCACAGTGGGTAAGCCCACCTGCACTGGATGCGGGGACATCCAGCAATAGGAAGGAAACTTTAACAGAAAGAAAGGACTTGAGAGGAGCCAAAGCTAATGAGAAGTGGAAGAAAATTAAGAAGAAACTCTAATAACTTCAGAGATTAGAAAAACGATTCCCAGAAGAGAAGACTAGGGACCATTAAGAAGGACACTTGGAGCAGGGTCAGTGGAGGTCAGAGACCAAGGGGAAAATCTCAGAATTTGAATATATTCACAAGAATAAAAACTGATGTATCAGAAGATTAAGATGAGACATCTCCTATAAAGTAGGACCAGAAGAAAAGAAAAGAAAAGGAGACAAAAGGCAAGAAGGTAAAAGATCAGTCAAAGTGCTTCAAAATCTAAGTAACATGAGTTTAGGAAAAAGAGAAGGTAACAATTGGAAAGGGAAGAAAGTATCAAAGAAGTAATGTAAGAACATTTCTAGAACTAAGGAATTGAAGTCCCAAATTAAAAGGATTCACTGTGAATACCCAGTATAGTGAATGAAAAAAAAAAAGACTCAAAGGAAGATAGATTAACATGACATTTCAGTACCCAGGAAATGAGGAGGTCCATAAAGCTTCCATATTATAATTAAATAAATAAATAGTTTGTATATTAGGGGGCTTGAGATTTAGCAGCAATACTACAAGCTTAGAAGATGATGGAACAAAGCCTTCAACAAGTATTTTATAACCCATCAGTATTAACCAGGGTTCTCCAGAGAAACAGAACTAATAGGATATACACATACACACGTGCACACACACACGGTGGGGGGGGGGGAGTGGAGTGTATAAGAGGTACATACATACATATATAGGTCTGTAAATATACTCTCTATAAAAAGTAGTTTATTACAGAAGTTACCTCACACAGTAATGGAGGCTACAAAGTCCCAAGATCTGGAGGTGACAAGCCGGAGACCCAGAAGGGCTAGTCTCTCAGACCCAATCTGTGGAAAAGACCAGTTTTCCCCCTCAACCGTCAGGCAGGAGGTGTCCTCTTAATCAGTCATTTTACTCTGTCAGGTCTGTAATCTACTAGAGGAAGCCCATGTACACTGAGAGGGCAGCCTGCTTTCCTCAGTGTACCCACTCAGATGTTAATATGATCTGGAAAAACCCTCACAGACACACCAGAGCAATGTTTGACCAAATATCTGGGCACCTTGTGGCCCAGTCAGGTTGACACATAAAATTAGCCATCACACCATCAAACTGTCAGTCAACTTTAAATGTAGTAGGAAGACATTTTCAGGAAGACATGTTCCATACGCTCTTTCTCAGAAAACTACTGACTGATGTATTCCACCGAAAGAAAGGCATAAACCTAGTAATACAGGTAAAAAAATGAAGAAAATACCCAGAATGATGGTGAAGGAACTGTGGGTGACAACTCTGTCATACACCTAGAGAGAAATCAGGAAATCAGTCAAGGTAGAGTGGAACAAGGGAGTATTCTAAAAGGGTGCCTTTAGGGAAAATAACATGTCATGAATAGATTACCTGCCACATTTGACCACAGTGAAGGCATTTACAGTGCTAGCAGGAAGTCTCCATGTGCTTAGAGACACATGCATGGAAAAGAAGGAAGTGGGGGGGGGGAGAAAAACAAGAAAGAAAATGTAACTGTGGCATGCTATATGCCTCAGCTGTGAACAATAATCATTTCAACGTGGGATTTTGATTTAACCAAAAATCTGAACTGTAACTGTATCAGTGGCGTGGGGGAGGAAGAAACGTGTGTGTGCATGTGAGAGAGAGCTAGAGAGAGGAGACGGTTATGAGACGAAGTCCTTCCCACACTCTCAAGTCAACAGATATCTCCAACTGAAAAAAAAATCAAGAAATAACATTATAAGCATATTATTTAGAAATACGGAAGTCAATAGCCAAGGAAGTAGCTGAAAGTATATTAAGGACAGAATATTTAAACAGCAGAGGCACACTAAAGAAAAAGAGCGCAGGGAGCAAGAATTTGGTTCGTTGCCACGGGCTGTCCAGTTTCTTTACGACACCAGAATTCCGTTCATTCAACTATTCTATGAAGGAAATGACTGCCACGTGTACTGTCTTAGCCTGTTCAGGTTGCTAGAGCAGAATACCATGAACAATAGGAATTTCTCACAGTTCTGGAGGCTGGGAAGACCAAGGTCTAGGTGCTGGCCGACTCATTGTCTGCTGTGGGCCTGCTTCCTGGTTCTTACACAGCAGTTTTTGCTACAACCTCATGCAGTGTTTGGAGAGGGGGATCTCTCTATGGGCATGATCTCTCTATAGGCAGTAACCACTTACAAATCCCTAATCGTCGGAATTCATATTTGGATAATAAGCAAACAGCCCCCTTTACATGTCTAGCCATTTGCTAATTTTTCTACCATTTGGCCATACCAGCTCTCAGCTTCTAGCATGTGGGTGACTATAAAGGCCAGGGAGGAGAACGTGAAGGTGACTATGCAGGTTCTTATTACAATGAATAATTCACATCTAGACCTAGTGATTAAAGAGAGTCCTAACCCTTCAGATGAAGAAAAGAGCCTTCAGTATAAAGCAAAAGGCCCCAAGTATTCTGAAGACGGAGTGCTTTAAAGAAAGTTCAGTCTGTTCTATGAGCAAATCCCCCACCAAGAGCAGTGGTGTATGTATTTACATATGCAAAACCCTGAATGAGTTGGTATGCCTTCTCAATTTATCATTTGTCTGTTACAGTTAAATATGAAAGGATTAAATTCCTAGTGATTGCCTTAAAGAATGCTGTGGAAATATATGCCTGGGCTCCTAAACCGTATCATAAGTTCATGGCATTTAAGGTAAGCGGGCATGTGATTACCTAAAAAAGGTTTTTTTTTTCTTTTTTGCTTCGCACCAGTTAACAAAGTGGTCTGTCTGGCACATCCACTAAGACCAGTTTTTCTATATATAATAAACCCTTTTTGAAAGTATAAGAACTCTTAGGCTTATTATTCCAAAAGCAAAGACTAAGCACTAATAAATGCCATAAAATACACGGGGGGTGGGAGATGAGTGAATGGAGGAAAAATGGGGGTGTGCCCTCCTCCATATCAGGTCAATGAATCATCGTCTCCTAGGGGCATTTAGTATGGGATGGCTACTGGGCCTAGCATTAATTGTGATATTAGGCAATGAGAGTCATTATAAAGGCACCTAACTAGGGTAATCTCTGATAAGTCATCTCAAAAAGGCAGGCCAACCGCAGCACCAAATCTCAAGGATGAACCATGTCTCCAAATCTTGTCATCCTTATAAGCCTTTTGGGGTAAAGTCCCAACAACTCACATGATGCACGTATATCCCCGGGGCTATTGGACTCCTCTGAAGTAAATACTGAATGTAGTTCCATAAAGAAATGGCTTAGTTTCTCTGCATTCCGCTTTTTCCTTTTTGACCTTATCTGAGTCTGGACCCACCATGGTTGGATTGGTCACCCGTGACACTCAGCAGGAGTAGGATGAGGATATGCTAGTACAGTGGACCCCAGCTCATG
Source organism: Meles meles (assembly GCF_922984935.1). Taxonomy (NCBI): domain Eukaryota; kingdom Metazoa; phylum Chordata; class Mammalia; order Carnivora; family Mustelidae; genus Meles; species Meles meles. The sequence goes on from NC_060069.1 coordinate 67,225,631, forward strand.
AAAGTGGACCCCCAAATGCCAGAAGGACCAGTCCATGCAGGCACCTGGACGTATACAGAGCTGCAGACTCTATCCGGAGCCCAAGTGAATTTATCATCTGTTCCCTGTCTCTCTCTGCCCGGCTCGCTCGTTTTCTTCAGAGCACATTGGCCCTCACTTTTTCTCCCCACTCTTCTGGCTTTCATCTTCCCCTGACCCTTGATATATTCTTTCTTGCCGCTTATGCCATGTGAGGCCAGAAGCTGCCTTGGGAGCACTATGAGGCGCTCTTTGAGGCTGTCTTGTTCCCTTAGTGCAAGGGGCTCGTTTGTGATGTGCCCAGGGAGATAGATCCATCAGTGGAAATGGGCTTCCTCCATTCCCCCACTTTGATGGAAAGAACGTTTTAGACTGTATTAGGTTAGTAATAACACTAACGGGTGACACCCTAAAAGTTAAGTCGGTGCTGCCGTTGTGCCCAAATCTAGGTCCACAAAAGGTTTTCACTCAAGGTCCCATTCGGATTCCAGTTTGGAACTTACTGCCAGCCTTGGTACATGAGAGGGTGCCAAAGGCAGTGTTCTGTGGACCACACCCAGCCTGGCAGGAGGACAGTGCAAAAGCCAGGACTGGAACAGGAGGGATGGGAGTCTCCCCTACCATGAGACTCCACTAGCAAAAGCTGAAGAAAAGGCTCCATTGGGTGACAGTGGCATTATAGCTGAGTCACGTGTGGTTTCTTCTCTCCCAGACATCAAGGCTCAGTAAAAGTAGACTGTGCTGAAATAATGGCAAAAGAAAACAGAGGAATGCTTGACAGCTACTTGGGGCTTGGGCTCTGGATTGAAACACATGGAACCTTAATAAATTTGGCTAGAGCTCTTTTTTTCCTTCCTACTTAAGCTGAACTAGCCAACATAAGCCATGAGTCTTGTGATGTTCCAGCCTCCCCCTCCCTTCTCTATTGACAATGGTATGTTTAAGAGGTACCAATCTGATGCCCACTCACTCACTGAAGGAAAATCGGAACCAGAGTGTGCCCATTAATTCTGAGCAGACTTAGCACAGAGCTGGTCCAGCTGCCCACCCCCATGCTGTCTCTGAAAGGGTCACGGCCATGTGAGGGCCTGGTGTTCCATGGGAAAGAAAGGGGCCAAAGAGATGGCTGGGCCTTCTCCAGAAGGAAAAGGCCAGAAATAAACAGGAAAGAACAGCAGCACCCAGATGCCAAGTTCTTCAAGGATAACAATGCTGTTGAAATTGACAACTCTAAACCACTTCTCTGCCCTAGAGGACAAGGAGTGGAGAAGGGGCCACAGATTCGTGCTAGACCCTTCCTTCCTCCTAGAGCCAGAATACAAATAGACCTAAAGCTGTAAGAGAAATCTGCTGGCTTTTCAATGTAAGAAAGCCAGACATTAACTCCCACCAGGCTAAAAGAAACAATGATTAAGATAACCTCTTTGAACGATGTAGACACTCATGGGGTGCTTTTTAAAGTCTTTTTCAGATCTTCAGCACAAGCCACTGCTTGTTGATCTCACAGTAGAAGAAGGTCAAAGATTGAAGGTTATTTTTGGTTCACACACTGGTTTTCATGTAATTGATGTTGATTCAGGAAACTCTTATGATATCTACATACCATCTCATGTAAGTTCTCGAGTTCTGTAATAACATGCATGTAGAAAAGGGATTTGTTCTTGCATATTTTTAGTGGAAGTCAAGCTAATTTTTACTAATTGGTACAGCAGATGGACTAAAAAGGCTAAAAGCCTTCACTAAATAGACAATGCTTTCAATACATAAAACATGGGTGTAACTGATCTTTATGAATGCTTGAAACTGAGTAACAGGTAACAGCGATTCTTCACAATTTACCAGACATGTTGTCTTATTGGACTTTGGATTAAAATACATATGACATTTTTCCTTCAGGGGCATAAATTGTGTTTTTTAAGCAAGAGTACAATAGATGACGTCCTATTTTCAGCTTTAGAAGGGAGACGGGTTCATGTGACTCGGGAAGTCAGTGGTCCCCTTTTGCTGTCTTTATTGATCTCTTCAACTTGGGTGGGGGGTGTTGTGTAGTAGAATCAGACACTGGAGGCTACCCTGGCACTAGCATGTATTCACTTTGCAACAATGGGCACATTAGAGAGTCTCGCCAGTCCTCAGCTTTCCCATCTGTAAAATGGGAATAAAAGGACCTATTCCAGAGGCTTATCATCAGCATTAAATAAAGTCATACCTCTAGATACTTAGCACAAACCCTTGCAAATTGTTGTATGAACACTACAACACTGGAACACTGCCGAAAACCTGACTGTCAAACAGAAATACGGCCCATGGTGTCACTTCTTGGGATGGGTGCAGTGCAAATCATATTTCCTGCACCTGATCCCAAAGCCAACATACAGTAGACACCGTCAGGAGAGTCTGAGGCCTGATCTGTTGCTGATTGGTATTTTGAGAGTTTATAGGCTTTACTGCAAAAAAAGTGTGATGATTGAAAAAAGTAGTTTCAGTACATCAAACACACATACGCACCCGCATACACACACAAACGCAGTCTCTTTCCCACATGCGCAGTGTTCCGTGCTGCATCCTAGCTTTTCACACAAGTGTGCATGTGCACACAGGACACACAGCTCCCGTGCTTGGTGAGGTGACTGGGGCATCACTGTGATCACGCTCGGTCCTCTCCTCTCCCCGCCAGGCACGTAGCGGGCTGCCATGGCAGCCTTAGCCCAGGGACCCCAGCAGCACTGCATCTCCTCTCCTACAGCAAGTCCATCTACACTGATTCCAGTAGCATGACTTTTTTTTAAATGACCAGTCATTTTAAATGTTTTCTCAACAAGCCATTAATTTGGCTTATTCCGTCATTTGGGCACCCAGATAAATAGTCCATGTTGGATGCTCGGAGCCTATTTGCGGGCATCTGTTTGGGTCCTACTCTTTGACCCTGTGTCAGCTGTTTCCATCAGATTCAGCTGGTTTGCATTCCCCTCGTCTTTTTTTAGAAGTAGATGGAAGTAGATTTTTTATTGTCCATGAGACACGGGCTCAAATCCCAGTTCTACCACCAAAGACCGGGGCAGCTGTGCTCAATCTACATTGCCCCTCTGACGTGCACACGCCTTGCCTCATCTGTAGAGGGTTTTCACCATGGGGAACCCTTCTAAGGACCAGAGATGTTTTATGTAAAGAGCCCGGGCTCAGCACGTAGTAGGTGTTCCTTACTTGCAGTTGTTTTTCGGAAGGAACAGGTCATTGATTCTCGACTTAGTGCCTAAGTCTGTATTTGTATACCAGGGTATGTGACAGGTCAGTGATTAAAGTCAGCAAAGCAAAGCAAAATGTCAGTCTCTAGAATGAAAATGGTGGCCGGGGGTGGGGGGAGGGGATCCTCTTTTTTGCCATCTTAGAGATGCATAGCCAAGACACTGTTGTATTTTTTAAAAGGAATAATGCCTGGCCTTTCTTTGTCTCCTAGATTCAGGGCAATATCACTCCTCATGCCATTGTCATCTTGCCTAAAACAGATGGAATGGAAATGCTTGTTTGCTATGAGGATGAGGGGGTGTATGTAAACACCTATGGCCGGATAACTAAGGATGTGGTGCTCCAATGGGGAGAAATGCCCACGTCTGTGGGTAGGTTAACCATTCCTTATCTCCTTCAGCAGTTACACCCCCCAAATGAAACGAAAGTCAAGAAATGTGAAACAACCATTTGATTCCACAAAAAAAACAAAAACAAAAACAAAAAAACCAAAAGCAAAAACAAAACAAAAAAACAAAAGTCTGTGAATAACACTTGTAAGACTTGCTTTGTCTGTTTATCTCAAGTTGTTTGTCATTTTTGTGGTTAAGATGTGAACAGATGCTGTGAGTTATTGCCCATCTAATGTTTTTAATGCAGTTTTGGAAATTCCTTTTGACAGCCTACATTCATTCCAATCAGATAATGGGCTGGGGCGAGAAAGCTATTGAGATCCGGTCAGTGGAAACAGGACATTTGGATGGAGTATTTATGCATAAGCGAGCTCAAAGGTTAAAGTTTCTATGTGAAAGAAATGATAAGGTAAATCCGTTTCAACATTTGCATTAGTGTTTGCATTTTAAGAGACCACCAGGTACCTGTGAAACCTTCATTTTCCTCTATACTGATTTGAATCACATCTGTGTTAAACAATCAATATTCTCTTGAAATGGCATTATTTGGTTTGATTCATGTGAACCCTCAAAATATATTATTTGCATATTTAAAAAGACATTAAATCTTCTAAGAATTTCTTGTAAACTCTTAGCAACTTTTGTGGCCTGCAGGCCTTATGCTGACTCAGCAGACACCCCAAATTCTCCTACGTACATGGGAGAGTTGGCCCATCGTTAATCACTCACAGTGGGTCAGCTTCACACTCCACTTCGAGACTTTTCACAAAGTCACTATGGGGAACCCAACCCATCACATTATATTCACCTTTAAATGTAAAACATTTGACATGGAGAAATACAAACTTTTAAAAAAAAGTCACCCATTCCTTAAGAAATGCTCAGTCGCAAACTCAACTAGTGCCATGTCCTGTGTCATTCCAGCCATGTTTCTTCTGAAGTGTCATAGGGGGACTGTTTTGCAGTGAAATTGGTGGCGTCCGTCTGGCATGATCAGTCGCCTCAGAAGGGGACTCTGCAGCGGTGCGGCTTCTCCCTTGCCCTCCCTGTAGACTGACCCAGAGTTTTTAGTCGCTAAGCTGTGCTCATTTGTGAATTCATCCTTTGGGACTATGGCCAACCCAGAAATGCTGTCCCCAAATAGCAGGCCTGAAACACCTAGAGTAAAGAATGTGATGGGTTGAACAGACGTACATCTCTTGGTCCATCCTGGTTCCCCAGAGGCCAGACCAGTCTTAGTCCAACCCTGGGGGTGAGTCCAGACTATATTTGACCCTGGCCAGCAACTCTGACCCGGTGCAGTCTGTGTAGACAATAGCCAGAGGTGCCAAGGATCGTTCCAGGGCCTTCCCAGAGCATGCCAGGAAACGGGCCTGACCCCTAGTAAAACTCCTGGCCCAGCCCAGTCTCCGGGGATGGATTGTAAGACGAGGAGTGATCTCGGCATAGATCCTCACACTCCAGTTCATTGAAGACCCACCCCAGGAAGCCGGCTCTAAGTCATGCCCACACCCTCTGGAGCAGGCAGGGACCACACCAGTATCTGGGGCCCAAGGTTCAGAGCCCAGGGTGCACACAGCCTGGAGAGAACAGCAGCCCTTTCTTCCCCTCCCCCCACCCAGTGTGTTTCCATGGGTCTTCTGTGCTTCCCCATTTTGATTCACCGACCCCAACAGTATTATATTTACATATGTAGCATTAGCTGAATGACAAGCATTTCCCCCCAGAACTTCCTAAGAAGTTGCTGTTGGGAGAGACAGCATTCTTCTGAAGGAGTTGTGGAAATGAAGTAGCAGAGACTTTATACTAGTGACAAAAGTAAATGCCTTGGACCAAAGTTTGGTGTTGGCTAACTAAGGGCTAAGCCACAGCCCAGAATATTATTTTCCCAGGGCAGTGGTTCACTGACATTCAAGCAAGCAGTAACCCAAATTTTGCTTAGTTGTTTGATGAAATGATTTAACAGGCCTAGACCTAACGGACTGTGGTTCTGTTTATTAATGCCATCTCTCCTTTGGCCTAGGATATGCCTGCACCAGCAGACAAGCCAAGAGTTAACTCTTGATATACCAAAGTGATAAGCATGAAACAACTTACCCTATCTGATCACACCATTTTTTTTTTTAATTAAAAAAATTGATAACTGAAGTTGTATGGTAGTCAATAGGTCCAAAATTCGGCCCCTCCCCTGACCTTGGGAATTTGAAAGGATTCTCTAAAGGCCTAAAGTCTGCCCCATCGTTATTATGGGGGAAAGAAGGGAAGCCTCTGTGGTTTTCCAGAGATTAACAAAGAACCTGTTGTGTCCGAGGCCCAAAATCTAGCACATTACCTAGCGTGAAACTCCCTTTTAAAATATGAGCATCCTCAGGGATGTTGCCAGTCAAGATATAGCCCCTCCCATGTTCCTGAAGGCCCATACCATAATACATAACAGTCACAATCAAAGTAATCAAGTCAGGAGTGTTTACAGAGGATGCACTGTATTCAAAGGCACTTTTATAAACACCAGCCATTGAGTCTTAAGAGCTGACACATGGCAAGGATAGGACATGTGAGAGGAAATGGATGGACGGTTGAAGAAAAGAGGAAAAGAAACCATGCAGTTGAACTAACTTCTTTTTAATTTCAAACAGGTATTTTTTGCATCCGTGCGATCTGGAGGAAGTAGCCAAGTGTTTTTCATGACCCTCAACAGAAATTCCATGATGAACTGGTAACAGAAGAGCACTTGGCACTTATCTTCATGGCGTTGTTTCTAATTAAAAAGAACATAACTCATGTGGACTTATGCCAGTCTAGAGGCAGAATCAGAAGGCTTGGTTGAACATACCGCTTTCCCCTTTTCCTCTCCCCCAACCCGTCCTAGTACAGTCCACAGTCCATCTTTCAGTGTTGCAGCCTGGTTGAGAAGGAGAGAAAAAGGTGGCAGGAATTTCCAGGAGATCCCCAAGAATGCTGCATTGTTTGTGGACAAAGATGGACCATGTGCCCTTCGGAGTTAGGGATAGAAACAAATATTGTGTGCTCTTATGATTAAGCTGTGTTATGGTGGGTTTTGAGTTTTGTTTTTGTTTTGTTTTTCTACCTTTTTTCTTTACCCCCTTGCTTTGTAAGAATGGGGAGAGAGTGCATACTGGGAAGATGAGTCTGTTTTTAATTCTGTCTGCCTGCTAGCTATAACTATATGATATGTTGTAAAATTTCCAATTTCAAATGGTGAGAGACAGCACAATAAATGTACCTTATCTCCTTACACTGAAGGCCATAATTGCATAGTGGGGTAATTTTAGAACTCTTTTGCCTTCACCAACCCAAAGGTTGCTTTTTGATAGCAACTGGCTAATGAATTTCTAAAAGAGAAGAAAAATACTAGTTTTCCCCTCTTTGGGGAAATAGATTTTAAATGGCTAAACTACTAGCCTTAGACTAATAAAATCAACTACCATTTTTGTGAGTCTGACAGGCCCTATTTTTATATGGCCCTGTGCAGAATGGAATGTGTTGAATGGGATAGTAGTGCCATTGAGTTGAGTTGGCTCTAGCGATTGAGGGACTCTATAACACAACTTTCCCTCAGCTATTATGCAACAGATCAGGGCAAAAGATGGGATGACTGACGGGGTTGGACAAAAAGAGCTTCTGGGAAACAAACTAAAAAAAAAAAATTTATATATTATATCCGTATATATATATACATAAATATATATATATATATATACACACATTCTTTTTTTAATGCACAAAGCCTCTAGCTAAGAGGTCACTGGCTTCGGGCTTCATTAGGAGTGAGACTGTTGAGTTCTTTCTGGGAATTGGGGAGTGAATGACATCCAGACTCTGGTCATTCCCAGCTTTCTCCTGAGGGTGCCACTTTCTCAAGATGAAAACTGTGACTGAAAAAATAATAATAATAAATGTTTCTGAGCTGCCTGTGTTCTCTCTGGGTTGGTGAGAGAAGGGACTAGACTACTAAGCCTGCCTGAGACACAGCAGGCATCATTGGTTCAGAGTTTATAGAACTTAAAAGCAAGGCTTTGGCCAGAATTCTGAGACCCTAATCATTTTCCCTTCCTCCAAATTACCCAACATACGGTAAACAACATTTGTGCAGAGATATGTATGTATTTAGTTCAGGTTGACTTGTGTCCTTATAAACTCTTACTCGGATGATTTTGAACTTTGACGTGACTGTCTGGGTTTTTTTTTTCCAAAGCTACAAGCATGGCCGCCTGTGGTATCGAGGTGTTGCAAAACGATATGTGTTGCGCTTCCTGTTTTAACCTACCTCGTTTCGTTTGTTTTGTTTCACTGTTCATCGCAGCAGTGTTATCTCCAGGAGACATATAGAGAGCTCAACTGGCAATCTCAGGTGTATTTCATATTTTTTCAACAAAACAGTAGTTGACCAAATTGTTCTTCTTCAAAAAAATTGTTAAAAAGCCAACTTCAACAAAAACTAATGCGACTTGTTTCTGGAGAAAGCAATTACTGTAAACAGATTTTTTTATTTTTTAAAGTCTGTGATCCTACTGATTTTTGCCTAAATACATTAGCAGCTGATGTACTATTAATGAGAACGAACGTTAGGAAAATGGAGCCAATTCAATCTGGTGGTTTGGGTAAAAGGGGGAAGGGCAGAGGAATTATAGCAGTTTCTGAAGTAGGTGATTACGGCCCTCCTGTAGCGGTAGTTATCCTAGCTATCATTTGCATTTGAAACAGGTAACGCGCAGTAATGGTATTGGGGATTACCTTCAGGCAATCACTGAGACGTCCTCATCGTGGTCTCTTTAGCTCTCAAAAGCAATGAAATCCTCCCGTTCTCATTTTTACTGCTATGGCTCTGCTGATGAACAATACTATCTTCACAAATTCCATGCAACAAATTCAGCAATAACTTTTTGGATTGAATTTAGCAACTACTGTAATTGGATGCTGATGTGGACAAAATATATTGATGTGGGTCTCATCCCCAAATGTGATTGCCACCAGCTCTTTATATCGCTGCTGTGGTATTTTAAACCAGAAGCTTCTTTAAATTATGTTGCAAACTGATCTTTGTTTTTATGTTGTGTTTTGTTTTGATTTCTAAGTGATGAGTTCAAAACACACAGCTTTAAATGATTTTTTTTATTGTGGGATTTTGGGTACAGTTAAGAAATAAAAGGGAATCATTGTGTTTAAACATAAGGTAGTTTGTGAATGTATTTTTTAAAATCTAGAGTCATTGAAACAAAACTCATAAAAACAATATTAATGCAGTCTTGTTTACAGTATGTACAGTGACATAACATAGACCATGAGCTTTTTCTGGTGCCAACAATAAAACACAGACGTTAAACATCAAGCCATGCCTTTCTATATTTTTGTACAAATAGTTTACATGGAGTACAAGGCAAAACTAAATTTAAAAGGGCCCCTAACAAAGCTGTGTTCCTTAACAGATATATCTAAAAACTTTCTTGTAGCTTTTATCTTCAAAAAATACATTCTCTTCCATCAGGACAGGCCCCAGGCCTGACGCACTGAGACCCCGGTCGTGCTGAGTATTTCAGACTATTATGGCTCATAGCAATTCCCAGTTTTCTGGTTTGCTTATTTTCTTTCTTCCTTTTTTTTTTTAATGGTGGGGGAAGGGTTGTGCTTTTCGTCCATCTTAATAGCACCCTAGTAAAAATTTCTTTAATTTTGAAATTAATTAGTTTCAGTGTTTAGTTTTAGTTCTTCCCAGAGGGAATTTTGTTTATGGAATTGGCTCATTTTATTTTGTTGTTCTACAAAGTGAAACTGAGCCCTTGCCCCAAAGTAAGTTTCGTGAGATCTTTTCAGTCCTTACTGCTCTAAATTGATAATTATACTGTAAAATCCGTGGAGCCTGCCCAAACCATAGTCGTGGTTCAGGTTCTGACAGGTGACCATCATTCTGGGGTGCCAGTGAGGGGGGAAATAGTGTGGATTCCTGCGTCCGTACTGCAGAAACAGAAGACCTCTAAGATCTCCATTCAAATGGTGAGCGTTCTCCCCATGCGGGTTACACCCCGGCTGTTACAGAGCATGAGTGCAGACAGCTTGCACTAAGTTCCACACAGAATCAATGGCTCTGGTTATATAGATGACACTGCTTTTCTTGAAGACTTAAATGATGCTTCAAGAAGACCAGACCCACAGCTATTTCAACAGTATAGATCAAGGTCCAGACGAAATCCCACAAGGTCACCTGGACAGGGACTCCATTTTTCTAATTCAACGGCATTGCTTTCTAAGATACATTTCTTACATACTTGGCATCAAGTACATATTTTTAAAAAGCATCTTCATTCCTGGTTGTCAAGACCTACTAACAGTTTTCTGTCTGCTCTTGTGACTCATTGGTGTCTCTGGTCCCTCTTGTGCGGTAGATTAGACAGAGATGTGAAATTCAGGTCGGAGCCCTTTTGGTTCTGTCCACTGCCAGACAAAGAAGTGCCTGAAGTCTGACCTCCCATTCCATGAAGTTAAAAAAAAAAGGAAGGGGGGTTCTTTATTATTATGTGTACCAGTTCTTGTCACCGTATTCTGGAAATGTGGAAGAGGTCTTTGTGTCGATAGTGTGTGCTGTCCTTGGAAGTCTGCTTGAACAGGCATCACTGCATTTGTGCTAATTGCTTTAAGATATGAAATGTGCTACCTTATTTTTAAGAAAGAAAAAAAAATTTTTTTTAACCCACTGGAGGAAAACAGAATATCCACAACACACTGGTAACAATTCTGAATCATCTTCCCAAGCCCCTGATATTCCCAAATCCTTTCTGATACTAAGTTCTGGCCCTCTCAACAGTTTCTGTGAATGATCAGTTACCTTTTAGTTCATTCCTCAAAACTCTGAATCTGACCAAATCAAATGAAGCATAACAAACAAATCTATAACTGGTCTCCCTTGAGACTACATAGTTACAATGTAAAAATCCAAAAATCTAAATGTGATTTCATTTATCTGCTAATATTTCTCAAATGCCACTACATTTTGGCTTTGATGAGTGTAGTAGTATCAGGAACCCTAAGGTGTGCTGTCCTTTCATGGGTTTCAAAATGGTATAAACTGAACTCTTCTCAGAAGCCCCAGCAAAGAAGAAAATCCCTTGGGAGCTTTCAGGTTCAAAACTGACCACTTGTACATTTCTACCAAGCATTTTTCAAGTGTTGTTTGAGTTCCATACTGTATCATTGTTCTGGGAATTATTCCAGAGGCAACGAGAAGATTCAAAAAAAAATGGCAAAAATGGCATAGTGTTAAACAGTATGGGACCCTAACTCTCTGCTGCGAACTCTATTGTAGGCCTGCCGTTCCAGGAAGTGCCAGAATGCAGCAAAACTAAAATCCCCACAGAAGTGTGTTTTTAAACAGAAGTCCCTGGATACGTTTTTTGAGATATTTTAAATTCAGATCAAAATCTTGGACTCTGTGTCCATGAGGCCAAACATTTGGATGAAGACACAATTTGGATGAAACAACACAGTTAGAAATAGAAATGTTCTAAAGATTACAGAGTTTTGGCTTTGCATAGGTATCTTCAAACTAACTCAACTCCTCACATGAGGGTTTGGTTTTGATGGTTTGTTTTTACCATCAGGGGGTGGCATCACACTACGGAGCCTGAGCAAAGGCTGGTGGAGAGGTGAGTTTTTGTTTCCAGCAGTGGGTCATTATGTGTACATAGCAAATATCTTTGCCCGTTGTCCCTTCCTCTTAATCTCTTCCCCTGGGGTTAGTGTGGAGGAATAGTAATGCTGTATCATGCTTTGTATAAAAACCTCAGTTATTACCCTGAATCAGAATTTCAGTTGTTAGGTGACAGCAAGAAATCACAGCAAGGGGGAAAAAAAATGACAGCTCGGATGAACTTTAAAATTGGATGTTGTGAAACTATTTTTGTGCATTTTAGCAGTCTTATTTACAATGTCAGCAGAACCATAGAGATGCCAAGTTTACAAGATTGGGAAGGGAGACTGTCATTCTGCTATGCCTACAAGTGTCTACATTGTTGAAATCTTCAGTTTTCTAAAGTGTTTCACATTGTCAAAAATATGCTCAAACTGGGTAAGTCTTACCTGTGTTAAGGTATAAAAGAAAATATTCTTGGCATATTTTCTAGTCTGAACCTTTTGGGTACTTCCCGGTATTTCTTTCCTGCATACAAAAAGCCTTCAGTTTTTGTGCATAGTTGTTCTGAGCAATAGTTAGAAATGATTTGGTGGGTTCTAAGCCAGGGTTTTCCCATAGAGTCACTGCCACGCCTTGGGATATATTATGTTATCTCTGTCAAAATGTGAGTAATAAAGCATTAATAGTTGTAGGATGACTGCTTGTTCCTCATTGCCACTTTCAGACTATTCTCCGTCCCTCCTAAACACCCAGCGCTTTGAAACTCTTGCCATCAACCTACAAAGTCCCTGCTTACCTTCCAACCCTCCCTCGCGGTGCTTAAGTATTTTCAGGTTTTGACTCACCATCACCAGCTCCAACACCACCCCTCAACTCTTGGTGATTTCAATATCCACTTGGACAAGCCTGTAAATACCCGGGTTTCTCAGTTTCCTGATCTTGTCCAGTGAAACATATTACCAGTTACTACACTGCCTTAATTCAAAGTGGGTGGCTCCTCCTATTTGCTCTGGGTAGCTCCCCTGCAACCTCCCCTAATAAAGGCCACTTTCCCAACAATTCCTTCCCTCTCCTGATTGACCATTTCCCCCCATCCCACTGGAGGATTTCGTGATATTCATGCTGCTGTCTCTTATTTTACAAACACTCACCTTGACGGTGGTCATCTTACCATCTTATTTATCTGCTCCCCTTCACAGTAAAACCCCTCAGAGGGAATTATGTATACTTAGTGTCTTCAGCAACCCCTCCCTTGGTCTCTTGAACCCACTTAAATCAGGCTTTCATCCCCACCATAATAGCTATTGCTGAGAAAAATGTGATCTCCATGCTGTTAAATGCAATGGTTAGGTTTCTGGCTTTATGCTTTTGACTTCGCTGCAGTGTTGAACACAGTGAATAAAAACTTCCTGAAATACTTCCTCAGCTCTGGAATACCCCTCCTGTTCTCTCATGTCTCTAGCCAATCTTTCTTGGCCTCCATTGCCAGGTTCCTGGAGTGCCCAGCACTGGACATTCCCTCTCTAAATGATCTTTTCCAGTATTAGGACTCTATCCACCGAAACACCCACATTTTTGACTCCAGCTCTAACCTCTTTCCTGAATGCCAGAGTTCTGTGTCTAACTTCCTACTTGATATCTCCACTTGGGTGTGTAGTTGTGATCTCCAACTCAACATGTCCAAAACTAAACTAATTTGCACCCCACCCACCATTCTACTCCCGTCACATATGTCCCATATCAGTAAACAACTCCATTCTTCCAGACCAGAAAATCTTATAGTTACCTTTAAATTTTCTTTTAAATACCACATACAATCCATGGGGGGAGGGGGATTTGTTTTTCCTTGCTTCAGAATATATCCACAATCCATGGATATATGAGTCCATGCCACATCTTGCCTGGGATGACACTTTTTTTTTTTAAGATTTTATTTATTTGACAGAGATCACAAGTAGGCAGAGAGGCAGGCAGAGAGAGGGGGAAGCAGGCTTCTCGAAGAGAAGAGAGCCCGATGCAGGGCTCGATCCGAGGACCCTGAGATCATGACCTGAGCCGAAGGCAGAGGCTTAACCCACTGAGCCCACCCAGGCGCCCCAACACTTTTAAAAACACACACAGTTTATGGCACTTTTCTGCTCAGGTCAGTAATGTCTTCCCAACTCCCATTCTTTACACTCTCTCTAAAGCCCTCATAAATCTGACCAATCCTTTGCCCCATCTCCAACCACCACTACCACTTCTCTGACCTCATCTACTGTCTCTCTAGTTCATTTGCTCCAACACACTGCCCTTGCTTTATCCAAAACACTCTTAAAGAGTGCTCTTTTCTCAGGGTCTTAGCCCTGGCTGCTTCCTCTGTCTGGACATCTCTTCTACCACACCTCCGCATGAATTGCTCCTCCTTTCCTTTAGGTCCCTACGCAAACATTCCTTTATTGTCAGAGACATAGACAATCTGTAATTGCTCCCTCATTTTCAGCTTTATTGCTTTTCATAGAGCTTATCAGCATCTACTTTGGTCATTGGCCTAGCTCCAATCCTTTGTAGAACAGCTGACAAACAGTAGATGTATTTATTGGTTGAATTAATGAAAGAAGGAAAAATAAACAATAACAGAGTTCTGGCTTCGAAAAAAGCTATAGAACTATATGCTCATTTTACTTCAACATCAAAACAATAAGCTGTGTCCAAAGTTCATATCATAAAAGCTCATATCATAAAAAGAGTTTGCTTTCATGTAGAAAGCAGAAAGCCCTATGATTTTCTTTCCTGGAAGGCTACTGTGGATGAAAAACACCTGACTGTGATCCTGGCTGTACTTTCTCCATTAATCGTCTTCACAGGCCAAGCTGCAGGGCTGGAGGAAAGACTGTCATATAGAACCTGGAGAAAAGTAGCATTTCGAAACTCACACTTATACAGATAATGATCCATCTCAAGCTACTGGTACTGCAGAGTTATTGGAATGGGAAGAGGATTCTACATTTTGCTTCCTGGTCTAAATGTTTAAAAATGACAACCTTTTCCTTTTCCTAAAACAAGAAATAAACAACAGGAAATGTATCCCCCTGCCCAAGGCAGCTTCAAGAAAACCTAACGACGTTTGGGTCTTACCATCTGTCCAAGCGACAAGAGTCCCGAGGCTTGCCCGGGCAGCTCTAACATCTGTAAATATCCAGCGCCACTGGGTGCTGTTGCACGGTCTCATTGAGGAAACTGAAACATGCCTTCTGACGAATGTATTGTTTCACGCAGTCTTGTAAAGGGCACACCTTGTAGTTTTGATCTGTTCCATTATGTATTTTCCTGCTCGCTTAATAAAAGAAACATTTAAAAATAAAGGAAAAGGATGATGAAGTGACATTATATGAAGCACTATAACAATGAAATAACTTTTTTGTTCTTTTATTATTATCTGTGTCTTTTCACAAATCTGTCAAGATGAAGGATAATGTGTAATTCATCCTAAATAGCCAGGGTCGAGGTTTTGATGAACCCTTTCCAGGACCAAAGCCGCCTGGGGATTCCATGGTGCTTAGCTGCAGATTTCTGAAGTTCTTTCTTTACAAAATAAACAAGGCACCGGGGTTTCAGTTACAGATGGAGCACGTGAAACAGATCCTGGGGGATGCCCAAGGTGTTACAGTAAAAAGAACTTACCATAATTTATGTGAAAAAGCATTTTAGAGTTTGGTTTTCTTTAAAACTGAGTATCGCCAGCCTCAGTGTGTTCTCATATTTCTGTAAGCAGCTAAGTCTAAGTTCTGTGACAACCACAGTGTGACAGGGGGTCAGCTCTCCCCTCCCCAGAATCATCATCCTGGTTTCCAGAATTCAAAGTTGGATTAGCAACATTAGCAACATTATTGTATGACCAGATTTTTCAGCCCTATACCCAGTGCTCCATGATCTCAGGTTATCTTGTATTCCTAACTTCCCTTAGTCAAGTAGATGACAGCTAGAAGATGAAAGAATTTAGAACCAGAAGGCATCCCTGGAGCAGAAAGAATCAGCATAGCCTTCAGATTAACCTGAGGCTTTCGCCCCTTCTTCTTCCTCACTAGAACAGCCATTCATAACCGAAGGCCCATAACCCAGAGCATGCCAAAGTTATCACCAGTCCAAGGCAAAATGATCAGAATGGACAACATAGTGAGTTCTCCCTAAAGCTCATTCAAAGACACTCTTATCTGGAGACAACATGCTTTGATCGTATAGTGATAAGATGTATTTGAGAGCTGATGCTGATAATATGTATAGCTGTTCATGTCATTAAATGTTCAAGTTTGGGTTTGGGGAGTGGGAATGGAGTTGGTCTTGGGAGTTCTGGGGGTGTTTTGGGGCAGTGGTTAGTTTTCGTTTTTACCCATGGTTCCAGTCTGGCAAAATTAAAAGTTGTCAGCCTTTCTGCAGGTCCTCGTGAAATTTGGGCTGGGATTAGGGAGGCTTTGGTTTTGTTTTCCAAATTTTTCTGCTTAGTAAAATCCCCAAAAAAGGTGATAATGACTGCTCCACAGTACTTATAAAAGTCCAGATCTTTTTTCAGTATAGAAATGTACTAACCATCTCGAAAATTGATGGGATAATATTTTTAAATGCATGTGGTGAACCAGCATATTCCAGCGCCAGGAGCAAAGCAGGTGCTCCCCCTGGTGTCTGTGTCTCAGACTTACAGTGCTGGCTTCATCAAAGTAAATCAGTAGTGGTTAAACTCAGGCAGAAATCGGGCCACTCCCATGGGCTGCTGTGCCGTCACAGAAGAGACATTCTGTGAGGGGGAAGACACCGTAAAACATGGATGTTATCAGCTAACTGCATCCCAGCCACCTATCAGCCTGTGGTTCCCAGTCTTCTCAAATATGATGACCTCCATCATAACCACTCCATCATAACCATAACAAGAAACTGAAAAGGAGCAAGAAGTTCAATAACACTTTCAAATTAAACTGCATTTTGCAAGTCACGTTCATCTGAAAAAAAGTATTAAGATGTATGAGTCATTTGTTTAGTCTATGGACAATGTTTGGTATACACATGGGTTACTGGACCCCTTGTTATATAGTTCCACATCCTAAGCCCCGCTGAGGTCCGTGATCCATAATTTAGAAAATGTAACTGTAAACATTTTCCCTAGGAACCCCCATTTGCACCTTTGTTTTGTTTTATGACAACGTTTGATGTGGATATGTTAATGGTCATTGATTTTGTTCATCTTAATTAAGGCTGCCCTTCTCACCTTTGGGTATAAGAGAACTAAGAAAATACCATCATATTATTTTTATATTTTTGCCTGTTCATAAGCCATCTTATTTCTTCAAGTATTTGCGGCATCTATGATCAGACTTTTGACAAGCCAGGAAAGCAAACCCAGCTCTCGCCACCAGTGTGAAGAAAAGCAAAGTAGCCATTGATTGTCAGTTGCCTCTTACACGGCAGGCCCCACACTGGCTGCTGAGACAGAAACAGCTGAGGGAGAAGGGATCCCTGCTGGCTGCTGAGACAGAAACAGCTGAGGGAGAAGGGATCCCTGCCCTAAGGTGCTACAGGGGAGATGGGGAATGCAGGGGAGGGCTACAACTGGGCACAGAGTTGATACCACAACAGCAGAGCCTAGCATTTGTTAAAGGAAGGCAGGGACTGCTATGGGACTGAAGAGAAGGGTTACAGAGGACTTTCAGGAGGAGGTGGCCCTATCAGACTATGGGACAGGAATAAGGAGGGAGACCTTGTAGTTCGAGGGAGCAGCTTGTACAAAGGAACAGAGGAATGAAGAGCCTGTGGGCACAGTAAAGGACAGGAGTACAGCACAAACAGAGAAGGTGCCGGTGCCACAGGAAAAGCAATCAGTGGACTACGCCCATTCTCTGACCCCGGCTCCAGGGCTCTCCAGATCCGGATTCAGCCAGCTGCCTGCCCCTCATGGGCAAGGCTTGGGGAATGAATCACACCATCAGTTAGGAATGCCAGTGATTGCTGTGTGTTGGTGGCAGGAGCCCTTTGAACGGATCATTTTCTGCATGTAATTCCGTGCATTCTTGGACTTGCTGTCTGTAGGTCTCAGCCCCCGGATTTCCTCATTAAACACCAGCTTTGAAGCATGAAGCTGTGCCGTAGCCCTACTGATAGTAGGAATCACCTGATAGTAAGATATCACCCGCGTGCCTATTACTAAGGCAGACTTTTGGATCACCCACTCTGCTGTAAACAGGACATTGATGTCCCCGAACCACCTCCGATCCTACACTTTGAAAAACATTACATTTCTGAGCTTTTTCATCTGCCCCTGTGAACAACTCTGCATGCTTTCCACATAGAAAGTGTGTCCAAAAACCACCCCTTTTTGAGGTTATGCAGGCCTCCAGTCCCACCTTTTGGCCCAAGTAGGGCTTTGAGAAGAGAGGGTTGCCCAGAGGCTGCTGTGCCCAAACACCTGGACCTGGCTCCCTGGGCGGTCAGTGCCCAGCTGGCTCGGCAACCCCCTGGAGGCACACTCCTGCGACAGCCCAGAACCTCCCATTGCTTTCCTGCATGCCCTCTGCCTGCCTCAAATCTTCAAGTCTCCATTCATTCTTACCATCCCTTTTATTGTCTCTTAGATAGCGGTTGTGATAAAATTTTTTATTACTACTTATTTAGTTCAATACTTCTCTCTTTGATAACCAAATTCTATTTTCTTTTGACTTAGCTATTTACTTTGTTCCTTTTTAGCCTTTTCCTTTTATTTGGCCACTGTCTCGATTTCTACATCTTTGTGATTTTAAATTCTTCTTACTTTGTTCTTCTCCTTCTTTGAATCTTTTTATGATTAAATGTCTGCTTTCACTTTTGCATGTTGTTTTTAACTTTTTCCTTTTTTATTAGCATTTTATCTATATGCTTTAGTCTGCATTTTGTTCTTTTTTTACTCTTAATTTATCGGTTTCTTGGTTTGCTTTATTGGTTTTGTCTATTCTATGTCCTAATCATTGTTTAATTCATTATAATTATTTTCCATCATATTTAAAATTTTTTCTCCCTAATTTTAATTTTAGTTTAGAACTCATTCTATTTAATCCCCTCATTTTTTAAAGGGGACGCTGAAATGCAAAGAGTTAGAAATGATAAGAACTTAGGGTAGGCAATGATAGAACTGAAATAAGAAGCCTGCTCTTTTGGTTACTGGTCTAGTGCTCTGTCTACCAAACCATTGCAATAACAATGACTGTGCGAATAAGACCCTTCTTTCAAATAGAGAACACCTGAGTAGCACCTATTCAAAGAGCATTTAGTTCCTCAGACATGAGTGGAGACTGATTCAGTGTCAGTGATCACTCAGGGAGAAAGTTTCTACTTGGCCTTTAACTAAAAGGACATGTGAAAATCAAGTAGAAAGGGGAAGCTGAGAAGTGGGACTTTATTCCTAAACTACTTGGAAGAACAGACTCTGAAGCCAATACAATACGTGACCCTAGGTAAACACAGTTCTCCAAGCATCTGTGTTCTTAGCTGTAACAAGGGGATGATGAGACCATTCCTGCCCACCTCACAGCTGCGTCTTGTTGATCACATCAGGTCACGGATGGAAAACCTCTTTGTAAATTTTGTGCATAGTTGTTTTTATAATGACCATAAAATGCACAAGAAAGGTTAGAGGAATCACTACATAAAAAGAATGCCATTGTTGCTTTTTAAAGGTGTGTATCTATTTATTTCAAGAGGGAAAGAAGAGGGGCACCTGGGGTGGCTTGATCTGGTTAAGCTTAAGCCTCTGACTTGAACACTGGGAGTGATTTCAGGGTCCTAGGATTGGGCTCTGCGCTCAGCAGGTTGTCTGCTTGTCCCTCTTCCTCTGCCCCTCCTGTCCCCTCTCCCCACCCTTCTGCTCTGTCTTTCAAACAGATATATAAAATCTTTAAAAAGCGGGGGGGGGGGGGGGGGGGGGAGAATAAGGTGCCTATGCCACTCAATACCCAAAATCATATTTCTCCCTCTTCCTCCTTTAAAAAAAATTACTTTTTATTGACTTTCTATTGTTTTTGCACATTTCCATCTGGTGCTCTTGGGTTTATATTCCTGCATTATATGCATGCATGGGCCTGCTTCATCCCCTAAGCTTTGATGGTTAAGAAAAGAATGAATATAACTCCACCTCAATGAGAGCAACTTTTAAGAAAGTCTGTCTTGGGCGCCTGGGTGGCTCAGTGGGTTAAGCCGCTGCCTACGGCTCAGGTCCTGATCTCAGGGTCCTGGGATCGAGTCCCGCATCGGGCTCTCTGCTCGGCAGGGAGCCTGCTTTCCCCTCTCTCTCTGCCTGCCTCTCTGTCTACTTGTGATCTTTCTCTGTCAAATAAATAAATAAAATCTTAAAAAAAAAAAAAAGAAAGTCTGTCTTTAGACTCACATTTAGCCTCAACAACCAAGCAGTAGCTTCTGTGGCAATCCCATAATTTCTTCCCTGATCTATTCTGTTCTCCTCCATTCCCATAAACATTCCAGCTACAGTCTTTGTGGAAGTTAACCATGACAATCAGGGAAAAAAAAACATTACCTTGTACATCTGGTATTTGAGATTTTTAAAATTTCATTACCCAATAAACTTTTCAGACCCCAATCTTTTAGGGGGCGGCATCTGGAGCGGTTATCTCCGCAGCAGAGCTGGCTCTGCTGTGCGAGTTAATGGATTAAAATGCTAAGTGAATTCTCCCACTGGCAAGCAGTCTGTGAGTAAGGGCCCTGGGTGAGTCAGGTTGGCGGCTAAGTGATGAGGACAAAGGATCAGGGACGTTGAGTGTTAGGCCTCCTCTTGGAAGGGGCCAGAATCATCAGAAATGAACTAGAATAGCATTTGGCGCTCAAGACTCTTACCTATGGGAACACTCGGACCATCTCTTTGCCCTTTAGTGGGAAGCCATCAGCAAGGAACCTAGTCCTTCTCTCTGCCGTTATTTTACACGCCTTGAAAGGAGAAAATTGCATCCCTGCAAGGGACTTAGAGCCTCACTCCCCAGAGACCAGAACTGAGTGGCTCAAGGTGGCCTGACAGACTGCAGCAGCAACAGAAGAACGTTTGTCTCCAGACCCCAAGGACAGCAGTCCCTCGGGTCCACCAAGCCGTTTTTCTGACCCGCTTCACCCCTTTCCCATCGGGGGCAAAATGAAGGCAATGGCTTTGCTGTGTGGCAACGGGAGCCCACCTGTAAAGTTCGGCTAGAATCTGGCAGTTGGGTCAGGGTGAGAGAGATGGGTGCCTGTGCTCTTGTTGTAGCAAAGCAGAGCGATTTCTTCCTTCAGATCTGCAGAGGCCACCTGAAGGTAGTTTGGGAAAAGAGAAGAAAAAAAGGGGAGGGAGGGTGAGAGGAAAGGCAGAGACACAGCCACGGGGCAGACTCCCCCCTGTAAGAGGAGACTGTACCCACCACAAAGAGGGCTCCATTCTGAGGCTGCCTTGCACATCCCTACAGGCCCATAGGATTGCTCCCAGGACTGGGGAAACTGAGTCATCTACTGCACCGAGGCACTGAAGCACGAACCTTCAATTTTGATATGCTGGTTCGAGTCACTGAAGACAAATAAAACCTGGTTCCTCTTCCCGCCAACCATCAAAAACTGCTTCACCAAATCCAGTTGCCTCGCTCAAAGAAAGGAGGTGATTTCAAGTTGCAAGGGAGAGAAATTCGATTTGCTTTTATGTTTGCCCGTCTGGCCGCTGTCTCTCAAATGTCTCTAAGGAGATGCCAGAAGCCCACATTTGGTGTCTGGAAGCACTAGAGATTTTTCTGGTGGGAATGGGGCCAATAATGGGGCCAATAATCGGAGCCTGGCTGTGTCTCTTAGAGATCTGCAAGACAAAGGAGGACCTGGGTCAACAACTTGCTCACCCCCGAGTTTCATCATCTGCTTGTGCCAGTGCATTCCTGGAACTCCTCTGTGTCGGGTAAACAGCTGTCACGAGAACCATTTCTCCCTTACACTGCTCCTTTTATTGGTGACCTATTGGTCAACAACACAGAGTAACATTGTTTGTTAAACCTCAATGATGACCTCATGATCTTTGCTCCCACTTTTTTATGTCCACCTCATAAGCCTCCCTTAGCACCCCGCAAATTAGCAGCAAATGGCATTGAAGGCGATGATAGAAAATACTACAAACACTGTCTGAAAATGATTAACCCACGAACATTAAAGAGAGACAAGCTCATAACGGAAAGATGTCCTGCAGAGTGTTGTGGCCATTTAGGCATCCTTGATTGGAAACTGGTTAGGAACAGAGAATTTTAATGAAGTTAATTTAAACTGAGATGACTGAAAAATCGCAAACAAAAATTTTCTACATGCAGCAGCACCATTCAATTTGGACTGAATTAATTGGGGACAGTGCTCACTGAAAAACTGCCATAGATGTGCACTTGTCAAAGGAATTTGTCACAGATTGTCAAACCTTCGTGACATGAATGGCACGAATTCAGGGGACTGCCCCTTCAGTAGGCCTCTTGCTCGTTTAATAAGAGCTGTCCTCATTGCCAAATATCATGAGCTCCAGTTAGAAGAAAGAGCAAGAAGGTGGGAATGGTGCCTGGACTTGTATGAGCTACTGGGTAGCTTTACATCTGGTACCTGTAACTCCCAATGTGGGTCATTGTGAGGCTATTAAGGTCACTGTGTCTGTCCAAGAAGTCTTAACAGTCCCAGCCCCAGTGCCCAGGCATATTTCCTCTGCCCTGCACTTGCTAGCCAGGGGTCTGCCTGTAGGATGGGGTCAAGAGGTCCCACAGGCCTCTGGTATATCTGGGTTTGTCACCTTAGATTGTCTGAGTCTCTCTGGGTAACCACTGAGCTAGCAGTAGAGTCCACTCATTCCTTCTGATCCACTGTACAAATCCATCGAATTGACTTAATTACAGGTAAGATTCAAGGAAGGAAAAGAAAAGGAATAGAGGAAACAGGCCAATGCATTGGCTGCCACAGACAGAACTGGCACCAATAATTTGCCCCATGTTCTTCCCTTTTAATCACAGCACAGGACAATATCCTTAAGCTCCTAGTAGTCCCCCCCCCACCCCCCAGCTCAGCCATGGGTGTGGCTGGAGATAGAGACTATGACTGCACTTGGACCATGTCTTGACCTCCTTAGACCCCTGTCATTCCAGGGAAAGTCCAAGAAGTCAGTATGAATTCCAGAGCATGCAAACAGGAACAATATACCAGACTCAGCAGACCTGGCTGTAGACCTAGACTCCATTCTTTTTAGTGTTCTCTCTCTATCCTCTCCCACCCATTGTGCTACCCAGCCCCCACTCACACACACAGACTCTTTACCAAACCCCTTCCCTTGAGTCTATCACATCAGAACTCAGGCTTTAGTGCTCATTGGCTTTTTTATCCCAAAGACCTGCTCTAAGATATAAGGATCTGATGTTACTGGCCTAACTACCTTACATGGCTTATGGATGCAAAGTTTAATTAAGGTTTGAATCTGAAACATTTTCGTGGTCACTAAAGTATCTCTAAATTGTTTACTAAAATTCTTTAGTGCCTTCTAAAACTAAATCATCTCAATGCTTGACTTCAATACATTCCATGAAGTCCTTATTTTATGTTTCACAAAGAAAAATACCATAAGGATTCTTATTATATGGAGATTCTCCATGCAGTAGATGACTCTCTATTTAGATTCTGGATAGAAACAAAAGAAGGAGTATGTTTTCCATGATAGTAGTTTTATAGTTTAAACAACTGTTTGCTCCTTTCCTTAATGATCAAGAATCTGGCTATTAGTTGCTGAATAACTTAAGACATACGGCACATGAATGTAGAGGGCACCAAACATTCACTGTGGTACAGATCATATGATGACAACCTTTATAAATGGCTTCCAGACCATAACAAATATAGCGAGATAGAGCAGAAGGATCAGAAGCCAAAAATCTGGGTTCAAATGGAACCCTAATACTACCTAATAATGTGACCTTGAACAAATTACCAAACTACTTTTGAATACTAGGCTCATTGTTTATAAAATGAGAACAATAATAATACCTACCTCAGAGGGGTATTGTGAAAACCCCGTAAGATTATATTCATTATAGGGGTGCCTGGGTGGCTCAATCAGTTAAATGTCTGCCTTTGGCTCAGGTCATGAACTCCGGGTCCTGAATAGAGCCCTGAGTCAGGCTTCCCACTCATTGGGGAGTCTACTTCTCTCTCTTACTCTCTCTCTGCCCCTCCCCACTGCTTGTTCTCTCTCTCTCTCAAATAAATAAAATCTTTTAAAAAAGATTATATTCATTGTAAATGTGAAAAGGAATGAGATTATTAGTTATGAGAACCATCATCGACACAACCATACACAAATGAACATGGTTCTAACAATCAGTTTCAATGCAACTACACTGAATCTCAAAGACTTGTACCTTCAGGAATCTCTCATGTACCGTATGTGGCACACCCAAGTGAGTATGGATGAGAGATGCAGGACTTTGTATTTCACATCACTTCATCTTAATTGTTATACCTGTAAACCTCCTACTTTTCTTGAAATAAATCTATAGGTTCACTTAAAAGTAAATCCACGTCCCCAATCTTAGCAGGAAAGCGAGAGTCCACATGGTTTGAAGTGGCTAGAAGTCGCAGGACTGACTCAAGCTCACCCAGATTCACCATCCTGTCACCGGGCCCTCAGCTGTCCCCTTTAGCCCTTCAGTGTGGGCACTGACCCATCTCTTAGCTCCCTTGAAAGCTTTTCTAGAGTGTTGGAGATGACAGATGGAAAACACACAGTGAATAACATACAACTAGATAATCTAGATTGATAATCTAGATGATCAGTTTTCCAGAATCTATAGGTCTAGAACCGTCCTCAGATAACACCAGAAAAAGGAAATGTGCTTAGTCAATTCTTGCCTTTAAACCCCTAAGATTCTTTCTTTCTTTTCTTCTAGGGTTTGTCAGTTCTGGAAGAACTCAAATCAAACAACCCACCATTTACTTATGACTTACATTTGCTCTGGCAATACAAATCCCTGGTCCTGTATGGTGAAATCATTTAGAATTGGGTCATGCCTACCGCCTTACGAGAGGTAGCCTCTCCAGGTTGTCACAGACCCTACCCTACATCTCCCTCTGTTACTCTTTGACATAGAGGCCAAGTGTCAGATGCCATTCATCACTGTATGTGTGTTGCTGTTTTTCCCCATATAAAGTGGGAAATGAGATAAAATATCTCTCACAAAAAGAAGAAAACAAAAGCTAGGCAAAGGGAATTGTGTTTTCAGAAAATTAGACAAAGGCATATTCCTTTGAAAAACTGAAGAATATGTGTATCTATGTTGAAAGGATGTAATGCGTAGACCTTTTCATTTATGTCACCTGCCCCACCCTGTTAAGCACTTGTTTACTTTTTGAAAGTTCTGTTAGCTGTGGGATTGTGTTTACTTTCTTTCCAGCTGTCATTAGAACCTATAAGCACTACTCCCTAAAAAGTGTTCATCAAACATCTGTGACGGCTACAGATGTATTTATACATCCGTATTTATACATTTATGTATAAATGTATATATGTATTTATACAACAGTATTCACTGTTCTGATGTATTTGTTAACACATTTGTTAATTTCCCACCTCATCTACCATAGGTTGTCATTTGGAAAAATTTGAGGTGCTCTAAAGAGAGGTTCTAAAATTTGGATCCCAATACCTCTAAGAATATAAACTCTAGGAAGACAGGAATCTTATCTGATTAGTTCACTGTTCCCTCCAGTTCTGCACATAAAAGATAATCTATACACATTTTTTGGAACATCTTTGCCTCTGATTAGCAGTGGAAGCTTGAGATAGATCCTTCAATGCTTTGAGCCTCAGTCTTCTCACTGGTAAATGAAAATACTGTCTTACTCAAATGGTGTTACAGAGATGAAGTGAAAATTGTGTAAAATTTTGAACTATGGTAGGTGTTCATAGTTTAGAAAGAGGGGATAGGAATTTTCCTACTTCTTTTGTGAAGCTGCCTCTTGGCTTGATGGCTATTTTCTAAAGGTTAAGGATAGCTTAAACAATGAATTTTGGAACACTGAAAAAAATTAAATTAAATTTTTAAAAAATAGATATGAAATTCTAGGAATCCAGAGATTTTTTTAAAAAATGATGACCAAAAAAAAAAAAAAAAAAGGGATGACATAAAGATCTTTCATCGTCAGACAAACACTGCAGTGGGAGGATGCTAAGGTCCTGTGGGCTCTTCCAAGGTTTAAAGCTGTCCATCAGTAACCCCTTAGTGGGAAGGCCACACTAACAGTTACCCAAGTTTTTTCCCTTTCTCTCTGAGTGGGCAAGAGATGATGTTTTTGGACTGCTTCCTGGAACTAATTCTAAGGATCATTGATTATAAAGAGAATAAATAGTTATTTAAATAAATAAAAATTATAATAACCACTAGAGTTGCAATGTTTTGATCAGAGTCAGGAAATTCTTGAAATATCATCATCATCCCTTGAAACCCAATGTCCTTACTCAAAATCTTCAAAATGAAGGTGCCCTTTAATGAAATGTAGCATATGTTCAGTAATACATAATAATAACATTAATAATAATAGCAGCAAATACTTATTATGGGCCTGGAACTATTCTAAGCATTCCAGGTCCATGTAGTAACTTCTTTAATCTTTACCCATCCAATGAAAGAAGTACTGTTATGTGCCCCATTTTACAGATGAGGCAAGCATGACACAGAAAATTTAAGTAACTTTTCCAAGGTCATATAGCTAAACATGATGAAACTGTGATTCAAACTTAGTCAGTTTACTGCAAATGTAAGGTAGCAAGGGAATCTGGCAAATTGTGTATATTGCCGAATTATGAATTAATCAACAAATATAATACTCCCAGAAAAGCCTAAAATTAATAAGTCAGTCTTTTAGGAGCACCTAACTGTGTGGATGTTAATATTATTCTGGGACCTGCGAATACAACAGTGGGCATGATAGACAGAGTGTGTCCCTCAAGGACTTTGTATTGTATTAGAGGAGAGACTAAAAATAAACATGGAAACAAATAAATAAGGTGAGTTTAGGTAATAACAAATGCAATGAACAAATTATAATAAGGTAATTATGTTAACAAGTGAAAGGAGGGAAGATGCTGTTTTAGTTAGGGTTGTCAGGGCAAGTGGGTGGCTGGAAGTAGGTTGGTGGGGGGAAGAAGGTGGGTGTGAGAGGGACATATCTGAATTGAGAGCTAAATTATGAGAAGGAGGCATCCATCCTGAGAATAGTGTTCCAGACAGAAAGGAGCTAGCCTATTGGGTTCAGACAACAGGTGGTTGCAGCAAAATGAACAAGTTGAAGGTGGAGGAATGTTTAAAAAATAAGCAAAGAATCAAATCATGCAGGCCTTTTAGGTAAGGAGCTTTAATTTATTTTCCTTTAAGTGGAAAGCAACTGGAGAATTTTAAACTGGGAAATGTCTTCTGACTTTTTATTTCTTAAATATTGATTTATTTTTAAAGTGGATACTGAGCCCCAAAGCCTCATTAGAAGAAAATGGCATATTTGAGGATAGGGAGGTAACAAATCAAGATTCCTGCTTAAATTCAGATTGTACCTGTTAGACACATGCAGATAAGCAGAGTAAGCAGTTAATAACCAATTGTCTAAAGCCTGAAGAGAGATAGTTTTGAGCCCACATTTATCTACCTCCTTAGCTCATTTTCCTTCCCCAATATCTCACCCCAAATATGATGAGCCAAAGTACAGGCATGAAAAAGAGCAACTTCTCAACTCTAGTATTGACGAAATAAGAAAAAAAACAAAAAGAGCGGGAAGACCTGAAGTTGCTGCAAGGGAAAGTTAAGTTAAATGCCATAAAATTTTTTGTTTTGTTTAAATTGGCTTGACTTCCTCTTTTGTTTATTTCTTTGTTCTGTGTTTGTTTTTAATTAATTAATTTTCTTTCCCTAAAGCTTTTTAAAAGTGGAACAAGCCCTTTGCAACTAGGAAGATGAGGTAGGCATATTTTTTCCTATCCCCCTTGCTAAGTACAATTAAAAATCCTGGACATTAATATAAAACACACATAAGAAGACTATAGAAGGTGGAGAATGGAGGGCTAAGTGGCTAGAAACCTCAGGATCTGAAAAATGGCAGTGGACGAATTCCACTGTCTCATATATTCTTGATTTGGAATGAAGAATCAGCAACCCAGAAATGCCAGTAGGTACAAAGAAGCAAAAACAACGTTCTTAAAAAACCTGCTCTCTCTAGCCAAAGGACAAGAAAAAGGGGAAACTTGGTAAAGAAAAAAAAAAAAAAAAAAAAAAAAAAAAAAACCTTTTGGATAGTAACTGCTTTTTTCCAGCCTGTCACCACAGAAAAATTGGGGCCACAAGCCAACTGTTGCCATCAAAGACTGAGTAGGGAGTCTAGACTGCCACCATTGTGAGGCTCTAACAAAAAACCCCAGCATCTCTACCAGAATGATGTCAAAGAAGGCCAAGTAGGGGGCAGAACTTTTATCCATACTTTTTTTGAGACTCTCTTCATCAGCATCAGTGGAAATCATGTGGGGACTCTAGACTCTCCCCCCACCTGACATAACAATGCCCCCCTTCCTGCTAGAGTACTGTCAGAGGATTCGTAGTGCAGAGATAGGAATTTTATCTTTCCTATTAGTAAGGAGGTCATCCCCACCCTGGTGTCAATGGAGACCACTAGGGAGTAGGAAATCTCACCTCTGCCCAGCATGAATGAAGAACTCTCCCACTACTTTGAGCGTCAGTATAGGTTGAATGAGCAACATGGACTTCTACCTTTACTTCGCAATAACAGATAACTCCATAATTACCATTGTAGACTCTAACAATAATTGATAGAAAAGCTAGACCAAAGAGCTAGGAGAACTCCACAACACCACCAACCAATAAGCTGTAATCAACACTGAGCAATCATTCCACCCAATAACAGCAGAATAGAGACAACTTTCAAGTGCTCATGGAACATATACCAAGATAGAACATATATCCTGGGCTATAACACAAACCTAAACAAATTTAAACGAATTGAAACCATACAGAGCTTTTTTTCTGACTACAGTGGAATCAATCTGGAAATCAATAACAGAGAGAGAAAAAACTCCCGACACTTGGAAAATAAACAATAAACTTCTAAAATAACCCATGGGTCAAAGAGAAAGTCTCAAGGGATATTAAAAAAAATACAGTGAACAGAAGAAAAATTGAAATGGAGCATGTCAAAATTTTTGAGATGCTGTTAAATCAGGAATGAGAAATTCCTATTTAGGCAAAATTCCTATTTAGGAAGGAAGAAAATTCCTCAAAGCAATCAGTTAATCTCCCATTTCAAGAACCTAGAAACAGAATACCAGGATAAACCCAAAGCAAACAGAAGGAAGAAACTAATAAAAATAAGAGCAGAAACTGATAAAATTGAAAACAGAAAAATACAGAAAATCAACAAAATAAAGATCTGCTTCTTTGAAAAAATCAATAAGATTTACAAACCTCTAGCAAGACTGACAAAAAAAGAGAAGACAAAAATTATCAATATCAGGAATGAAACAAGATATATCACTATAAACCATGCAGACATAAAAAGAATAATAAGGGAATACTAGGAAAGACATAAATTTGACAAATTAGATGAAATATACCACTTCCTTCAAAAGCACAAACTGCCACAACTCATCCATTATAAAATAGATCATTTGAATCATCTTGTAACTACTGAGGACATTGAATCTATAATTTAAAACCTCCCAAAAAGAAATCTCCAGATCCTCATTGTTTCATTGGGGAATCCTACCAAACATCATTTTCATACAATCCTTTCAAGAAAACTGAAGAAAAAAGATGACTTTTCATGAAGTTAATATTACCCTGAGAGCAAACCCAGAAAAAGATGGTACAAAAAAAGAAAACTCTAGCTTTTTGCATGAATATTGACATAAAAATCCTTAACAAAATACTGAAAAATAGAACTCAATAACATATATAAAAAATATTATACTCTATGACCAAGTGGGGAATATTCCAGAGAAACATTTGAAAATCACTCAATGTAATCCACCATATTAACAGACTAAAGAAGAAAAATATCTCTGATTATACCAATTGATGCCAAAAAAACCCCACAGTTGATAAAATTCAATACCAATTTATGATTTTTTAAAAAGTCCTAGGAAAACAGGAATGCAAGAACTTCCTCCTGATAAAGAGAATCTACAGAAAACCTAGAACTAACATTATACTTAATCGTGAGAGACTAATCCTTTCCCCTATGATCAATCATTTCACCCAGCAAAGGCAAGGATATCCATGTATATCACTCTGACTCATCACAGTGCTTGAAGCTTTTGCCAGTGTCATAAGTTAAGAAAAGGAAATAAACGACATATAGATCAGAATGTAACACATAAAACTCTCCTTATTTTCTTTCAGGTAACATGAAGTAGTAACTACCTAGGTAAGTCCAAGAAATCTACTAAAAACTCCTAGATCTAACAAGTGAGTTCAACAAGGTCGTAGGATATATGATGAACACACAAAAATTAAATATACTTCTATATTCTAGCAACAAACACATGGACACTAAAATTAAAAATACAATACTATTAAAAAATACAATACCATTTATAATCACTGAGAAAAATAAGTATAAATCTGACAAAACATGCATAAGATTTATATGCTGAAAATTATACCTATAAAAGAAATCAAAGATTCAAATAAAAGAAGAGTATGTTGATGGATTGGAAGATTCAACATGGTAAAGATAACAATTGTTCCCAAACTGATATACACGTTTAATGGAATTCCCATCAAAATCCCAGCAAGAAGTTTTTGTAAATATACATGAAATTATTCTAAATTTCATATGGAAAGATAAAGGAACTATAGGTTTCAGAAAGAAGAACAAAGTGGAAGGAATCAGTCTACTGATTTCAAGACTTATATAGCTATAATAATCAACATTCTGTGTTACTGGTAGAGACACAGACATGTACATAAATGGCACAGAACAGAAAACCCAGAAATAAATCCACATAAATATGCTCAAATGATTTTTGACAAAGGTACAGAAGCAACTTAATGGAGGAATGATATCTGTTCAGTAAATGGTGCTGAACCAATTGGACATCCATCTGTAGGCAAAAATGAACTTTAGGTCTCACACTATACAAAAACAACACAGTTGATCACAGACTTAATTATAAATTATAAAATAATAACTTTTAGGGGAAAAAATGACATAGAAGAAAATGTTCAGAAAAATAAAGAAGAAAATCTTCAGGATGTAGGGATAGACAAAAAGTAAGACTTGTTACCAAAAGGACAATCCATAAAAAGAAAACGTGACAAACTGGTCTTAAGCAAAATTAAAATTTTTTGCTCTGTGAAAGACCCTGTTAGGATGGAAAGACTAGCTAGAAAGTGGGAGGAAATATTTGTCAACCACTTACCCAATAAATCACAATAGTTAAAATATATAAGAAGCTGTCAAAAGTCAACAGAAAACACAAACATACACATGTAAACAAAGAAAAACAATAATCCAATTAGAAGATGAGCAAAAGGCAGGAAGAGATTTCACTAAAAAGCATATATAGATGTCAAATAAGTAAATGATAATATTCAACATCACTAACCATTAAAGAAATGCAAAAAATAAGAAACAAGCACTGACAAGGATATGGAGAGAAAGGAACCCATATGACTGTTGGTGTGAATGTAAACTGGTGCAGCCACTCTGGAAAACAGTATGAAAGTTTCTCAGAAAATTAAAAATAG
Source organism: Meles meles (assembly GCF_922984935.1). NCBI lineage: Eukaryota > Metazoa > Chordata > Mammalia > Carnivora > Mustelidae > Meles > Meles meles. Next base: position 67,256,710 of record NC_060069.1, read on the forward strand.
AAATACCATATGCTCCATTCATTCCACTTCTCAGTATTTACCCAGGGAAAACACTAACTCAAATGGATATATGTACCCCTATGTTTACTGCAGGATTATTTACAGTAGCCAGGACATGGAAGCAACCTCATTATCTACCAATAGATGAATGTATAAGGAAAATGTGGTGTATATCCACAATGGAATATTACACAGCTATAAAAAGTATTTAATTGTGCCATTTGAGGCAACATGGATGGATCTAGAGGGTATTATGCTAAGTGAAATAAGTCAGACTGAGAAAGACAAATACCATATGATTGTACTCATAAATGCAATCATTTTAAAAAATGAACAATCAAAAAACAGAATCAGAACAATCAATACAGAGAACAAACTGATGGTTGTCAGAGGGAAGGGAGGTGATGGGTTGGACAAAATGGGTAAAGGGGAGAGGGAGATCCAGGACTCCACTTATGAAATGAGTAAGACATAGGAATGAAAATTAGAACATAATGAGTACAATGATATTGTAATAGTGATGTAACAGGACAGAGTAGCAACATTTGTGATGAACATAGCATAATTTATAAACCTGTCATCTCACTAACTTCCACACCTAAACCTAATGTAATATTTTGTGTCAACTATACAAAAAAAAAACAAACAAAAAAAAAAAAAACAAGAAAAAGTAACAGTCTCATGGAAAGAAATTAAATCTGAACATGTTGTTCTTTTAAATAAATTAATTAACTTAGTTAAATTAAAAAACAAAGAAATGCACAATAAAATTATAAGGAGATAGCACTATATCCCTTTCGGCATGGCTAAATTAAGAAATAGTGCTGATATCGGGTGATGAGGATGCAGAGAACCTGGCTAACTCTTACGTTGCTGATAGGAATATAAAATAGAAGTTTCTTAAAAATGAAACATGCAACTACTAAATGGACCAGCAACTGCACTCATGGACATTTATTCCAGGGGAAAGACATGTTCACACGAAAAAAGTTTTGTTTTTGTTTTCTGTTTACATGAATGTTTACAGAAGTTGTATTTGGAATAGCCAAAAACTGGAAACAACTCACATGTCCTCAAAGGTAAGTGGTTTAACAAATTGTGGTACAGCCACACCATGAACTCCTACTCAGCAATAAAACCCAACAAACTATTGATAAGGTAACAACCTGTATGCATCTCGAGAAAATTATACTGAGCAAAAAAGGCAATCTCAAATGTTATGTACTGCGACAATTAGTTTGAAATGTGAAATTGTCAGGTCCACTGTACCCAGATATTTGGTCAAACATTATTCTGAATGTTTCGAGGGGAATGCTTTGGATGAGACTTATATTTAAATTGGTGGACTTTCAGTGAAGCAGATTGTCTTCCAGAATGTGATTGGGTTTCATCCAATCAGTTGATGGTCTGATAGACCAAAAGGCTGACCTCCCCAGTGTAAGAGGGAATTCTCTAGCCTTTGGACTTGAACTGCAACTCCTTCCTGAGTCCTCAGCCTGCCGGTCTCCCTCATCAGAATTTGGACTCACCGACCCTCCACAATCATGTGAGGCAATTCCCTAAAATAAATCTCTTTTTCTCATATCCTTATGTGTATACACACATCCTATTTGTTCTATTTCTCTGGAGAACAAGGACCAATTCACATACTAGCTAATTCCATTGATATTATGTTCTTTAAATGACAAAATTATAGGAATGGAGGAAGGATTTGTCGTTGCCACGTTGGGAGTCAGCAAGAGTAAGAGGGAAGTAGGTGTGGCCATACAAGGGCAACATGAGGGATCCTTGTGGCAATAGGAATATTCCGTATCTTGACTACAGATGTGAATATCCTGTGATATTACACTGTAGTTTTACAGGATGTTACATTGGGGGAACCTGGGTAAGGGGTATATGGGAATTCTGTGTTACTTCTTACAACTACAGGTGAAACTAAAATTATGTGAAAAAGTTTAACTTTGAAAAAGTAAAAATATATGTATTTTGATTATTTTATTGCAATCCTCCTTGAGGTCTGGGAGATGCGCTTAGATGATCACTCAGATGAATAAACCATTCAGCAACTGTAACATTAAATAACATCCATTCTCCCAATTGAACAAGCCAGAAACCTATCTTCCATTCTAAGTTTTCTCTCTCCCAAAACAATTAGGAAAAAGTCCATCTTCATTGCCAAAATATATCTTGAATTTGTTACTTCTCCTTCCCTGCTACCACCATTATTTTTGGTGGTAAATAGCAAATATGAACTGTTGTAAGAGCCTTGCAGTTAATTATGCCTCTCCTCTTTCATGGGTGCCCCCATCCAATCCACCCCTAACTCAACAGCATGAGTAATCTTAGAACATATAATGGAGCCTATCACTTCCATGCATAATCCCCTCCACGGAGTTCCCATTGCCCTTGGCATGAATCTAAGTTGATTCCCATGGCTCTTCCAGGCCCTGAGTACAGTGGCTATTTCCCCAACAGCATCCCTTGCCACTTCCTCTTGCTCCCTTGCTTTAACCCAACTTCTCTTATTCTCCAACCAAAGATTTTCCCTGCCTCAAGTTTGGCACATACTTCCCCCCTCCACCCCTCCTGCCCATTCTTCAGGCATCAAGGAAAAAGACAACTCTTCAAAGAACATTTTTCTGCACATGTTTTTCTAAAGTGGGCACGCTCTGTTGGTCTCCTCCTCAGTACACATTTTGTTTCTTTTCTAGAACGTAAGCCCCATAAGAGCAGAGACCTATCTGTTCCATTCCCTGTTGTAACTGATGCCTAGAAAAAGGCAGTGTAAATATTGCATTTATTAAATGTTAAATCGATAAATGCCCAACGCCAGCTTTAAACTCCTCTTCCCCCTTTGCAAGACAGCACGCGGAAACTCTTCTTGAATTCCCTTCATTTATTAAATAAATACTTACTGAGTGCCCACTATGCACCAGGCATTCTCACAGGCATGGAGACTAACCAAATGAGCAAGGACTCCACATTCATGGGACTTAGATATGGTGGGGAAAGTGGAACACAATAAATAATAGACAAGTAAATAATACAATAAAATTTAATTAAAATAATTTAAATATTTAAATAATTAAATATTTTGTTATTATTAATACAATGTTATAGATAACAATTATATCATTATAATTATTATTCATTGATTTATTATTTAAAAATTTAATGTTTACTGTTTTAATTATAAAAGATTAGTAAACAAAATTTCAAGCGTAAGTGCTATGAAGAAACAAAGCAGAGTAACAGGACTGAGAATGAGTTGGGAGGGGCAGGTGCTGCCCACATTAAGAAGCCTGGTTAGAGAGTCCGAGCTGCCGTCTGAATGCAGAGGTGCCAGCCACATACAGATGTGGGACAGACAGCTCTAGGCAGAGGCCCAGGGGTGCAAAGGTGCTGGGCCTGGAACATATTAAACAAGTCTGAGGCCAGTGTAGCTGAGCAGAGGAGGAGAGGAGCGGGACAGAGGTCTCAGCATCAACGAATGAATGTTACACCAAATCTGTCTCTCCTGCAACAGTAAAGAATGTGGGTTTCCTTCTGAGGGTAACTGGGAATCCTCTGGATACTTTAAAGCAAAAGGGGTTATGGTCTGGTTTAATTTTTAAAATCATTGTTGGCTGTTCTCTCAAAAGGGGCTGTAAGGTAAGAATGGGGCTAGGGAGGCCAGGTAGTTAAGTCAGGACAGATGCTGGTGGCTTGGAGGAGAGAGTACCTAGAGAGGGTGAGAAGAGGCAAGCTACAGGGGCAAATCTCAACTCAGAAATCTTAAAATACACTGGACTTCCTCAGGGACAAGGAGTTTCCAGTACTCCCTTGCATTCCTAGCTTGGCCCAGTTTGAACTTACTTGATTTGGTTCCCCGGAGATGGCTTTGCATTACCTGCCCCAATGAGAGAGCATGCTGGGATCACTGGTTTTCTTTCTTCCCTTTTATAGAAATAAACTTTTGTCTGGTGTTACAGAAAAGAAGAAGAATGAAAAAAGAAGGGGCTCTTTTCTATACTTGGAAACTCTCACCACCTAGAGCTATTGCTATCTATTAGGAAGATTAAATTAATCAAAATATAATCAAAATCTGACCTAACGGGTTTACGGTGTGAAGCCTCAAGAACAACCACACAGAACCGGTTTCACCCCACCCAGCCCGGATCTCCTGGTGATTCTGGGCATGGAAGCACCTCTCTGCGCGGCCCCAGCCCGAGAGCAAAACACAAAAACCTGACTTTATCACAGCCAGGTAAACACGAAGATGCCTCCGTGCAATCGACCCGCAGCTCCTCTGGGCGCAGGGCCAACTCTCCCGAGAGGCCGAAATGCAAGGGCAGTCCTCCCAGGGCTCAAATCCACCAACGCAATCACCGCAGCTGACTCCGTCCACCCCCACCCCGAGACAACTTAAGCCCGTCCCTTCCTTCCTGGTGCAGAGATTACTCATTCGCGGGCAAGAGTGGAACGAGGGAGAGCTGGCCAGTGGAACGACCCAGGCTGGTCTGGGGGGGCTCAAGGTCCTGCGTCTGTCCGGGTCAGCGACAGCGTTCTCCCCGAGAGGAGGAGGACAGCTCCCTGCACGCACGCTCAGCCCCAACCCGGAGCGAGAAGTTAAAGGCTCACCCGATCCCACGGCGCATTCAAGCCCAATTCTGTCTCTCAAAAGGAAGATTCAAAAAACAAGGTTGGCACAAATCAGAAGGTAACTCATGTTTCACAGCCGCCCAAAGACTCTTTCTTGCAGTGTCAGCGGATGGCAGTCCTCCCAGGGCTGGGATTTCCCGTCACTGGGAAATGATTCCCAAGAAATCCTCTCCCCGTTGCGGACGCTCTTGAAAAGGGGCTTGCGCATCACCAGCCGAAACTGGCGCAGAAAGCCAGGCGCTGGCTGTGCACTAATGCCTGTGTAGGCTAATGGGCTAACTTTGCTCCCCAAAGCTTAGTTCTACAACGGATGTTGATGAACGAGTTAATCCACATAAAATGCTGAGAGCAGCTCCTGGCAACAAGCAACACCTCAGTAAAGATTAACTATCACTAATAGTATTCATTAGTGTTTTTCTACTGGAAGAAAAAAAAAAGCCTCTATTGAGTGTTTGTGATTCCGTTTGTCTGTTCTTATACATTGTGAACTCCTAAGTGTCTTATTTATCTCATGCCTCTCAGAGCCTGGGACTGTGCTGGGCTCAAGTTTGTGGTTTGAGCTAAATTATTTACTGAGCTGGGTTGCTCCACGGAGGTAATAGAAATAAAAGGGCCGTAGGGAAATAAAAGACACATGAAATCAGAGTCTCCTTTACCTCTTCGCTTTGTCATAAAAACAAAACCAAAAAACCTCTTCACTTTTTGTCACTGCCTGCTTCTTCATAACATCCCTGGTTTGGGGGACTGTTACGTATCTCCTCTGCTGGGAACTGGTTCCGACTGAGCCTCAGTGGAACCAGTGATAATAGTCACCAAACACAGTTCAAGCTCAACAAATTTTGATACTATCTGGGCTCCCACAGGGACTGAACATTACAGAGGAGACACAGAAGGGTACAGAGTTGGGGTGCCCGGAGTGGCTCAGTTGGTTAAGCCTCTGCCTTTGGCTCAGGTCATGATCCCAGAATCCTGGGATCCACTTCCACATCCCCACATCGGGCTCCCTGCTCAGTAGAAAGTCTGCTAGTCCCTTGCTCTCTGCCCTCCCCCCAGCTCGGGCTCTCTCTCGCTTGCTCTCTCTTAAAAAATGAATAAATCTTAAAAAGAAGAAGAAGAAGAAGAAGAAGGGTACAGACTTAAGTCAAATGAGCAGACACTCTGAACTCTACACTCCAACAAGCACCTCTCATCATACGCCAAACCAATAATAATAGCAAAAACAATAACAACCAACATTTTGCTGGGCACTTATTATGCACTAGGCTAACCACTTTCCTATCATATTTAATCCATATAGCAAAACGAAGTGTGTTCTGTTATTTTCATTTTATTCAATGAAAAAAAAAACCAAGGCACAGAAAAGTCACTGGGAGCCAACTGCTTAAGGTAATACCACCAGCAAAATTTTGAGATTCAAACCCAAGTTCATGGCTCTCCAAAGCTCATTCGGGTAAACCACTCAAGCCTACAATGGCCTCTGGCCATGCAGCCCAGCTCTAAAGCATAAACACTGCAGTACTGGTTCTCTGCAGACCAGAGTGCCGCACTTCTCCCATGGCCCTCGTCTTTGTCTCTCCCACAACATGAAATGTCAACCAACATCTCATCTTCTACAAAAGGCCACAAAGATTTTCTTTTTTCACCTGTCCCTGGTTACTGCCGTACTCAACATGTGTTAAATTGTGACCGTCTCTGGGTTGTGACTTACACCTGAGGGACCTGCTCCCACTTTCTTTTGCTGGTGCACAAGCATTGAAGCCACAAGTCACTAAGGCAAAACATTGATTAGATTCTCCTCCACATTCAGCCTCTGCTGAAATTAGATTTGGACTTTAAAGGGAATGGCCAGCCTGCTTCCTTGCCTTGCTCCTCCTCCTCTAATGTATAACTAGTAGAAAGCCGGCGAAAGGCAGGAGCGGGCCAGTTGCATGGGCCACACACACCCCAGGACTTGGAATTAAGAGGAGGACTCTCAACCGATAAAATGACAGAAGATAAGGTAAAGCAGCATTATGTTCATTTTAAATCGGCCTGAGGAAATGAACAGGGGGATTTGTTCAATGGTGAGCACAGGGAGGATTTGGGGGATGTTGGGTATAGCGACCATAGGTTGAAGCTACTTCTCTTGGCCAACTGATAGTTCACTCAGCTGCTAAAATATATATCATAGTCAGGATTTTATATATCTATTCAGAATTTTAAGGATATTTACTCTGTTTTCTGAACAGTCTGTGTAACTTTCTCTGAAGAAAATTCTGCATAACCATATTACTGAAGAAATGTGCAAAAAAAGGGTAGATAAACCTGAATCTAACTAATCATGAAAATCGGTCTGAAATTTTTAAAAATGACAATGAATGAAAAACAAGAGATAGAAGGACTGTTCTAGATAAAAGGAGACTAAGAACTAACAACCAAGTGCAAAAAGTGATCTCAGATCTTGGAAAGAAGGAAACAGTGTAAAAGACAATATGGGGACAGTTGGAAAATTTTTAAAATGTGCTGTTACATTAGATAATATTAGTATATCCATTACATTCTTGGATGTGATGATGGTATTGCAATTATGTGGGAGAATGTCTTCATTCTTAGTATGTGCTCAAGTATTTAGGAATGAAGTGACACGAATATCTGCAACTGATTTTCAAATGATTCCAACCACACTACATACATACCTGTGCATTCCCACACATACACAGTGAAAGTTAACCAGATGTAAATGTTAGCCATTCCTGAACACAGGTATGGAGTATTCAATGCCCTACTTTTTCAACTTCTCTGCAGATATGATACTTTCCAAAATAAAAGCTTAAAAATGAAAAGGTCACAGTGCTGTTGTTCCCTTATAAGTTTTCCCTAACCAAACACGCCCACCCCTTCACACAATCACACGAGTAGGTAAATCTGTGGCCCTGTTAGGAGGAGGATACCTGAAGTTCTGACCTGTTGTAACTTACTCTGCTGAGCATTTCATGTGAGTAAGTGATAAGGCTAGGAGCACAGACTTTGTGCTTAGCCAGGTTTGGATTTCGAGTATGCCGGTGCTACTTAACTATTGTGAGACCAAAGTTTATTTAACTGAGCTTCGGTTTTTTATATTGTGACAAAATAAGAACATATGGGGATATAATAAGAGGATATAAGATAAGCGATGCAGGGAGTCTAATAGTTCTTTATAGTCTGGGAATATATAAATGAGCTAATATTTGAGAGACACAGCTGACAAACATTGTAATGTTAATAGTTATGTATTTATATGATGTATTTTAAAAACAACTAGGACTTCAAGATTTCCTATTATAGCCCAGGATAAAGCTAATGTAGTTAGCATTTTAAAGATAATATAAAGACAAATATTAAGTTAGTAACTATACAGATAGTATGTAGATTTGATAATCATTAAGGTAGTGTTCAAATAACTAAAGCATATCAGATATTGCAAAAACGAAGGTAATGTGCTTGCCACAGTGTCTGATACACTGTAAACGCTCAAGCTTCATTTTGAACTACCACTAAATTCCCTTTAGAAATTATTGTAGAACTTTTCTTAGAACCAAGGACCTGCCTAACAATGGAAGCCAGAAATAATGAGAATTGATGTAAAGCACGATGTTTTGGCTTTGGAAATCTGCCCTGACTTTGAAAAAAGTGGGGTAAGCATGGCACGGAGGGTTAAGAGACCTGAGTTCTCACACTGAGTATGTCCAATAATGCACGGCATAACTCAGACAAAGGACCTGAATTCAGTTTCTTCAAGTGAAAAACGAAGAAATGAGACTAGAATCCTCTGTTTTCTAAGGTCCCTTTCAGCATGAAAATTCTATGACTTGAGAGGCCCCTGGAGTCTCCCAAAGTTGGGTGCAAGATCACCTTTAGGTTGGCATTTGGAGCTATGGAGTTTAGAGGAAAGACATCAGCTTCTCCTCCCTACTTAGTCTGTAACTCCTGAAAATTTGCCTTTTTGATTAGAAATGGGAGTTTTAAGAACACCAGCTCTGGGTTTGAATGCTAGAATATCTCTTACTTACTAGCTGCATGGGATTGAGTATATCACTCCATCTTCTATAAGCCCTGGTTTCCTCACCTGCAAAATGGGGATAATCTCTTTTACTTTGTAGTATTGTTGTCAAGATTATTGGTGAGGTATGAAAAGCTGACAGGTAGTTGGTTGACAAGAGAGATAAATGATATGCTAATGTGATTAAAGATGCAATTGTTTATTAGCCCTTTCATTATAGGAAGACCACATCGTGTATCTTATTTAATCTTTATGATAATCCCATGCAATAACAACCCACTTGCCCAATCTGTGTACTCCCACATTTATCCTGTGGCATATCTTTCATTAGATGTGGAACCTAGTTTCTCTAACTTAAAATTGTTAAGCTCTAAGCAAAGGCAGTCTTGTTAAGAGTCAGGCTTTATATCTTGTAGCCCATGAAGAGGTGAGAGACAAAGCTTGAAGATCTTCAGCCACTTTGTTAGGTTTGTGGCTTTGGAGAAGTTCCTTACCTGTTTATACTGATTTTTCCATATGTGACATGATAATAGTAATTACTACCTACAGAGTTGTTGAAAGAACAAGCAAACCATTTAGAACCCAGAGCCTGGACAAAGTAAGATCCTAAGTTCTCACTGTTTTCATCAGCTTCTATGTACATAACCTTGAGTCAACTTCTTAGACATTAGATTAATGAGCAGGACTGATGGGCTCATTCAGACTTAGAAGACTGACTAAGACACATAGAAGATTGACTATAAATGTTATCTCTTTCACTTCATGACAGAAAAAGAAAAGATGGAAAGCAAAGAGCCAGTTTAAGGAAGGTTCAGAGAGGGAAATTAAACCTGAAATAAAACAGAAAGAAAGAGAGAAAGAGAGGGAGCGAGGGAGGAAGGAAGATAGGAAGGATGGAAGGAAGGAAGGAGAGAGGGAAGAAGGAAAGATACAAAGTTTCAGAGACTTCTATATTTGGGATTATCATTTCAGTTCGGAATTCAAGTAACCTTCTTAAAATTGATAACATTGTTCCTTACCTGACCAACTAGGGTAAAATTTCTATCTTAGAAATTAAAGTGGGGAAACTGCAGCCCCCTCCCTGCCTCAGGATGGCAAGACCAAAGCCAACTCTGAAAAAGAAGCCAGGAAGACCATAGGACAAGAACTCTAAAATTTCTAAACGTTTAAAAACTCTATTTCCTTCATAGTTCCTTTTTTTCATTATTCCTATAATATGAGAAATTGGTCTTAGGGGCAGCCCCAGAATTGCTACAGTAATGACTTAGAACACCTTGATGAGAAAGTAATGAGACAGGAGCTCCACAGAACTTCAGTCTTTGAAAATTAAATTTCATTTTTATCAAAGTAATGTAGGAGCAGCTAACACTGTTGTGACTTAGTGTGTGTATTTGGAGTGGCAGGGGAGGGACAATGAAGCTTATGGGGGAACCAACTCTGCTATGGCCAACCACCTTCACCCCTAACTTCCATTTCCATAGCACCCCCGCTCACCATTGGCACGGTGACTAGTTGGATTGTTAAAACAAGAAGAAAGGAAATAGATGATTGTCTGGTGGGGGCAGGAGGAGAGAGCCAGCAGAGAGGAGAAGCCAAGGGATGGAGTGGGAAGGGCAGTCACTAAGACACCAAGTGCTTGGACATTCTGCTACAGGAAGAAAAGGAGATGCAGGGATGAAACTGGGTAAGTATATCATGGCCCTGGGCTTGGTAGTGGGAAGGCCATGACGATCTTCTTCATTTGAGCTACAGATGAGCTATTGAGTAGATTTTTCCTTTTTGCATTTTAGTACAGAAACATCACAAACGTTTTCTGTGGGTAGATGAGGAACAAGGGATTTGTGTCGTGGGTAGTGGCAAAATGCACCTGAAACTGATGGGTGTTGGTGATTTGGTTTCAGCATTACACTTGGCAAATTCTATGAATATGTGCTCTCTTAGATCATTTTTTATTTAGAAAGATTATGATCCTAGATTTTTAGATGTGCTTGACTTTTGAATGTCTATTTCTGACCATTGAGAAATGCAAAATAACTGATTGGTTAAAAGCATAGTTTCTGGATCTAAATCATTATTGTACAAGTTACTGGCTGTGAGACTGAGATCTAGTTTAATTATCTATAAAATAGGGATGCTGATGATGCTGTCAAAAGAAGTGTCCATTACCTGGTCTTCAGAATATGTAAATACGTTACTTTAAAAGGCAAAAGGGGAAAAATAAATAAATAAATAAAAATAAAAAATAAAAAAAATAATAAAAGGCAAAAGGGACTTTACAAATGTCATTAAGATTATGGACCTTGAGATGGGAAGATTAACCTGGATTACCCAGATAGGCCTAATCTAATACCATAAATTCTTCAACGGGAAGAACTTTTCCTGGCTGTAGTCAGGATTAGTGAGACGCAACGTGAGGAACTGACTGGCCCATTTCTGGCTATGAAGATGAAGAAAGGGTACCACTATCCAAGGAATGTCATGGCCTCTAAAGCTGGGAATGGCCCTCACTTTACAGCCAGCACAAAAACACAGATCCTGGTTCTCCAGCCCTGAGGAACAGAATTGTACCATCAACCCAAATTTTCCCCAACAGCCTCCAGAAAGGAACACGGCCTGCCAACATCTTAATTTTAGTGTGATGAGACTTGTATCAGACTTCTCACCTAAAAGAACTGTGAGATAACAAACTTGTGTCATATGTTATAGCTGCAAGAGAAAACTGATACAGTTAGAAGAGATGATCACATAGAGCAATGAATAGCCAAACAGTAGGCAAAAATATTCAGTATTATGCCTTGAAGTTGTGTTTGCATTGCCCCTAATATCAGATTGTCTAGACTGTAGTGATGGAGACTAACGGGGAAATGGGTGGAAGTCTTACCAAGTGCTTCCTGGTCCCCTCATTGCTGCTAATGGTTACTTCCTACAAATAAAATGAAAGGATAAGATTGCCTGTCCTTGGAAACAGCTCAAGGGGAAAAAGGACTTGAGGAGAAACCACCAAGTAAATGGAACACATTTTAGCTTTGGTTGCCTGAGGCACTAGGTATTAGATACCTAGTTACACATTAGAGGATAATTCAAAATCTCTGGTAATCCCATACCATGTAGAATATTGTGAGTGTGTGTGTGTGTGTGTGTGTGTGTGTACGTGCAGGTACATTTTGTAGTTAACATACTTTGAATTTATTTGTAATTATTTTATTATGTATATGCATAATGACATATCTCAATATATAATGTATATTATATGATATATATATGCTTCTTTCAGGATATATATGGATATATGATATATATGCTTCTTTTAGGATAATATAATATCATATCTTTGGAGAAAGTTTTAAGTCCTTTCAGGAAGGAAGTTGCTGGGAAGAAAAGCCTACAGTCGGGCCACCTAAAATTAATTCTGAATTAGTGGAAAAAGATAGAACAAACCTACAGATTCCCAATTCTCACCGCAGAGATTCCAATCCAGTCATAGGTCTAGGGTGAATCCCAGGAAGCTACACCTGTAATGAGCTCTCTAATGAGGGTCTAGTTTTAGAACCCCTAGATTCCGTAACTTCAAGGGTCTCAGGTTGGTTCTGTGATTTGTTGATGATGTGAAATTTCTGATCTCTAGCTTAATTAGGGAATGAGGGGACTTGGTTAATAACCTACTCTTCATACTGGAGTAGGGATTTACAATCATTCCCCCTTACTTAGAGAAAAATTGAAGATCCTATAGGAAAAGTGGTCTGGGTCACATACTCCTTAAACATCAGAGTGAGAACTGGAATTCACGTTGGTATGACTCATTCATTTGTTCAGTGAAGTTTCTACAATATCCCATGTTATTTATTTAAATTTAAATTATATAATTATACAGGAAATCATTTCTTTATAAAATGACAATATAAATAAAAGAAAAAATACCCATTTATCCCCATTTTTTAGTCTCACATTCCTCCTCAATGGTCATCTTTTTGTTATTTTTTCAAGAAAATATTCTGACTTACATGCAACATGCACAAATCAAAGAATACTCAGGTTTAAGCCTTTTTAAAAAATTAATAAGATTACACAGCTTCCTTTGTCACTTAATAAGTCAGTACAAAATGATTGCATTACTCTTTTTAGTTGCAACATGACATGTATGTATCATGATGTATTTGAATCTATCTGGGCATTTTCCATTGAATGACATTTTGGTTCTTTCTACAATTTTTGCTATCTCTCTCTCTCTCACACACACACACACACACACACACAATGCTGCATCAAATATCCTGATATGAGATTTCCATATGGATGATATGATTTCTATAAGATGGTTAGACATGGGGGCGCCTGGGTGGCTCAGTGGGTTAAGCCTCTGCCTTCAGCTCAGGTCATGATCTCAGGGTCCTGGGATCGAGCCCCGTATCGGGCTCTCTGCTTGGCAGGGAGCCTGCTTCCTCCCCTCTCTGGCTGCTGCTCTGCCTACTTGTAATCTCTCTCTCTCTCTATAAAAAAGAAAAAAAAAAATTAAAAAAAAAAAAGATGGTTAGACATGTAATTATGAGTTGAAGGGAATGAATGTTCCATCCCTTTCTACACTGAGTTTTGTAGCGACATGAAGTTGGAGAGAAAATAACATCCTTCAGTCCATAACTCTAGGTTCAACTAGCTGCAAATCTTAGAAATTATCCTCACCAGGATATTGATGTGGTCATGATAAACCCTGGCTGATGCCTCTTGTATGAGATTTGAGGTGTTTTTGTACCATAGCAATGCCCAGGACACCTAGATCTTTGTTACTGGTATCTTTTTTATCTCTCCAAATGATATAAATTGACTGGTTTTATCACAGTGGTTTTCTTTGGTGGGTGGTGATTCTAGTCTTCAGTCCTGATTTTTAATCATATATATATATATAAGATTATATTATATCTTATATTATATATATATTATATTATATATAATATATTATATTATATAAGATATATATATCTTATATACATATATATATATGTAAGGAAAAGGATGTTTGGTTCCTCTCTTAGGAAAAATTGCCCCAAACTTTTCTCAGCTTTACGTAGGGCCTTTGATGAATGCCTCTCACATTCCGTACGAATGACCCCTGTTGGGAGCATAGGGCACACTGTGAATGAGTACCAAGGAGCAAGAACCAGCCTGTGGAGCCTGCCAGAAGTCCAAGCTGCAGGCTGACAGGACGGTAGGTAATGGAAATTGCCTTGTGTTTCCCAGCCCTGTGTTTCATTCCCCACAGATCACCGGGACCTTGGTTTTCACGGTCTTCACTGCTGTACTGGGTTCCTTCCAGTTTGGATATGACATTGGTGTGATCAATGCACCTCAAGAGGCAAGTGAAACTTGTTCAATTCAAATCTCTTTGGCAATTTCTGTCAGTGACTGAAGGATCTGTGCTCCTCATACACAGAGATAAAGTGCACCCACGTGGGAAATATAGGGCAGTCCCAGTATTTGTCACGAACCATGTGCGTGGTTTCAAAGCTGATAACTTGGCCTTGACTCTTCAATAACCCTCACAAAAAAAGAAAGGGCAATAACCGATTCTTGATCTCTGACTCTGCTATTGCTGAGCTCACAGAAAACTCCAGCTGGAATACCACGTGCCTGCAGATGTTGTTTTAAAAAACTCAAGAGCTTATTGCAGACTTTATTCAGAGCTCCCAGCCATATATGAGTAAAAACATGAATGAAAAATGCTGGGGAATAGGAGGAGGCAATAGAAGGATACATTTCATTTTATGCACACACTTTTACTGGGCACCAGCTCACTGTGCATCGGGTGCTTTAACATATGTTCTCCCTAGACTAACCTCCAAAAACCTTATCTCGATTGTAAGCCAGATGAAAGACTTCAGGAGTCCTAACACTAAAAAAGTACCTATCCTTCCCCCTAATTCTGTCTCTCCTAGCTGGTTCAAAGTAAAATAATATATAACTGCTAAGTAATAGTCAAGAAGTCCAACAAAATTTGGATTTCTCCACGGTAACTATTTGGATGGGTGTTTTTTAAAATATTGCATAATTTCTGTCATTTGTCTCATTTATTTTGTGCATCCTTACTCTGGTACCCAATGAATAAACAGGAGAAGGATGTTATTTTTTTCAGCTCCCACAGCCTGTAAGTGGGGAAACCAAGACTTCATTCCCTTTGCTCTAAGGCTGTCAGGTCATTTAGGGCAGGATAGATGTCCTGTCACCAGCCCCAAGCACAATGATTAGCATAAAGGAGGTGTTCAATACGGTGTTTACTGAGGAAAGAGAGGGAGAGAGGAGAGAAGCCATAGGGGTGGGGGAGCGGTGTAAAATGAAGGTACAAGCATTTGTTGGGTGCCTTCTATGAATATATCATATTTCATCTGCTTCCCTTACACTGTTGCACTCCAAGGAAAATGTGTATTGACCATAGTCTATCACCTGAAAGTGTTGCTCCTTGGGCTCTAGATGCCACATATTATCACGAGTCTGGTGGTCTTTCCAAGTTGAGAGAGTTCGATAACAATGCTGGCGGTCACAGCTTTCTTTCTGTGGGTGATGACAACATGTGCCAATTTAGCAGCCTTCTTGAAATTTGGTTCAGCTTCGCCGTAACTTAGAATCAGTAGAGCCTCTTTTTTGGAAGACCTTTTCACATCCTATTTAAACATCTTCTCCAGGGAAAGAGAAGGAAAATTGGTCAAGCCAGACTTGGAAATAGGGATTCCCTCCCCACTGGCATCGGGCTTGATGCCCTTTCTAGAACCCCTCTTTCTGTGTTTAACAAGCCCCTTAAACATCATTCTAGAAGAGTAGTTGTTCAGCTTCATTTGTGTTTGTTAGTGGATGACACGTGGCACTATTTTAGGGTATTTTTTTAAATTTTTTATTTATTTCTTATTTTTTATAAACATATATTTTTATCCCCAGGGGTACAGGTCTATGAATCGCCAGGTTTACACACTTCACAGCACTCACCATAGCACATACCCCCCACAATGTCCATAACCCCACTCCCTCTCTCCCAACCCCTCCTCTCCCCAGCAACCCTCAGTTTGTTTTGTGCGATTAAGAGTCACTTATGGTTTGTCTCCCTCCCAATCCCATCTTGTTTCATTTATTAAATCACACCTTTTTACGATTGTGAAAACTACACATAACTGTTATAGAAAGTATTTGGAACAAATCACCTATATTCTACCACATAGAATGAACACCTGGGAACATTTCAGTATTTCTTTATAGCTTTTTTTCTGTACATACTATCTATGTAGAGTG
Source organism: Meles meles (assembly GCF_922984935.1). Lineage (NCBI taxonomy): Eukaryota > Metazoa > Chordata > Mammalia > Carnivora > Mustelidae > Meles > Meles meles. The sequence goes on from NC_060069.1 coordinate 67,272,638, forward strand.
GTCTGCTAATGAGGCAAATGTCTTGGTCAGACTTCTTTTATCATAAGAGGATATCAATTCCCTTTCCTCACTCAGCTGATTTTACCACATAGGGCTTTGCCCATGACTGGCAGGCTAGAACAGCTACATTCCAGGTTCTTGTCAGAAGTCCTCTCGTGCCACTGAATAGCGAACAAATCAGCACTGAGAGGAAGGACAAGGAAAGAAGTCCAAAGGCTGTGACTTTACTCAATTATACTTGGTAGGACCTTTGCCTCTACTGAAACATGGGATAAACTATGGCTCTGTGAAACTTAGTTTTGAATGTTCATCCTATTACATACTGAAATCTGTGAGGACACAGAGGAAGAAACTCCTTCAGTATCAATCCCTTCACAGGGGTCACTGAGTTGTTTTTAACTTTGAAATTCATCAATATATGTGATTGATTTCCCCTACTTGTGCTGGCTGCTAGGAAGTTTATTGGTAAATTTGTAGCATATTTCTAGCAAGGATATAGCACCTAATGCTTGTATTTGGTATACTAACTTTATATTTGGCTTCATCTTGTCTTTAGTAATCTTTATTCTTACAGCCATATGCTTCTATTAGAATATTTACATAAATCAATTTAAACCTTGCTGTGCAGAGGTAACACTGGTGTGAAAATGTACCTTTCTGTCTGCAGAATATTTTCAATTTAAATAGCTGCCTGCATTTAAAACTTGGAAGAATTTTACATTAAAACCCCAGATTTCTGACTTCTTTTTTTAAAAAATTAGAGGTCATGCAATACTAGTCTCATATTTGCAGCTTCCTTCTTTAGGTGGGGCAATATCCAGTGCTATAATCTTGCCCACTTTCTTTTATATTCTCCACAGTAGAGACAGTAGTTCAGTCTTCTAGTTATCAAGGTTCTCCTTCACTTACTTGTTCCTGCCTAGTTCCTGTGGGCACTGGAATTTGCAACCTCTGTTTTACAGAATATTGTCAACTATAAGTAAATCTGCCCATAATTTTGTGTATAAAACACACATAATTGGGATGACCCTTTTAAACACCTAACAAACATTTTAAAGGAAAAAAAAGGTGTATAGAACATTTGAAATGTTGGAACTTTTTTATTTTATTTCCTCAGGTAATAATATCCCATTATGGATACGTTTTGGGTATTCCACTGGATGACCGAAAAACTGTCAACAACTATACTATCAACAGTACAAAGGAAATACCCACAGTCCCATACCTAGGGGATTCAATACCAACACCTTTGGCAGAGGAAGAAACTACAGCATCTACCAGCCTCATCACCATGCTCTGGTCCTTGTCTGTGTCTAGCTTTGCAGTTGGTGGAATGATTGCATCATTCTTTGGTGGGTGGCTAGGAGATCAGCTTGGAAGGTAGGCAAGTTTCATAAATAAGCATAAACATGGAAACTTGAGTATTTGGGGTTTCTAAGACTTTGTTTCATCTTCTGTTTTGTGGAATAGCTTTGGAGGTTTGTTTTTTTTTTTTTTTTGCTTCATGACCTTATGAATTAGGTTTTAGCACAAATAATGGAGCAAGCAGTTGCCCTAGTCTGCTTAATCATGGAGTCATCTATAGCAAAAGTGAGTTTGGTGTGTCTTTCTACAGAAATGATTGGATTCTCTAAATTTGTTAATTTCAAAATATGTTGGGCTGCCTGGGTGGCTGTCAGTTGGGTGTCTGACTCTTGATTTTGGCTCGGTGCTGGGTCTCAGGTTCCTGAGACCCAGCAAACTGCACCCCCCCCCCCGCCACCGCCCATTAGACTTTGCGTTCAATGAGGAGTCTGCTGGAGATACTCTCCCTCTCCCTTTGCCCCTCCCCCTGCTTGTGCTCCCTCTCTCTCTCTTTATCAAATAAATAGATCTTTAAAAAACTAAAATAAAATAAAACATATTAAGAAACCACTACACAAATGGTTAACTCAGGAACTCAATGGCAGAGCCAAGAGTAAAATTTTTAACCAAGGAATCCATTGTTTGCTTCACCAAATCACTCCATTTCTCAGACATCATTTTTTATTTTCAAATTAGAATTTGGCATTTGGATCAGTCAAGTCCTAAGGTCAAATCAATAATCCCCAACTTCAAATTGCCCAATATACTTGGCATGGGCTTCTAGCTGCTGCTACTGGTTTTTCAAAGCCCCAATCAGAGATGAAGCAAGTAGTGTGTCTACTTCTTTGCTCTAATTTGTATCAAGTGTCTTGAATTTAAAATGTCAATTAAAAAAAAAGTCTCTGAAACTACTTTACACTTAAATTGCATTCACTTAGTCATGTGATATACTAAACTGGGATTCCACCCCCTCACAGAGAGAGAGGAAATAAAATGAGAAAATCACGTTTGTTTTTTAGATTTATTTTCTGTTTTGAGGCCACCTTTTATTAATTATCTTTTCCTCTGATGATAAAAATAAATATGGAAATATGGAAAATTTAGAAAATGCAAAAACCTCTAAAGATGTAAATGATATAGGTAACTATTTTAGTAATTCTGGACTACAATCTAATTTTTTAAATTCCTACTTTATTTTTTTTTTATTTTTTTTTAAAGATTTTATTTATTTATTTGACAGACACAGATCACAAGTAGGCAGAGAGGCAGGCAGAGAGAGAGAGGGAAGCAGGCTCCCTGCTGAGCAGAGAGCCCAATGCGGGACTCGATCCCAGGACCCCGAGATCATGACCTGAGCCGAAGGCAGCGGCCTAACCCACTGAGCCACCCAGGCGCCCCCCTACTTTATTTTTTTTCAAAAGACAAGATTTCACTTTCTTTTTGTTATGTTACGTTAGTCACCATTCAGTACATCATTCATTTTTTGATATAGTGTTCCATGATTCATCATTTGCGTGTAACACCTTTAAATTATAATTTTTTCTTTCTCATTAAAATTCTGATAATTTCCTCCTCTTGCGCTGGAGATTTTTTTTTTTTAAAGTCTTATTGGAGATTTTATATAATAAAACTATAAGAAGTTTTCTTCAACAATGAGTAGCACTGGGGCACCTGGATGGCTCAGTCAGTTAAGGGTCTGCCTTTGGCTCAGGTCATGACCCAAGATCAGGATCCAGCCAAGCCCATATCACCCTCCCTGCTTGGGCGGGGAGTCTGCTTCTCTCTCTGCCCTTCACCTAGCTCTCATGCTTTCTCTTTCTCTCTCTCTCAAATAAATAAAATCTTTTAAAAAATTAGTAGTATAATAACCCAAGTTTTACTCTTGTTCTTATTATTCTTGTTCTTATTATTCCTCTACCATAAAAGATAATAGTCAGTTTCTCACATTTTTATCAATTTGCTGGTACTTAGCTAAACTTAAAAATCAGAATTTGCAAGTTACAGTGTCCATAACCCAACTTTAATTGTTCAAAAAGTTTTTAAATCATTTTAATTTGAACCAAATTGGTTTACACAGTAATTGGAAAAATTTCTAGACTATTTCTAAAATAAATATAATTAAGCAAAGTTAAATTTTAAAATATGAATCAACCAATTCTTTTAGCAGCTACTAATGTTTTATACCTCTTCCCACCCCTGAAGAAAAAATTTAAGGGGTGCCTGGCTGGCTCATTGGTGGTGTCTGCGACTCTTGATCTCAGGATCATGAGTTCAAGATAGATAGACAGATAGAAGGAAGGAAGGAAGGAAGGAAGGAGCCCTTGTTCTCATCTCATTTAGAAATGAGATTTTTGACAGGTCCGGTGGTATACTAAAGCATTTAATTCATGTCCTCGTGATGGAAACAGGATGCATACCCTCTCAAGTCTTAGAATTTAGCATCAACAATAGTTATACCCCAAAACAATGTCAAATGATCACTTATCAAATGACTTATGGTAAACTAAAAGTGAGGCTTCTTCCAAGTCTCAGTAAAAAATGATTCTCCATGAATAACAAGCACAAAATTAATAATTTTAACATCAAAATTAAGACAAAAGAGTTCAGTCTCTCCTATAAAGCTATTTTTCTAGGAAGATTCACTAAGAAATGACATGATTTTTCTTACTGACCAGGTCATTGCTCTATCAATTAAAAATAAGTAAATAAAAACTTATTTTTTCATTACTCCTTAAAAAAAAGTATTTCCTTATAATAGTGTAGTAGGCAATAAATGTCTGTGGCCACTGCTTTATAGATTTGGCTTCTCAGAGTCAATTTTTCCAGAAGCTGTGCACTTAAAATTTAATTACTATGATATGGTGGAGGAGACGATGGTCTGCGCAATCCACAGTACCGTAAGCAAAGGAAGGTAGACATAGCCTGCTTTTGAATGCACTTTCTTTTATATAAAAAATGGAACTCACTAAAATCAAGCATTAACCTTTGGTTTCACACAGATCAAGCCCCGGCTCTGACACTTAATAGTTGTGTGAAAATGAGCAAGTTACTTAGGTTCTCTAAAATGTTTCCCCAACCATCTACAATGTAGGAAAAAAATAGTACCTAACTCATGGGATTATTGTAAGAGTTTACATGAGAGCACAGATAGAGGATTTATCACAATGCCTGGTACATAGTAAGCAGGCACTGAATGTAGCCTTACTTTGATGCTGATGCTGATGATGAAGACAATTATGATGACAGCGTTAAACCCTGTGCTAACAGGAGTATTTAGAGCAAATTTTGAAGAAATATACCTAGAAATGTATTTCTTTTTCCCTGATTTAGTGATTTAATGTGTTTTTGGATTATTTATTCTTGTCCATTTCTCATGTCTGAGCAGAAGTTAAAATTCTTTAGTTTACAAAGTGCTTCAGCATCCATTAGCTGGTAAGGAAGAGGGACTTTAGAGCAACCTGGCATCAAATATACTTTCAGCTATCTCTTTTAAGAGTTTTTCTCCCTAACAGAATGTATTCCCTAACAGAATATATACGACTAGCGAGCTAGTAACAATTTCTTAAAGTTATTGAATTTGTTTGCTCTCTGTCCTTGAGTAGAGAAAAGGCACTTCACAGAGAAATAGTCCTGTCTTTTTCTGCTCTGCCGCTCTGAAACTGGCCAGCTTGAAAACACTGTTTCCCCTCCCTTTGAGTAGTTGACATTCTCCATATGTTGGTTTTCTAGTACTGCTCTAATGAGTTACCATAAACAGTGGCTGAAACAACAGGTATTGCCTAAGAGTTTTGGTGGTCAGAAGCTCAAATTCAGTTTCATTTGGCTGAAGCCAAGGTGTCAGCAGGGCTGGTTCCTGCTGCAGATTCTGAGAACCCATCTCCAGCTTCTTTTTTTCTGGCCCTTTTCCAGCATCCAGTGGTCACCATATTGTTTGGCTTGTGGACCTCATTCAATCTGCAAAACACATTCCTCCAATCACACTTCTGACATTACATTATCTTCTCCTCTGCCCTCCTCTTATAAGAATACTTGTGATTCCATCATTGAATGGATAATCCAAGATAATCTCTTTACCTCAATACCATTAATCACATCTGCAAAACCCTTTTTATTATATAAGGTAATATATTCCCAGAGTCTGAGGATTAGGATGTGGACTCTTAGGGGATATTATTAAGCCTATCATATTTGTTGGGTAATCTTTGTAGTATAAGACTACATAATTTTACTCTCCAGGAAAAAAAAAAATCTGTCTGGTATTAAAGATACATGCTTAGAAAAAGCTCCCCTATTTAAGTTTGAAACATTGACACAGAACATTAAAAGATCCTTATACTTCTTGGTGGCACAAATATTTCTACACCTGTCCATTTAAATTCTTTGGCCTTATCATCATCATTAAACTTTTTTTTTTTTCCATTTTATTTATTTTTTCAGCGTAACAGTATTCATTCTTTTTGCACAACACCCATTGCTCCATGCAAAACGTGCCCTCCCCATTACCCACCACCTGTTCCCCCAACCTCCCACCCCTGACCCTTCAAAACCCTCAGGTTGTTTTTCAGAGTCCATAGTCTCTTATGGTTCGCCTCCCCTCCCCAATGTCCATAGCCCGTAAACTTTTTAAGTTATTTTTTATTAACATATATTAAACTTTTTAAATTATTTTTTATTAACATATAATGTATTATTTGCCCCAGGGGTACAGGTCTGTGAATCATCAGGCTTACACATTTCATGGCACTTACCATAGCACATATCCTCCCCAATGTCCATAACCTGCCACCCTATCCCTACTCTCCACCCCCCCAGCAACCCTCAGTTTGTTTTGTTAGATTAAGGGTCTCTTATGGTTTGTCTCCCTCCTGATCCCATCTTGTTTCATTTTTTCCTTCATCTATTGAATTTTAAAAAAGGTTTTTGTGTCCCACTTTCCCATTTAATAGGAATAAAAGTATCAGATATCTGCAAGTATTGTTAATTTTCACATGATTAATTTTGAAAATGATGTTTTTGTTGCTACTGTCAGCTTTATTACATATTTTATGTTGGCTGACATTAATTTATAGGTTCTGGAAATATGACACACAATGTTAAAATAAGAGTAATTTTAACTCTCTTTGATAAGGCTTAAAGTAAAAGAATATTTTAATTTACTTCCAAACAATTCATATTAAAAGAAATTTAACCTTGGAAGATCGTTACATCATCTACACCAACTAAAAACCTGTGTCATTAAGAAAGAAAGAAAAAAAAAGAGCGGGCAGGAGGGAGGAAGGCGAGGGAAGGAAGGAAGGGAGGAAGGAAAGAAGGAGGGAAGGTGAAATAAGAGAAATGAAAAGAGAAGAGAAGGAAGAAAGAGGGGAAAGAAAGAGGATGTCATAGGTTGCAACTACAGTGATAAATGTAGCTATCACCAGGCAATGATCACTTAAAACAATCAACTTGTAGAAAACTTAGTTAACTGTTTGAAAAAGTTTCAGAAGGGTTATCTTAAATCAAACCAGTCATTAGTACAGTTGAATCATCTCTATTAAAATGTGGAGACCACATGCATGAAACCTGGATTTTCTCATTATAAGCATTATTTACTGGTTAAAGCTTTAGTCCACAGATAAGTCAAACTAGCAATTATGGTTTAAAATTCCCCAGCTAACTTTCTCAGCGAAATTAAAATAACTGCTCTTAAATAAATATCTTAGCATACTCTGAAAGCAAATAATTTTATCAAGTTTTAATGCTGAATTTGTAATTCTTGCTTTTTAAACTTTCAGAATCAAAGCCATGTTGGTAGCAAACATTCTCTCATTAGTTGGAGCTCTCCTGATGGGATTTTCAAAACTGGGACCATCTCACATTCTTATAATTTCAGGAAGAAGCATATCAGGACTCTACTGTGGTAAGTCATGCATGCATGCATGCGTGTGCGCGCACACACACACGTCTGGAAATTATTTTAAAGGCAGATTGGTAACATTCAGGAAAGTTTTTGAGCCAGAGATAGCATCACAAAAGGGAAAGGCAATAGCATAAAACTGAAGTCCTGAGTCGGGAGGTTTGGGACCAGTAAGTAGGAGTTAAGAAACTATCTTCTCCCTCCTGGCAATTTCTACTGGTATAATCACAGGTTAAGTTATTTAATTCATAGCTTCCTTCTCTGTTAAATGAAGGAGATAGTATCTACGATATAGGGCCCTTGCAAGAATGCATGTAAAATGTTCAGCACAGAATCTGCCTCCAGTAAGCTGCCGAGAAAAGCTAGCTGTTGCTATTGCTCCAGCTGTGCTGAAGACAGTGGCACACTGCTATACCCAGAACCTCCAACTCGTCTCTTGTGGCCTACTTGGCCACCTAGGTCTCTGTCTCTCCTTTCAGAAAGACCTTGACATCCAAGCCCATCTCTCAGAGCACATTTGTGGTTGGATTCCAGATGTGGCTGGGTGAAGCATTACAGTGGTGGTGACCTCAGGGAGAGGGAGTCAGGCAGGAGCAGCTGGTAGAGGAGTTCATAATGGACAAAGGATGCTCCCCTTCCTTGTGAACCTACCATCTGAGTATCTGGAATCACTAGTTCTTAGAAATAGCTTTTCAAACTTTTGGAAGTTTCAAACTTTCAGAAGCAAACTTAATTAGCAGAGGTCTGAGCGAAGGGAGGATCACCTAATCTCTAAAACAGCCAAATCTTTAGATTCTCAGTGCCAGTGAAGCCCTGATTCTGATGGCTTGGAGCCAAGGTTTAACCCACTGTCCCAAATCACAGAACCATCTTTCAAAGCACTAATATCCACTGGGGCTGGGGGAGGATACAAGAGCACAAACGATGTATAAAATGTTTATAGTTTTTACTTGCAAAGAGAAAAGACTGTAGCTTCATGTGTCTTCAATGATCCCTTGAAACAAAATTCTAAACAAAATTCTAAAGGGCCAGAAGTTAATAACTTAATTTAAAGTCTCTTTTCATTGTTTTCAATGTTAATACAAATAGCTGAGACTGAGGATAGCTTTATTAAGGTGAAGAGACAACCAACATGTGGAGAGATTTAGACTCAGAATAAATTAATTCTGGCACTGTCTCTGCCTGGGTCTTCAGTAAAATGCAAAGAATAACACTATCAAGGAGGTCCAAATCATGATCCTTCTTTCTTCTCTCTCCATTTTAAAAAATACAGTATGAAAAAAAATCACAAATATTTTTGAGAAAATTGAAAAGAAATGTTATAAACATTTCTTTTGTGATAGGAGTGATAGTGATAGGAGCAACCTGTCACTAGCATAGCCAAGTAACTCATACTCCCCAACAATCTTTTAAAATTATGCCTGCTTCAGTTCTGAGCATTAAAATTGTTAAAAATTATAGGAAATACATTTTTACTTTAAATTTGTGTGAACTCAGACCTGTGATCTTATCTACATTATTATGTTCTTGGGATACAATAGGAGGTATTGCACAGAGTACAGCCTGAAAAGGGGACAAATAAGTGTGTTTTTTCTTATTTAAGATCAACAGACCACACATTAGAGGCACATATAAATGTCAGCCAAAATTCAGATGCTATATCAATCACGCAACTGTTCATGTGAGCTATTAACATTTTAAAGCATTAAAAACATACTGAAACAGTTCCCACATTCATCTTTTACACAAAAACCATACATTTCCATTTTATAGACAAACTGTCTAAGAGGAAGACTCTGACAAGTCTTATTTTTAAATTCTTAAGAAAATGCTAAACATTGCATTCAACCTTGCTTGTTGATAGTGTCTGACCTTTTCATGCACTCAGCAAATGACTGGATACTCCACAATTTCCAACATGACTGATTACATCTGTGCTTAAGAAAGCTATAGAAGGCAGAATTGCCTAGGGCTTTTCAATTTTTTGGTATTCCTTTAAGCACCGAAGTCTTTTCTGAAGCCCATTGTTAGGAGAGGATAAAGAAGCTGGATTGCTCTGGTTGGAGTAATTGAAGGAAGAGCCCCCAAATTCCTGAACCTCTTCACCTGTCCACACCTCCCTCACCACTTTAACAGTGATCTTGAGGCACTTCCACACTGTGGAGACTCAAGGCTTGTAGTTCTCGTGCTAAAGCTCTATTGTACTATGATCTTGGATAAACTGTTTCTCACTTCTATCAAGTAAAGAGATTGGCTTAGATATGTTCTAATTTCCTTTAATAACATGAGTTTAGACCAAGAATATTATTAAAGCATTCTTTAGTCTCTTTTCTGAGGACAATTTGAGGCATTACCATGTAGAGTCGATTTTAACATGGTTTTAACTAAATAAGGCAATGCTATGAATAATTGCCAAATCCACGACTAATCATTTCTTTCTATTCTTATATCTAGCTACAACTTCTATCAAATCTTATCAACAAATATTCTTTGCATAAACCATGTCTATAACTGGGGACAAGGGGTCTTCCTTCCAACAGACTCTGAAAGGTCCTTTTAGTCAGGATATTGGCTATACTTGAACCAAATTATTGTTATTGAAATAGTCCTGGCTGCACTTTCACATTTATGTTCATGTTTTATGCAGGACTAATTTCAGGCTTGGTTCCAATGTACCTTGGTGAAATTGCTCCAACCACACTCAGGGGTGCTCTTGGCACACTTCACCAGCTGGCCATTGTCACGGGCATTCTTATTAGTCAGGTAAAAACTCCTATTCCCTACTTTACCTCATCCTCTATTTTATCCAGCTTCTCCCTCCCTGATAGATCAACACAGCGGAAAAAACTAGTTCCACCATTGGGAATGGGAATGCTATAGAGACTTAGGCTTTTTAGCTCAAAGTTAAATTATTACTGCTCCACTCCTCACTTCTCCCCTTGGATCTGTGGTAGGTTTGGCAATAGAGATGACCCAACATGCCAGGTCTTGAACTCCAGGAGCTAGTCTAGAATTAAATTATTCTGTTCAGATTTCAAAGAATAGGAAACTTCACATTTTTGACTGCTTGGATTTCCTTTGTTCTGGGCATCTTACCTAGACAATTAATATGTATATGATTACCATAGCAGTTTTTTGTTCAGCTGGCTCTATCCTTCTCTTCTATCCCATGGACTCAGAGTCCTCAGAACCCCTAACCTAGGATTATCCAGAGAGTAAGCCACTGCAATAAGGATGATAAATCTGGTTCTCACTAAAATAATTGTTCTATCTATGTAATCCCATTTTATTTTTCTGCATAATCGAAGAAAAAATTTTTAGGGTCTAAAGTTACACACATGATTTTTGTTGTTGCTTTAGGTTTCAAATGTGTTCTTAAAAGTTTGGTTGTTTCCCATCCTAAATGACCCATATAAGTTAATGAAAATAAACCTCGGTGAACTCTTTGTAAAACACATAGTCCTGAATTTAGTGAAGTAAGACACACTAGTAATAGTTTCTGCTTTGGGTATACTTGAGTCAAAGTTGTCAGGGATTACTATTAAATAACTTTCAACAAATGGTTTCACTATTAAATAACTTTCAAAAAACGGTTACAGAAGGCAGACCCAAAGTGTTGTGCAGTTGCCATGCTTCCTCCCTGCCTTTTCAGATTGTTGGCCTCAACTTTATCCTGGGCAATCATGAGCGATGGCATATCCTTCTTGGTTTGTCTGCTGTGCGAGCTGTCATCCAGTCTCTGCTGCTCTTTTTCTGTCCAGAAAGTCCCAGGTACCTTTACATCAAGTTGGATGAAGAAGTCAAAGCAAAGAAAAGTAAGTCTGTGAATGTTCTTTTTTCTTACTATTGTTTTGGAACTATCAGCTAATGAAAAACAGTGTGCATGAATGTTTACTGGTCAAGCTGATACGAGCACTTTCCAAATGAAGTCAATGATTACATGTAAAAAGAATGTGCAAGATCACTTCAATATGACTCACACATGCCATTTCAAACCCATAAACACTTGAGCCCAAATGGGAAAGCCACATGCAGGGTATTGGACTCAACCAGAGGCTTTTCTAAAAGACTTTTACATGCATCATTCTTCTATGATAACAAAGATCATAGTTTTCTTTGTCACTGTTCTCAAAATTTAAAAACAGGATCTAATTTTACAAAGAGAATTGCCAACACTCCTGCTGTAAAGCAATAGAAAGGGCTTTACTGAACTACAGCTCTTTCATTAAAATAATAAAAATAAATTTACTTTTGTTTTGACCTGAGTTGTGTCGACCTGATCAATTTGTGGGCAGGCTTGAAAAGACTCAGAGGAGGTGTTGATGTCACTAAAGACATCACTGAGATGAGAAAAGAAAAAGAAGAAGCATCCAGTGAACAGAAAGTCTCCATAATTCAGCTCTTCACCAATTCCAGCTACCGACAGCCTATTCTAGTAGCACTGATGCTGCACGTGGCTCAGCAATTCTCTGGAATCAATGGGGTAAGTTTAAGAATACTTTCTAACTCCCTAAAATAGGGGAAGAAAGGGGTATAAATTAAATAACCAAAATGCATTTAAAAATTTGACATCATGTTTTACTACAAAAAACATATTGAGCATTAATTTTCTTTGTTTTGCCACATCTGCTTTCTAAAATTGGATTAGAATTTTTAAAAATGTCAATAATCAATGGTACTGTGTGTCTATTAAGACAGAAGGTAATAAGCAAAAATCATAATTAATTCAAAAGAGGGAAAATGAGAATAATTATGCCACCCTCAACACCCTAAATTACAGGAGACTTCTAGAGTTGAGTAGCAAATTTAGGATTTAGTCCATAGTTCCCTTCATCTATGTATCATTATTATTTTTTAAAGATTTTGTTTATTTATTTGAGAGAGAGAGCATGGGGGTACAGAGGGAGAGGGACAAGCAGGCTTCCCACTGAGCAGGGAGCCTGATGTGGGGCGCAATCCCAGGGCCCTGGGATCATGACCTGAGGTGAAGGCAGACACTTAACCCACTGAGCCACCCAGGCACCTACCCTGTTTTACCTGTGTAGTTAAGTATACCAGGGCACCTAGATGGCTCAGTTGGTTGAGCATCAGACTCATGATCTTGATCTTGGGACTGTGGGTTCTGGATTAAGTTTTGCGTTGAGCCCTGCACTGGATGTGAAGCCTACTTGAAAATAAATAAATAAATAACACCAAATAGTTAGGTGCAAAGAAGTTTCCTGTCATGCAGGAAACTTTCACTCTATTAAGAGAGCCAGCATACAAAAGAAACAATAGTGTGAACTGGCACGACACTGGAGTAAGGGCAGTAGATAAGACATGACTGAAAACCATACTGAATGTACGTTTTCACTAGCTTTTAGGTTTTGAACTGAAATCACTGCATTACACAGACCAAAACTGTTCTACTGGCAATTAGCTATTAGAAGAAAAAAAGTAAACATTTGCTATAAAAATACTAGATTTAAAAAATCACTTACCCTCTTTTACTGCTGTTAAAAATATGGTTTTGGCTTCCTCTATTATGAGCTAATCACCCACAAGGGGGTGACTTGTGAATGGGCAGAGCTTTGGGAGAGGTAAAGAAAGTAATTCTTACCTGTTAAAACAAAAGGAGACCTGAACCTCACTCAACAAGCTGAATACTGCTCTCCTGTCATATCTATACTCCTTTAATGGGTCCTTGATATCCCTCTTAATCTAACACTCTATGTAACTTCAGGGTTTGGAGACCAAATTTGTATCCTTTTTCCAGCTCTGCCTGTATATCCAAAAGAACAATACTTAGTCTTTCTGAACCTTCCTGCTCTAGCTCCTATCCCAGTTCCTGACTTAGAGGCATCAAGGAAATGTTGAACTGAAGCTGTTGGACAGCCTAAAAATGTGGGATAGTGTGCAGTGTGCTATAAGCTACTCTTCACTGGGCACAATCTGTACAGTCCTTCTCCATTAGCCCTATCTGCAAGAAGAGGTGCCAGCACAGGGCATGTTAAATGGGAAAGGAATGAGAGAGGATGACAGAATGACAGAATGGCCTTAAAAAGACCATTATAGGTGACTGGGTGGCTTAGTGGGTTAAGATTCTGCCTTTGGGGGCACCTGGATGGCTCAGTGGGTTAAAGCCTCTGCCTTCAGCTCAGGTCATGATCCCAAGGTCCTGTTCCGCCCCCCACCCCCGCCCGCCGCTCCCCCGCCTCGCACTGCCTCTCTACCTACTTGCAATCTCTGTCTGTCAAATAAATAAATAAAATCTTAAAAAAAAAAAAAAAAGATTCTGCCTTCGGCTCAGGTCATGATCCCAGGGTCTTGGGATCGAGCCCCACATTGGGCTCTCTCGTCAGCTGGGAGCCTGCTTCCTCCTCTCTCTCTGCCTACTTGTGATCTGTCTGTCAAATAAATAAATAAAATCTTTTAAAAAACATAAATGTAAAAATACAATTAATAATAAAGGCTATTAGAGAGATTTGAGGATTTCTCCATGTCCACTGAGATTAGTGAAATATTTTGGATTAAAAGCAATAACAACCAGAATTCCTATACACACTGGTAAGAGTGTCAATTGACACAACTTTTCTGGAAAACTATTCATCAGTATCTATCAAAGCTGAGCATATAAATACACTATGGTCTAGTAATTCTATTCCTAGATGCAAATGTGTACATATTCAACACAAGGATTGTACTAGAGTGTTCATAACAGCACCCCTCATATTCACCCAAATGACAACTACCTAAATACCCATCAGTAGTAGACTGGATAATAAATAGTGGTATATTAGTAAAAAAATATTAAGCAATGATAATGAACAGTGTACAAATACACACAACTATATGGATAATTCTTGCAAAGGTAATGTTGAAACTAGATACCAAATAATTCACACTGTGTGGTTCCATTTATAGCAAGTACAAAACTAGACAAAATTTGTTATGATGTTAGAAGTCAAAGAGCTTCCTTGGAAAAATAGGGAGATATTCTCAGGGGTTCTGGAAGACTGGGAATGATTTATTTCTTGATCTGTGTGCTATTTGCACAGGTGTGTTCAGTTTGTGAAAATTAATCTGTATACTTATGTTGTGTGTACTTTTTTGTATGTATTTTACACCTTAACAAGAGTTTAAAAATTAAAAAATATATATCAAGATAATGCAAATTCAGAGTTTTCAGCTAAATTTAAGGAGGACTTCAAGAAATCAGAAGTTTCAAACACTAAAGGTTGATAGTGATTTCTCACTGCCTGGAAGGAAAGGACAGATAAAATGTTTAGGGTGTTCTAGGGACCATGGTTCCATAGAAACTACTAAAAGTAAACAACTTAAAATATTTCTTGCTTTCAAGCTATCAGTGCTAGGATTCTTGATTAAAGCTAAATTATTATTACTTTACAGATCTTTTACTACTCAACCAGCATTTTTCAGACAGCTGGAATCAGCCAACCTGTTTATGCAACCATTGGAGTTGGTGCCATCAACATGGTTTTCACTGCTCTCTCTGTGAGTTTATACCCCAGATAAAAATGCACTTGTTCCTTAGTTCAGAAATGGCAGAGGAAGGTACCTTGTGATCTAAAAGCAACCAGCGATTTATCGCTCATGTGTTTTGGGAGTATAGAAACAAATGGGTCATGGGAAGAGTCCTATATGCAAATAAACTACTAAGCATAGCTGAACAGATGGATCACTGCTTGTCCCCATTTGCTGGAATGCCATTTAGTCACTCATTTGTGAATTAATAACTGACTTGGGGCACAGAGGACATCTTCCTTGTGTAAATAGCTGGATTCCTTTTCCTTTGCTCTGTACTCACATCTGTTGGGATCAGGTGATGTGTCATTTCTATCAATATTCGGTCTTCTACCTAGGTTCCTCTCTTTCCATGGTTGAAATTCTTTTTTATCCTGATGTCTTAGTGAAAACACTTTAAAAAAAAATAAGGCCCTCTGTAACATATCAATGCCTGTAACACGGTTAAACAGACTCAGCAAATTCTTTGATATTAGGTTAATGGAGAGAGCTTCCAGATAGCTCACAAGGCCATAACTTCTGGTGATGCATAAAAATGTGTGTGATATTATAAGAGATGGAGTGGAAGTGGTATAACTTAACAGAAGTGTTATTACTTTTGAAATGTTATTTTTTTTCTGACAAGAAGAAAGGTCATATAGTCTTCTCAAGACCGAATACCTTATACAATGAATGATTCAGTATCTTGACAATAATATTTAACATAAATAATCTAAGAATAGATTAACAATCTAAGAATAGTAAACAAACAACAAAAAAACCCTAAAACTTCCCAACTCATGTAATTCACTCTAAAAATGAGGATATTGGGCTTATTTTTATCTTTGAATGCAGGATATCCAAAAAGCTTGTGCTTTCCAATGTTGGTCACACCATGCTATATTCAATATACTTTAGTCACTTGTTTTTCATTCTCTGCAGATGGACTTTTAACTATTACCCTAAGGTGGTCAATAAATTACAGCCTAGCTACCTAGATCAAAAAGCAGATTTGTCTAGACTACATTAAACAGTGCTGGACCTTGGAAAGAGAAGGGAGAACAGATAACAAGGGAATACCAGGAGTTCTGTAGGCATGCTTTAGAGATAATGCCTGTTCAAGCCAAAAGGCCACTCAAAATCGATGAAGTCCTGCTACTGGGATGTAATCTACTCACATTCTTTTGTCTCCTGAGATATATTCTTTACAAATCCTACTTCAACATATTTTTCTAATATGGAGATTATGCTTAAAACATTTTATATGTAACAGGATTTGGTATGTAAAACAAGTTGTCAAAATTAGGTAAACCAAATAGCAAATGCCTATAAAGGGAACTACTATAGAATTTCAATTTTGCCCCCAAACCCAGCTGGAGTAGAAGTTGTTTTGAAATGTTTCTTGATTATTTTGAATATGCCCTTTTAGAGTTTATCCTTTTATTCTATGAAAGTTTTTGAACAGATGAGTGACATTTTAAAAATCAGCTCTAATCATCTGTATAACCCTCCAGGGCTATAGATAACATTAAAAATTTTTAATTACATTTATTTTTGAAAAGTTGTTTTAAGGATCAAAAAGTACAAAAAGGATAGTCCTTCGGTCACCCAATTTCTCTCCCCTAAATTACCAATGTTATTGAATTCTGTGTAGCTTTTCCAATAAAGATACACAAATAGGAATATACACTAATAAGATATTAATGTTTCACCAACTTGGAAGGAACATAATCAATTTTTTTTCTGAATGAGTATTTGGGAAAAGAAAGACTTTCCTAACTCCATGCTGAATTATGTTTCCACATTCCATATTTTCTTCTACACTAATGGGTCAGTAGAAGAGGGCCTGTAAACTTGAGAGAAAACAAAACAGGAAGAAACACGGAAGGAACAGGGACACAGATGGGTCTAGAGAAGAAGCAGTGGCATCCAGAATCTGTGTGATACATATTGTCTTGGGCAAAGACAAGGGTTCTGGTCAGGCAGACATCTCCACCCTCAAGGAGTGAGTTTAGAATTTATTATCCTATTAGTAAAAATTATTCAAAAACAGAGGAAACAGTAAAATCCCTCACTCCTGAAGAAATGCTTCTATTTGATAGCTTGACATGGTGTCATCAAGTCAACTTTGAAAGCTATACTTACAAATTATATACAGAAATGTTATGAACTTGGGCAAGAGGTGTTTTTCATACTACCTTCTCAACAGTAAGTGTGGGCTGTTTGTTCATCATCCTGAAGTGATCTGAAACAGAATATGAATTGTCTCTGAAATGAAAGGGGCTTTCATTATAGGGGAAAACAAATGTTTCAGATATATTCTCAGAGCCAAAGCTCAAGGATATTAGATTGCTCTTGATTTACTAACAGATTTATGAGCCAAGCCAATTTACTCTTTGAAGTGAGAAATTATGACAGATAATTTCTGTGTGTGATTCACCAACCCTGGCAGTACCCCAAGGATCAAGCAAGAAGAGTCTATTTAACAAATATTGGTCTTGGCTAGTCATAAATGTTAACCATTAATGCAAAGGTCCACAGACCCAAAGGCATCAATGACTTATCTCCTAAATTAGGACAAGAAAGCACTTTAAGCTTTTACTTTAAAGTCTTATCTTTTCAAATGGATAATTCACTTCAGCACCAAATACATTTAGACACACCAGAAAAATGCAGATTTGGTAAAGTGATAAATTCTGTAAGTTGTCAAGTGAGTGGTTGTAATTTGAATTTATTAGCAATTAGAAAGTTGGATGAGAATGGTTGACAACCCAACAGTTATACTATTTCAGGTGTAGTTTTCTGCAGTGCACAAAACGTTGTATTTATAATAGATAATTATCAAAAGATAAATTAATGTCCTTTTTTATGTAGAGCCATTTTAAACGTATAAGAAATCTACTGAAAGATATCTGAGATGTACAGGCTTTAATATTGTTCTCAAGTAATAATTGTAGATTGATGGTAAGGTTATGGTTCTTTCTCCAGAATGGCCTGTTCAAATGACTGTGACTAAATGAAGAAAGTATCTTTTAATTATTACTGAGACCAGTTCTGCCACCTAAGGCAAGAGTCACCCCCCAACTCAGTTCCATATCTGTAAAATGGGCTTATAGAACTGCCTCCTTCCAGCTGTATAAATTAAAATGACCTCTTTGGCAGTAAAAACTATTTAAGTCAGCATGTTTTTAAAACTTTCCCAGGTATTCCTTGTGGAGAAGGCAGGGCGACGCTCTCTGTTTCTAATAGGAATGAGTGGGATGTTTGTCTGTGCCATCTTCATGTCCGTGGGACTTATACTACTGGTAAGTGCAGATTTTTGCACTGAAGTATTTGGTTACCACATGATAGCCCTACTGTGCTCCAGGCTCTGTAAGTAAAAACATTTGAGGGACACCTGGGAGGCTCAGTTGGTTGTACATCTGCCTTCAGTTCAGGTCATGATCCCGGGTCCTGGGATCGAGTCCCTTGGGCTCCTTGCTCAGCGGGGAGCCTGCTTCTCCCTCTGCCTGCTGCTCCCCCTCTGTGCACATGCTCTCTCTGTGACAAATAAATAAATAAAATCTTAAAAGACAATGAGTTTGACTTATGACATAAACCCAGAGGAACAGCATAGAATACAAGGGAGAAATGCAAAGAAAAGGGGAACTAGCTTTTGGGGTTTAAAGACTTAATTGTCACAAAGTAAACTGCACTTGTTGCCAAGGGAGGCAGTTTTGCAAAATGGTCAGAGCATAGTCTCTGGGGTCACCCCTGCTCAGGTTCTAACACTGGCTCTGTCATTTGGCTACCTATGTGACCTAGGGCAAATACCAGGCCTTCACCAACCCAGCACCTTCGTCCACTACTTCATGGAGGGTAATGCATCCTCTCTAGCAATCTTGGTATGAATAGGAGCAAAGATCATTAGATTCTTGCCTTGCTTCTATCACAGGAAAAGACTGAGAATCACATAAAATCCTAATCCAGAGGATTTCCTCTAACAGAGTTCAAAACATTTAAAAGCATAACTCAGACTCGAATAAACTTGTCTCAAACCAGAATAATTTGTAGTTATTTGCACATAAACATATCAAGAACAGAGCTATGTCACTTCTGAACTCAGTGAGCCCACTTAGCTAAAAGAAGCAGCAGCCAATAATTCCAACTCTACTTCTGTTTTCATTTTGTTTTTTCCTCAGGATAAGCTGGCTTGGATGAGTTATGTGAGCATGGTAGCCATTTTCCTCTTCGTCAGTTTCTTCGAGATTGGGCCTGGCCCCATCCCCTGGTTCATGGTGGCAGAGTTCTTCAGTCAAGGACCACGGCCTGCTGCTTTAGCAATAGCTGCATTTAGCAACTGGATGTGCAATTTCATTGTAGCTCTGTGTTTCCAATACATTGCGGTAAGCAGTCTATTATTGTGCAAATTTGCTGAATAGAGATGGAGTAGAACAGCTGCTAATTGGAACTCTGTTTGTTCTCTATGCAGAAGTTCTGTGGACCTTATGTGTTTTTCCTCTTTGCTGGAGTGGTCCTGGCCTTTACTCTGTTTACATTTTTCAAAGTCCCAGAAACCAAAGGAAAGTCCTTTGAGGAAATTGCAGCAGAATTCCGAAAGAAGAGTAGCTCAGCTAAACTGCCAAAAACTGCTGTGGAAATGGAATTCCTTGGAGCTACAGAGACTGTGTAAAGATAACCTGCTTTTTTGACAAGTACAGAAACGGGAAGAAAGTTGTGTGTTTTTAATTGATGATTCTTTGAGAATTTTATATCTATGTCTTGAAGTATTATTTTATTTTTTAGAGAGCTTTTATGGGCTCTTCTCAAAAATGTCATCAAAAATTACCACAGAAAGTGTTTTTTTTTAAGTTAGAGCATCTATTTTTGATAGTAAGATTCTATAATTAAATGAACCAAAAAGGCTAGCTTATTTTACTACACCAAAGAGCAAGTACATTATAATGTTTGAGCTCTATTCTTTATAATGAGGTTCTCCTGAAATGGAAGCAGTTCCAATGTATCGTGCTATTGCTTCATTGAGCACATGACTGGAAACCTGAAGCTGCAACTCATTTACATATTTGAATATGATTGTTTGCATTTTCTTACCCACAGACCTCATACTAAAGGAGCTTTGGCTAGTGATAATAAGGTCCATGTTAAAATTGATAAATTTTCTATTTTCTCCCACTTAGCTTTTCATTAGAATTTTTGTTTTGTGTAAAATTTTATTTTTTTCTCTCTTTTCACGTGGAATGGTTTATTGAGTATATTAAGATATGTTCATAAAGAAAAATTTTATTTTTGGTAGGCTTACCAAATCTTCTGGGACTCAGAAAAAAAAAGTTAGTTCCTTTGCTTGATGACCAAATAATTTATAAGATTAAATACTGAAAAGATTTTTACCAGTCATATAGCTTGGGTTATCAGTTAATATTAATATCTATTATAAACATATGCTAATTCCTTGCTAGTTCAGTCCTCTGAGCTCTATTTTAGTTTGCTTTTAAACTGAGCACAGCCTGGTTTTCTCAGCTGTATTTTTTATAAAGTAAATTCAACCAGTGATTAATCTGGGCATTTTTATATCTCCTCAAACCCTAAATAAGTTAGAGCAGTCTGAGGGAAATCTGAAATAAAAGATTGCTCTGTTTGTTAAAACACATTATTTATTTTGTGTTTCAAGACAAGCTGAAAGAGTAGGACGCCAGGAATCCTAAAGATGGGTTCCTGAAAACTTCATGAATGCTCAATTTCAGACTTGATCAAAATCTGTATTAATTTTTCTGGTTAGATAGTCATTCCCTTTGATGTTCCTTCTTTGTCATGGCAGTATATGGATGCTATCTAAGCCGTTCTATTGCTATTGCTAACATTTCCTGTGTCCTATGTGCCAGGCACTGTTCTAAGTGCTTTTACCTATGTAGGCAAATTGGAAATGCACAGATGATTTGACAGACTTTCACTTATAGTCAATTTACAACTATGGAAATACAGTTCTGATGGATACCAAAGGCTTAGCAGGGAGCTAAAGTATCTCCAGGCTGTTTTCCCCACAAAGTGGAGCAGAGTCAATCCTTTTTATGTTTGCTTTAATGTGGATAAAAGAAAGGTACTTTTAAAAAAGTACTTTCTATGTGTGGAAAGGGAAAAAAATGCTGAACACTTGTTTTTCCCCCCCAGAGTGTTTTACCTTTCTATAATTTGGCAGTCCAGACAACATAAAATTATTTCTTTTCACTTTGCTTTTTATTCCCTTTGGACCAATTTGGAATAAATTATTTTTACTTAGGACTCAGGACACAGTTAAAGTGAGTTTAAATAGTTCAAAAGTTTTGTGCCAGCTTGTGAACTCTAGAAAAATTGTGGGCACTCTGAATGGACAAGAGCAGGAGAATGGCTCCTGTGTGGCTCTTGTCCTCTTCTTCAGGATGCCTGTGGTCTTTGAGAAGCCCAAAGTTAAATGATAAAGAAGTTTAACATTTTTATAGGTGATGAATGTGATTTAATCAAATTGCTATTCCCAATATCATTTACTAAGAAAATAAAGTAGTAAGAGTTTAAATAAAGAACCCAAAAGACCACTTTCAAGTTCTAATTACTTATTTCAACTAACACCAGAAATTCATAGCTTGGAGTTTAATGCCTCAGAAATTGAAACCATTTACATTGTTTCCGTTCCATACTTTTTTTCCTTGCAGAGATACAAATGAGTTGAAAAGAAACCTTAAGGTGAAGTAAGAAACTGTTAAAGGGGGCGCCTGGGTGGCTCAGTGGATTAAGCGGCTGCCTTTGGCTCAGGTCATGATCTCAGGGTCCTGGGATCGAGCCCCGCATTGGGCTCTCTGCTCCGCAGGGAGCCTGCTTCCTCCTCTCTCTCTGCCTACTTGTGATCTCTCTGTCAAATAAATAAAGTCTTTAAAAAAAAAAAAAAAGAAAGAAACTGTTAAAGTTTTATAAGACAAAAGAACTATCTTAACATAATAGAAACTCCCTGGTCTTCAATTGGATGAATCATAATAAATAATAAAATTGGCAGTGATTAATTAGATACAACTGTAGGGAAATTAGATGTGAGTTTGAATAATTAATTTGCATCGTACTCTATTATTTTTGTGGAAGTCTTTTCATACTCTAATGTGCTAACAATGTGATTTTTCTTAGCTTATTTGATGCATGATTACAATTCTTGGTCTGGCCACTCACCCGCTACACCTAGCTATTGCCCACTGTCATGATACCAGTGAAAGGATCTTCTCAATGAAGAAAAGATCTTTCTTCTCTATGCAATCAGCAATGTGATGGCACTGAGATACGCTAAGACTCTGCCCCGTTCCTCCTCAAGGAGCTCACAATCTAATAAGCAGTTCAGGAAGACCAGGATATGAATGTCCTCATGTGTGCTTTTTGCCATCCATGAAACTTGATTTGGAGACCCTGTAAAATGGGCACAATAATATTACCTACCTCAGAGAGTTGTAAGGATTAAATATAAAGTGCTAAGAAGAGTTCCTGGTATAAAAGGAGGTGCTTAATAAATGTTACCTAGAATTAGTATTCACAAAGATACTGCTAAAATAAAAGTTTGTCATATATATTGACAGTACCAAATTTTTCTTTTCATTTTAAATTTTTAAATTTTTTTCCAAATTTCTTTTGAGTACAAAAAATTCTGTAAATTCAAGATAACATTTTCTTATTTCAAGCAATAATTTCACAATGACAAAGGAATGGTAAAAAATAAGGGAGATTTTAGGCTATCTAATTCTTAAACCCAAACTTGATATTTCCAAGTTGATTATGAGTTTTTATTTTATTTTTAAAGTTTGTTTTTACCTAAGTTATTTTTAAAAAGGTTTCTATATTTCTTGACTAATACTAAGTACAGAGTAAAATGCTGTATATTTAAATGCAATTCAACAAGATTATAATCACAGAAAAAGACCAAACTTTCTTGATAATCCTTAAAAACTGCAGAAGTATTATATACATGTAAACCAGTGTGCATGCATAAGCTACTTCTTCTTGCTAGATTATAGCATATGTAGCAAATAAGGCAATGTTAGGCAATATCTTGTGCTTATGGTGTCCTAAGCAGAGGTGCTGAGTAAAAAGAGTAATTTTTCATTACTATTCTATCAGTGACCTGAGAAGAAAAGATTTGTTGCCAGCCACTCTGAGCCATCTGCTGGTGTTTTTTACTGCTTTCTAATTTGGTGCACATTAGAAAGAATCATCATGAAAAGACTGGTTTTAGTTATGGGGTATATATACACTATAGTTTTATGTCAATAAATACATTTCTGAATGCTTAAATGTTGCTTTATTTTATATAAAAAATAACCACATTTAAGAAAATTAATATTGGCTTACTATAACATATCCTTGTTTCTTTCTTATGGTATTGTTCCTATTCTCATTTTAAAGATAACAGCTGAGTTACTTTTTAAATTCAAATTTTATTTCCATTAGGCAATTGTTTTGATTATCAAGAGTAGGAAAAACTAACCTGAAGTCTAGGTAAGAACAACTGACTCGCTTTGATAAAATAAAAATGATTTCTTCAGTAAATGTTTAGTTGAGCTCCCACTGTGAATAAGATACTTTGTTAAAATTTTGTGAAAGACACAAAACTTAGAAAACATTGTCCATATGCTCAATCACTTACATTCTCATAAAAGGGATAAAAGTTTAAAACAAATAGTTACAGTATAAAGGAGAAAATAGAAAAAAACTGTAGTGGTTTTTAAGTTGACCTCTACAATTTTTGTTTAGCTGCAAAGTGTGTGATTTTTAAAACGACAGTATATAATGATATTTAAAAATTGTTGTGCTCTATTTACCCAATGGAATTTAAATACCATAGTAATGTGTTAATACAACCATTAAAATATATAGAGAGATATATACATATATATTAGCAGTTGGAAATTTTACTGCATTCTTTATTCTCCTATTTCCTTTTCTTTTCTTTTTTTTTTAAGATTTTATTTATTTATTTGACAGACAGAGATCACAAGTAGGCAGAGAGGCAGGCAGAGAGAGAGGAGGAAACAGGCTCCCCGCAGAGCAGAGAGTCTGATGCGGGGCTCCATCCCAGGACTCTGGGATCATGACCGGAGCCGAAGGCAGAGGCTTTAACCCACTGAACCACCCAGGCGCCCCTCTCCTATTTCCTTTTCATTTCCCCCAAAGAATTTTATCCCCCCACAAAAAAATTTAAATGTTTTAAAACAATTCTTTGATGATTCTGAGTTTCTGCAACAAAATTATCTATAATTTGAATATTTTTGTTTAAAAATGTCTCATTCAAAAAGGTCAAAATGTTTAACACTGTTTTCTGGACTGAGTTAGCATTTATGATCATTAGTAGTACACAAATGAAAAAAAAATCTGCATTGCAGATTTTGATAGAATTATTAATTTTTAAAGTCATTATTTTAAATTTCATCTCAATAAGAAGCATGAGTTATTTACTTTTCAATCAATTAAAATATTAATGGATGGATATTTCTTACTGTTAAAGAGTGTTCAGCATAAATTCTATTATTATACTATATCATTACAGATGTATTAAAAATTTTTATTTTAGGCCACCTGGGTGGCTCAGTCAGTTAAAAGTCTATCTTCAGGAGCACTTGGGTGGCTCAGTGGGTTAAAGCCTCTGCCTTTGGCTCAGGTCATGATCCCAGAATCCTGGGATCGAGCCCTGCATCGGGTTCTCTGCTCAGCGGGGAGCCTGCTTTCTCCTCTCTCTGCCTGCCTCTCTGCCTACTTGTGATCTCTGTCTGCCAAATAAATAAATAAAATCTTAAAAAAAAAAGTCTGTCTCCGGCTCAGGTCATGATCCCAGGGCCCTAAGATGGAGTCCCACACCGTGTTCCCTGCTCAGCAGGGAGTTTGTTTCTCCCTCTCTCTCTACCCCTCCCCCCAGCTCGTACTCTCAAATAAATAAAATCTTCTAAAAATTTTTATTTTCATAAATAATACTCTAGGAATGGACTATTCATTCCATAAAGTATTTCCAAATCATAGACAAACACCACATAAAAATCAATCATAAAAATAAGTTTCATTTTTTTTAATAAAAATAAGCTTTAATAATCTACCAGCTAATAACTCCATTGGACACTTCTTCTTGAATTTTGTTGTAATCAAAGAACTTATATTGTTGAAGGACCTGTTATCCAGTTGTTATAATCATTCTTCAGGTAGTTTCTGGGCAGTATACCGAAAAGATTTTATCAAGACTTAATAAAAGACTATTAATTATACTGCTAAATCTTTCACTCAGATGTAACTTGCTTAACCTGATATACTGAGAAGGAGTTGGGAGAAATGAAATACTAATTTCCATATTTTCACATATAAAATAAAATTCTTCTATTTGATCACATGCCGATTTACATCAAACCATAGGAGCTTAGATTTAGCTTGTTAGTTTGCTCAGTTCATGGGAAATATCTATCATAAATAACTTAGTGGGCAAACTCAGTCCTCACTGTCAAATTAATTTTCCAAATAATATTTACTTTCTATATGACTTAATTTTTCACTTCCAGTAAGTACCTTAATACTGATTCCTATGACAGCTTTCATATGTTTGAATTCCAGTAATACCACATGGATACTTGCCATAAGTCTGTCTCCTCCATTTTGAACAGATGCTTTACCTTCTGTACTTTTATGGGTCTTTCCCTCAGGAGCACTACACATTGAAAATAATTGGGTAAAGTCTGCTAAACAAAAGTGGTCATTATCCTGTTCTACAAAGCCCAAATTCAAAATATTCTAACTTGGGCCAAAATATACTATTTCGTATACCACCTTAATTAAGGTAGGCTTCACAGGTAACATTATTTCCAAGTATTCCTTTGTTTTGTATCTCTAAAAGTTTAACACTCTGGGGCAACATACCAATGCAAGAGTCAGGATCCACTGAGGACATTTACGAAAAGTGTTTGGAAAGAAGAACTGGTCTGAATATTAGGCACATATGGGTATGAAATGAATATTAGGCACATATTGGGTATGAAAGTGTATGATTTTGCCCATAATAAGAGACAATATTTCCAACTTTGGAAACAGTTATTAGAAGTTATTCACAAAATAAATGCTGGGGTGGGGACAGTGTATAGAATAAAACTAGAGAATCAGAAGATCCATCACCCAAACAATAGGAATTCAAAAGAGAGGAAAAAACAAAATAGAAGGGAACAAATTATTAAAGACACATTATATTGGAATTTGGTTGAGTTGAGCTGAAAAACAAGATGAGATTGAAAGTTTATTGTGTGTCAAACACAATAAACAAAGCCTAAAACTTCACCATGAAATTTCAGAACACCAGAGATTAAGAAATGAAAGACAGGTCACATACAAAGGAACAAGAGTCATCACAGCATATAATATGTGAACAGCAACTGTGAAAGCTAAAACATTGTGGAGCAAAGCCTATAAAATCCTGAAGGACAACGGTTTTCAACCTAGAATTATCTCCCCAGACATGTTATCAATTGAGTGTGAAAGTAAAATAAAGATATTTCCAGACATACATGACTCAAAATTTTACTTCTTCTGCACCTTCTCTCATGAAACAAGTCGATGGTGTACTCTACCAAAACAAAGAAGAAAACCACAAGAGAGTAAGATGTGGAATTCAGAAAAAGGGAAGAAAGATAAATCTGAGGACATAGTCATGGGTGAACAGCTACCATCAGGGCCAAGAAAGCAACTGATTAAACCTGAAGCAAGGAAAAGAATGTTCCAGGGAAAAAGAACTGAAAGATTCACTGATGTGTTTGGCCATATGAAGAATAATTTAAGGGAAAAAAATAGTGACAAACACATAGAAAACTATACAAATGAAGACATGGGGTAATCATGAATTTCTGGAGCTAGAGTAAGGTAGGGAATGGTATAAAAAGGAAACATAGTACACTACCTGGCTGGGCAGTGAATAATTATTTACATAATTATGTAAAACACTGGATATTGCTACAATTTTTGTTCCAAAATAAAATTTATAAAGTACTATGTTATAAGATATACAGAAAGAAAAGGTGAGAAAGTGTGAGAAAAAGCACTCGATTATTATCATAGTTGTCAACATATAAATCCATAAAGCAAAAAATATTACTATAGGCCTATGTGCTGGTAATTTTCCCTGTGCTCTTGCACATCTATTGTAACCCTTTCTAACCTGTTCTGTGCCTCAGAAGACTGGTCTCTTCAGACTATCATCTGGGTTCTTGTCTTTAGCTTCTAGCTGGGTTTGCTTAATGGGATATATTAGCGGAAACCAGGAGGACAGGAAGAGGTAGAAAGTCAGCTATTGGTTCGTATAGCTCCCACCCTCCCACCCTTGGCTGGACAGTGTCTGCATTCCTCTACCTATGGTCACAACTCTGAAAGGTGGGCCCCCTCCTCCATCTATTGTTCATACTGTGTTCTGGTAATTGCTTCTCTGACCTTGCCTCTGTGAATCCTAGAGTTGATAATGGCATCCTACTATTATTAGTTCTTCTAATACAAGTCCCAGGTGCTTTCTCACCCCTTCTTGCTTCCTTAACTTGGCCTTCTCCTTTGTAAATCATCTCTTCATTAAACTTCTTTAATCATCTCTTTTTCTACTGGGAGCCTGAGCAATACAGCATATGAATTAGAATATAAAAATTAAAGTTTTAAGGGATAACTAAAAACTTTTCAAGCATTCATCTATACGGAGATGCATGAGTGGAAAGGAATGGAGCAAGAAACTGTTGTGTATGGTTTTTAAATAGATTTAATATAAGCTTTGTGTTGTTATTGACCTTTAAATTATAGATTTGCATTATTTTATAAAAATAAAAATAATTCAATAGCATTTTAATTTAAAATAGTAAATCAACCTTAAAAAAACTATGTAGCACAAAGGCAAATGAGATTATATATAAACAATAGATTTTAGAGAGATGAGAGAGACTGAGAAAGTAAAAAGGGGTATAAAGAGGGGGAAATAGTTGAAGAGGGAGGGAGAATGGGGGAGGGAGGGAAGGAGAGAGAGAGAGAGAGAGAGAGAGAGAGAGAGCAATGTTAACAGAGGTTGGTGGTTATCCATGGGTGGTAGGATTTCAGATAGTGTGTGTGTGAGTATGCGGTCTAAGTTGTTTTCATTGTGCATGTATATCATGTTTGTAATAGGATAAAAATAAATGTGGGAGAAATTAACCTTCTTTTAGAAATACGTGGTGAGAAAAAAAAAGATAAAGTGGCCTGTGATCTGAAAAACAATATGAAGTTTCATTACTTTGGGAAACGTGTAAATGTGTTTGTAGACTAAAGGAAAAGAAAAATAGAGGAAGAATTTTAGGATGAGAGGAGGATAAGCAAAGCATGGGAAAGTGTGTTACAGAAATCACAGGTAGTGATATTAGGAAGGAGAAGACAGAAAGGTGAGAGAAAAGTGAAAAATGAATAAAGATATGGAAACATTTGGGACAAAGAGTAGAAAAATTGAGGTTGCTTGTATCAGATTAACTGTCCCTTTTCAGCAAAGAAAGTGGTAGATAAGCTCATACCCAGAGCAGGAAGGAATCTTGGAGATAAATGATTCCTGGATTAACCCCAAGAAATCAATTGTACTCCAATGTTCAGCCTTGATTATAAGTTTAACAGCCGAGTCATTTGCGGCAGGTTATATAATCTCCTAAAGTGTCAATTATTTGTTCATATGTAAAATGAAAATGAAGATGGCACAATTTTGCTTAAATTATAGGATTTTTTTGAAACATAATTGTTTCAAATTTTTTTTACCTGAAATGTGCTGTATAATACACAAATAGTTTAGTCAGTAAATGGTGTATTAATGAGCTCAGGCTGTCATAATAAAATACCAGAGACTATATGGTTTAAACAACAGAAATTTATTGCTCACAGTTCTAGAGTCTAAAAAGTCCAAGATTAAGTTTCCAGCTGATTTTCTTCCTTGGTGAAAGCTTTTTTCCAGGCTTGGAGACAGTCATCTTCTCGCTGTGTCTTCACATAGCAGAGAAAGGGTTCTAGTGTCTCTTCCTCTTCTTATAAGGGCACCAACTTTATCAGATTAGGGTCCCGCCCTTATAAACTCCGATCACCCTTATCACTTCCTCACAGGCCCTATCTCCAAGTCACACTGGGGGCTTAAATTTTCAGCATATGAGTGGAAGGAGTAGGGAGTGGGAGAAGACACAAACATTTAGTCCATAACAAATGGTAAAGAACTTTTATCTACAGGATAAAAGGAAAGGGTGGAGTAGGGAAAGGGCCAACGAGCCTCGGAGGAATTAATGTGTTTTAAAATTAGGCTATTGTGAAGAATGAAATGTAATCCATTTTTGTTTTCTTTTGCTGGTATAGCCATTAATCACACTTAAATACTTCCCCAAAGAACCTATCCACCAATTTTTAAAGGACTCTTAAAAAAAAATAATAAATAACAGAATGCTTTTAAAGGGGGAGAAAGATTAGAGGCAACCTGTATGGCTAGATACTGGAATGTAGGGTTGCCAGATAAAATATAGTACACTCAGTTAAAATTGAATTTCAGAATCTCATGCAATATTTGGAACATACATATACTAAAAATATTATTCATTATTTATCTGAAGTTCAAATTTTACTGGGTATTCTGTGTTTTCATTTGCTAACTCTGGCAATATAAATAATTATTATTATAAAAGCATGGCATAGTACAAATACATAGGCTGGCATAATATAGTTAAAAACCCAGAAATAGTCACAACTCCATAAAAGTAATTAATACTTAACAAAGTAGGAGGGACACCTGGCTGGTTCAGTCAGTAAAGCGTGTAACTCTTGATCTCAGAGTTGTGAATGCAAACCCCATGTTGGGCATAAAACTTATTTAAAGAAAAAATAAATAAAACAAAGAACAAAGAAAACCAAAAAACAACTTTGTATTTACCTAAAGAATACAAAAACATTCATTCAAATGGATATATGCACCTCTATATTCATAGCAGTATTATTTACACAGCCAAGATATGGAAGCAGCCCAAGTGCTCATCTGTTGATGAATGCATAAGGAATAGGTGGTATATATATACAATAAAATACTATTTAGCCATAAAAAAGAATGAAATCTTGACATTTGCAATGAATGAATGGAGCTAGAGAGTAAAATGCTAAGCAAAGTAAGTCAGTCAGAGAAAGATCAATATCACATGACTTCACTCACATGTAGAATTTAGGAAACAAAACACGCAACGGGGAAAAAAGTAAGAGAGAAAGAAAAGGACTCTTAATTATAGAGAACAATCTGATGGTTATCAAAGGCAAGGAGGGTGAGGGGATGGGTGAAATAAGTGATGGGGATTGTCTTGATGAGCACAGGGTGAGGTATGGAAGTGTTGAATCACTTTATATTGTACACCTAAAGCTAATATAACACTGTATATTAACTAACTGGAATTAAAATAAAAACAATTAAAAAATACTTAACAAAGTAGGTATTTCAAACAAGGGGAAAGTATATATAACTTGATCAATGTTACTGAACATATTTTCTAGTTAGAAAAAATAAAGTTTGATGCCTACCTCACACTAACAAAAACAATTAGGCAAATGGAGAAGAGTGCTAAATTTAGGAAACAACAACTAAAAAAATCAAAAGAAAATGTAGATAAATATTTATTTAACCTTGGGGTGTAAAACATCTTTCTAAATAAAAGCAAAGGGAAAAAAATGGCTTTTCTACCTAGGAATTAAACACCTGAGTATGTCTTTTACAAATCCATAATAAAGTAGGGGGAAGGGGTGCCTGGGTGCCTCAGTGGGTTGAGCCTCTACCCTCGGCTCAGGTCATGATCTCAGGGCCCTGGGATCAAGCCCCACACTGAGCCCTACATCAGGCTCTGCTTGGTGGGGAGCTTGCTTTCCCCTCTCTCTCTCTCTGTCTGATGCTCTGCCTACTTGTGATTTCTCTCTCTCTGTCAAATAAATAAAAACTTTAAAAAAAGTGGGAAAATGGCAAAATTATTATTGCCTAAAAAATAAGATGCTATCTTTTTCCTGTCAAGTCAGCAAATCTATCAAAAATGGTACCACTGAATACTGGCAAGGGTGCTAAGAAAACAGAGCCCTGATACATTGCTTATGAAAACACGAGTTGGTATATCTAGGCAAAATATCTTTTAGGAATGAAGGGAAAGCAAAAGCATTTTCAGATGAAGAAAATCCAAGAGATTTATGCTGCCATTATATCTACTCTAAAAGAAATGCTGAAGACATTTCCTTAGCATTTCTTTAGGCTGAAGGAAATGATACTAAAGGGAAACTTGGAACTTCAGGCATAAAGGAAAAGCTAAGGAATCGGTAACTATCTGGGTAGATATTTTTTAAAACTATTTTCATCTTAAATTCCTTAAAACATGTACAACTGTTGAAAGCAAAGGATATAACATTGTCTGATAAGATTTTCAATATATACAGAATAATATATACATAGAGGTAATAATTACATTATAACACACAAGCAGGGGAGCAGAATGACTTATATGTTTTTAAGGCTTATACATTTTACTTGAAGGCGTAATATACTAATTTTAAGTAGTCTATAAATTGTTAGGTATGTTTATTGTAATACCTACAGCCATCACTAGAAAAATAATATAAGGAAATACAGCCAAAATCCAATAAATAAAATGGAATATTAAAAATAATTAAGTATATAAAAGAAGGCAGGGAAAAGAAGATAGAAGGAACAAAAGAGATAGGAAAGACAGAAAACAAATAATAAAAAATAATAGACTTAAATCCAACTACATTAATAATGTAATAAATGTAAATGGCCTAAACAACCAATTAAAAGACAGACTGTGAGATTGGGCATAAAAAATAAGACTTAATTGTGCTCTGTCTACAAGGTATCCATTATAAATATAAAGACACAGATAGATGAAAATTGAAAGAACTGAAAAATTATATCATGCAAACACTAAAAAAGGCTGTAGTGGCTATATTAATATCAGATAGATTTCAGAACAAGAAATACTAAGGGAGAGAAAAGAGATTATATAATAAAAGGGTCAATTAGCCAAGATGATACAACAATCCTAAATACATATGTACCTAACAACAAGAGTTTCAAAATACATGAATAGAAATGAAAGGGAAAAAACAGCCAAACCACAACTACAGCTGAAGACTGCAATATCTCTTCTCTCAGTAAATGATAGAAATAGTAGACAGAAAAATCAGTTAAAAAAAAAAAAAGACATTTTAAAAACACTAATCAACATTTTAAAAACACTCTATGCTACAACAGAACACACATTCTTTTCAAGTGCACATGAAACACTCACCAAGATAGACCACATTCTGAGCCACAGAACATGTCTAATAATACCAACTGCTAGTAGGGATACAAAATAACTGGAACGATTATTCATTCCTGGCAGGAATGCATAATGGTAAAGCCATTTTGGAAAACAGTTTGGTGGTTTCTTATACTGTTAAATATATACTTAACATAAGACCCAGTAATCTCACACTCAGGCATTTATTTGAGAGAAATAAAAACTTATGTTTCCATGAAAAAATGGTGCATAAATGTTTATAGTGGTTTTTTTCATAGTCATCAAAAACTAAACACCCACATGTCATTTATATGATGAATGGATAGAGAAACTATAGAATATTATTCAGCCATAAAGAAGACTGAATAACTAAAAATGTGTTAAAAGATAACCAAGGCTTATTAAAGATAAACTGAGGCTTATTAAAAATTTTAATAAGTAATAATTTTATAACTTAATTTAATAATTTTAAAAATAATTTAATAAGTAATAATCATTTTAATAAGTAAAAAATTTACTTGAGCAAAATCAATTAGAATTGAATAGTGCCAAAGAGGACATGGTTAGGAATACTCCACCAACAGAAACTAGGAGCAAGACTTCCTAAGAGAAAATGCAGAAACAAACAAAAAATTATTTGATTGGCTATAGGGATGCTTTATTTGGGAAAGCCTAGTTGGCTGGTTGTGATCATCCATCCTAAGATTTAGATTTCTCATCCTCTAGGCATTTACAGACTTAGGTTTTGGTTTGCTCATATAGACTGCCAAGGCCTTAAAGCCACCTCCATCTGATGGCCTCTCTAATTAATTTAACACATGCAACAACATGAATGAATCACAAATATGTTAGACTAACTGAACAAAACCAGACTCAAAAGGCTACCTAATCTATGATTCCACTAATAGGATATCTGAAAGGATAGGACAGGACAGGACAGGACAGGACTAGAAATCAGAGTATGATAGTATTTGCAAAGGATCAGGGTCAATTTGTAAAGGGGTTGCATGAGGGAATTTGGGGGAGTAATGGAACTGCTCTTTATCTTGATTGTAGCAGTGGTTTACTGGACTATGTATTTGTCCAAATGCATAGAACTACATACCAAAAAGAGTGAATTTTACTGTACATAAAATTTAAAACATCAGCTTAATTTTTTAAAAAATTTGGATAAAATAAAAGGCAATAAACTTATCTTCTCAGGTAACTTCAGGATTTTTTCCCCATGTTTTCTGCCTATGGTCAGTTATCAAAACATGAACCAAAACCAAACCATTTAAGCCTTGTTTATTCTGTTAACTTTAGGTGATCTACAGCAGAAGAGGAATATGCTAATCATCAAAATCCACAGATAATTCTAAAGCACAATTTTACCTTCTCTTCATAGTCTCTGAGCTACACTCAAAACCTCTTTCCACAACTGCCAAGGAAGCTTGATTGAGTTTCAACATTATTTCCAGACCTCTCCAAGTGGAGCCATTAATAATCAGTGAAATGGCCCAAAAAGAACACTGAAAGGAACATGAGTTTCAAAAATCTGCTAACTGCATCATCAGTCTCTGATTGATTGAGAACTGAATATCAAGGCCATGGTACCTCTGCCTATTTCACACACCTACAACACTCTGAAGCAGGAATGAACCTATAACAATGACATCAAGATACTGCATAACCCTAAGGAGACAGGGTGAAGCTGGCTCAGTCTGGAGCTGTGTTGGTTGTCATCCATCAATCTGCAAAGTCAGGAACATCCATAGTCAGAACCTCTGACAACCAGATCCAGTTTAGACTTGTTTCTGAGGGACATAGGTGATTATTTTTATCTCCTAATGTTATAGTTTAACTAATTCACTAATGACTAAGGCAATTTGAAAGACTGAGCAGGCCCCACTAACTAAATGGCTGCTGCACTTTAGTTAACATGCAAGGGGTGTCCGCTGCCTGCAGCTAGCTAATAATGCATTATAATTAATAGTACTTGGAAAAAGTGTCCTGTCAGCAGGAGCCCGGAGGTTGTTTTCCTAATGCTCCAAGATGATCTCCATCAGGCCTTCTCTTGTTTCATCAGATAAGTGATTGTGCTGTCCCTACTCTGATTCTTTTAATTCTAAAAGTAATTTGGTTCTGATTCCAAAACCTCACAGAATTTTCTTCATTAGCATTTTCTTGAACTGACATGTGGGTTGCTGTGGCGATAAAAGTGAATAACCACCTTCTTATTTACTCATCTTCAATCCGGCCTTGCAAAAGCACATCTATCTCAGCAGGAGGGCTTCGGCAAGCAAAACCCAGGGGAAGTTAGGACAATGATTCATCCACCACGGTATAGATTTCTTCATTTGCTTGCACTGCCTCATGCTCTTCTGTTTTTTTTTTATTTCCTTGTGTATAGGATCTACTTTGCCCCACTATTCTTAATTGGTGCTAAGAAGACTATTTTGTGTGTTGGGAAACCAATCTTGAATGTCCTAGGCAATTAACTATTACATAACCTAACACCACTTTGCTGGAATAAAAAACAGATGATGATGAAATCAGAGCAGTTCAGTGAAAGCCAAGAAAATAACAACAAATAATTGCATGACAACATGGCCAAAGACCCATCTTCATCTTCATTATTATTTTTGGAAATTCAGTGCCCAACTCCAGATGCCCCTTCCCATCTCTGCCATCCGCCATTGCCCAACAACATTCCAGCACAGGGGAGGGATGAATGAGGTACATGTCCCTCACACTACAGATTCCAAAAGCAGAAAGCATCTAAATCATGTAAATATGATAGAACTATCAGAAGGGGAGAAAATGGGAGATGAGTTTTATATATATATATAATGAAGTAAGAATCATTGTTCTCTTGGCTCTGCAATTGCATAAATTTTCATATTCTGTCAAGTTAGAAATTTGATACAAAGAAAACCTCTAATAGCTTTGGCATTGGGTCAGCTGGCAGAGAGAGTCTAGTTGTGTGGTTTGTGTCATGGGTTAGAGTGTTCTCTGAATATCAATCAGGTCAGTAGTGTTAATAGTGGTTAATCGTGCTGTTCAGGTCTCCTGTTTCTTACTGATTTTTCCTCTACTTGTTCTCTGATTACTGAGAGAAATTTTGAAATCTCCAACTGTAACTGGATTTGCCTAGTTGTAAAACCTATGCCACCCCCATAGATACTTCTCTCTGACATTTTTTACCATTCTAAACTCTACTGTTATTATAATCGCCACTTTAAAAATAAGGAAACTGAGACACAAGGAAGGGTAAGTATATGTACAAGGCCACTTGGATTGCAGATTGGGGTAGTTTGCTCCAGAGTCCTTGCTCTTCACCCCCATGATATGCTGAACTCTGTCTCATCTGTGAACTTCAAGAGCAGGTAAGATGAGGCCATGACTTCATGTGCCCTTGACAAGGAATTTGTGGTACAAGCCAACTTCCGGGGTTGCCCAAATGCCATCCCAGCCTCCCTCTCTCCCATCTCCACCACTCAACACAATCTTATCCTCCCTTCAAGGAGCACTGGAGGGGACACTCTAAAGATGTGTTGTTAGGAAATACAGCTTTCACTGGGTCTGAAGAAGGTACAAGACCTTGCTTTGGAATGAAGGGCTATATGGAGTTATGTCTTTCCAGCTTCTCTCAGTTCTTAGCTACCTTAGCTTTATTCCCTTTCAGGATGTTTGTGTGAATAGGTCTGAATCCTGCCTTAAGAGAGTCCCCCTGCCCTGGAGAGGCCTAGAGGTAGGGAGTTAAAGCCAACATTACTCTGGGGGTTAGCAATTCACCTGTCCTTGCTTCTTTTTGTCATCAGTGTGGTAAGACCTTAAAGGTCAAGTAGGAGGTGTGGGCTTTGAGAAAGGGGCAATGAAGACCTATGCAGATTTGGCCTTAGGTTAGAAAGGCAAAAGGAGTCCTCCTCCTTCACTCACAGTTCACCTAGTTTAGCAAGGCCAGGATGTCTTGGGGTCGACAGGAGTTGGGGTCAAAGTTATACAGGAAAAAGCAATGTATATTATCCTGGAATATGTCCTCTGTGCATGGATCTCTTTTTTTTTTTTTTTTTTTTTTAGATGGTGTTTAAAGTCCACGTGTGCATGGATCTCTTAAGGAGACTGTCATGGTGAGTGGTTGGCCACCTCTTTTTTCTTCAGAGAAAAATCTACACCATAAGACTTCCCATGGGAATGGAATAACCATTTCTAACGAAAGAAATGTAAATCTTCACTCAGAATATGGCTAAAGAAATGTTCCATTGTATGCCTCAGAGATTTTTTTTTTTTTTTCAGTCCTGAGGGTTCTCCAGTTCAGATTAGGGCAATCCTTGGATCCAATGAAAAATAAGCTGAAATCTCAGTGAAGGCCAGTGCATTTGATATCTTCAGAGCAAGAGATGACCTATCACTCTCTTCAGTCAGTTGAGGAAGGGCTATGAGATCTAAGTCTTAAGATCAGTGTCTGGTATATAGTTAATGCTCTATGAGTGTTATCGCAAAACTAACAAGACACTGGTCACAGTACCAGAGTGATAAATTATTTTTCAATGATGAAACATATTGTCAAGCAACCTGGATACTCCTGTTGACCTAACCTGATCCCAAGGGAAGCCAAAACAACATGGTTCTCAGTAAACAAGGAATGCTAGCAAGTGAGGGGAGTTGTTAACAATTTAAGTATCTTGTAGCATTAGGCTCTGAGATTGTTTCAGATTGGAACATTCCTACTATAGTCATATTAGTATATTTATCAGGCAAGAATTATGGGCCTAGAGGGTCATCTGGTCTGCACTAATCTATTGTAGTAGTTATGAAACTGCTATAATAACTTGGTAAGCACTTATTATGTCCTTTATAAAGATAAATATTCTCTCATTTATTCTTCACAACAATCCTGTAAACTAAACACTATTACAGATAAGAAAACTAAGATTTAGAAAGATACACATGGTCCCTTTGGGATTTTGTCCTTATAGTTTTCTTGCCAGGAACACACATTTGTCAGTCCTATTCATCCCTCAAGACTTAGTTCTAGTGCCCCCTATTCTAGAAACAAGGTTCTAACTCCCCTTCTTGGAGCTGCTTCTAAGCTAGGCATCCTTCCTCTCTTCCCCCAGTTCTCTGCATTACCTCTGCAAAGCACTTGCTATATTAAAATTTCTCAGCTGTCTCTAAGACAGGCTGCATCTTGTTATGACTAAATCTTTCTTTCTTTCCAAAGATGCTCAATATCTGGCAGCAATTATTATTCAGTAGAATGAATACTATAACTGGTATTGAGTAGATGCTCAAATACTTGAGGAATCACAAATTAGATGATGGTAAAGCCTTTAAGTATTAAATGAGTGACTGGGCTAAGAACTCTTCAGGGTGCCTTCTAATCCTGAGATAATTTTGAGACTCAGATTTGAGCCTACCTGGCTTGAGTAGATGATGTTGATCTTCACTGAGAAAAGAGAAGTGGGTTCAAGAGGAAGATAAGTCAGTCAGTTCTGAATTAAAATGCCCCCCTCCCAAAATTAAATTACCCCTTCAAAGTTGGTAAACTCATCTAAAAGTAGAAGACCCAAACATTTTCTTAAAGGAAAAAAAACAAAACCCATAATTATTATAATGCTATCCTATATGACACCACTTCTAATTAAATCTCTACATAGTTTTTTTTAACAAATAATCCAATGTAAATAATATCGTCAAAGAATAAACTGCTTAGTTGTATAATACAGATTATATCTTAAAGGTCATGAAAATGCTATATAGGAAGAGATAAGAGACAGGCCACAGAGTCAGCCCCCCTCCGCTACCAAATGGCTACTACTACAACAATAGCAGTGGGCTTCTGCTAGGCTCCATTCACAACCCTCATGTACTGCTTGGAACATTTGGAACAACATATGGAACAATGGAACAACATACTGATTATTCCTGATACCTTCGCCAAAGTGTCTCATGCAGTAGTCTTTCTTTTCTGCCATCTAAGGGCTTCATGAATCGTAAATCAGTTCAAAACTGATAAGCACTCATCAATTCCCACTTAAACTCTGTTCCAAACCATAGTTGTTTCTATTAGTCCAAAATCTGTCATAAACCTTTCACTCTAGGAAACCCATTGTGAGAATTTCTCTCAGTAGTAAGCATATTTGTTTCACTTAAACCTTGGAAACAAGCTTAGCAAAATGTAAAATGATTCCTTTTGTCTTGTTTTTAATGTCTCTTTATTGCAGGAAAAATATTTTGAAGGGTCTCTGGTAGAAGGCAGGTTTTGATTGCCAATGCCATAATCTAAATTTCACCACAAATACTGAGTGATTCAAAAACAGCAAAAGAGAGTGGTCTCCAATTATCTATTATAGAGCCAAGTTTAATCTGAGTATTGTGGGCATGTTAAACTCATTTGTGGAATTGAATACAAGATAATACACTCATGTTCTGATGCAAATCTATAATTTCAAGTCGAGTTTGCCAATAACAGTGTTACTGTGGTACAAATTCAAAGTTTAACATGCCTGTGTTCACGTGCTTTCCAAACACATTTCAGAGTCCACTTGTTGTACAGATAAGCTCTGAAATCTGCTATTTTGGATTTTATCCAAGAAACGCTCTGCAACCAAAAAGGGTTTGGTTATTTTAATCACCTCTCCTTAACCAATCCATTTCTTTTAGCCCTAAATGTTGAAAACTAGTTCATTAATTTCAACCAAAATCTGCCTCCCTGAAATTTCTTCCACTTTTCAGGTGAGAACACCTTCTGGGTAAAAGCTTCAATGGTCCAATTTCAGCCTATTATGAAGAATGATTTTGGGTAGGGAGGTAGGGTGGTGTGGGGAGGGCCAGAGGAAGAGGGAGAGAGAGTCCTAAGATACAACCTGAGATCATGACCTGAGCCAAATCAAGAGTCAGATGCTTAACTAACTGAGCCACCCAGGCGCCCTAAGAATGACTTTCTAACAGTTCAAGGGCTTCAGTGGACAGTGAGTTCCCTATCAACATTACGACTACATCAATTGAGTACACATGAATTGCACATACACTATGTGCTAGACACTCTTTTAAGTGCTTTGCCTATCTTCAATCTTCTTTTGCGACAACACCTTTAAGTGAGTGCTATTATTTATTCCATTTTACAGATGAAACAGGCACATGGATTTGAAACAATGTGCCTCAAATCAGACATGCAGAGGGGCACCTGGGTGGCTCAGTGGGTTGGAGCCTCTGCCTTCGGCTCAGGTCATGATCCCAGGGTCCTGGGATCGAGTCCCGCATCGGGCTCTCTGCTCAGCAGGGAGCCTGCTTCCTCCTCTCTCTCTGCCTGCTTCTCTGCCTACTTGTGATCTCTGTCTGTCAAATAAATAAATAAAATCTTAAAAAAAAAAAACCGGACACGCAGATAGTAAATGAATAGAGCCAGGACTCAAATCCAGGCAGTTTAAATCTACTGACCATAATGCAAAGCCCTGTGACATGAGATCAGCACTGGACACAGATAATTCCAGCAGCAGAGGATGTTTGAACTAAATGACATTTGAAGTCTTTTCCAATCATGAGAATATATCACACAGAGTTTTCATGCAATGTGAACATTTTCACTTAACCACTCCTTCCCCAGAGTCTAAAATAGTTACCTCTCTAATGTGCTCCCTTGGATGCTTGTACTTCCTCTATAATGACACCTACCCAATTGCTTTACAAAACTAAACTTCCTCAGAATAAGGACTATTTCTGCCTTCTCTTTTTTATTTTTTAAGATTTTATTTATTTATTGGACAGAGATCACAAGTTGGCAGAGAGGCAGGCAGAGAGGAGGAAGGAGGCTCCCCACTGAGCAGAGTCCAATGCGGGGCTCAATCCCAGGACCCTGAGATCATGACCTAAGCCGAAGGCAGAGGCTTTAACCCACTGAACCACCCAGGTGCCCCTATTTCTGCCTTCTTAATCATTATATTCTGAATATCTAACACAATGCCTGGCACAAAGTTGGCAGTGAATTTGTTGAGCAAGTGAATAAAAGATATAACAAATCATTAACATCAGTAACATCCCATTTTTCTACAATTTAGTCTTATTGCAGAACTAGACTCTAAAATGAAGACTAGAGGAAAACAGATACACACTAGAAATTAACTGTCTTTAAAAAGCATATTCCATATCCCTTTCTGCTTACTATATGTTGCTTACTGAAATTTGTATGTATATCTTTAACAAGAGATTAGTTAAATAAATCACTATCTGTTCACACAGTAGAATATTGGACTTCTATTAAAAATGATGTTGGAAAAATAAGTTAATCACATGGAAACACATTGCCAACGCACTAATTTTTTTAAAAAAATTAACAAACCCACTTTTGTTCATTTGATAAAAGAAAAAAGAAAAAAATTAAATAGTATTTATACATAAACATTACTGAAATGATGTGTTATAACCCTAAGTAGCAATAATGTTTTTGTCTCTTACAGAATTAGAGATGAATTTTTCTTTTTACAGGTGAAGTTTTTTTCTATTTCATT
Source organism: Meles meles (assembly GCF_922984935.1). Lineage (NCBI taxonomy): Eukaryota > Metazoa > Chordata > Mammalia > Carnivora > Mustelidae > Meles > Meles meles. Next base: position 67,313,191 of record NC_060069.1, read on the forward strand.
TTTCTTAATGTTCTAAATTTTCCACAATGAACATATAAAGAGGAAAAATAAAGAGTTGTGGGTTTTGTTTCATTTTTGCTAAATACCAATGAATTACTTACATAAAATAATTAGAAAGGAATGGGTTCAACTTCTACCCTGTACTCAATTTTGTTTTTCCCAATACTTTTTTAAAAATTTTATTTATTTTTATTTGACAGACAGAGATCACAAGTATTTTATTTGACAGACAGAGATCTCTGCCTCTGTACAGGCAGGCAGAGAGACAGTGAGGAGGAAGTAGGCTCCCTGCGGAGCAGAGAGCCCAACACAGTTGGGGCTTGATCCCAGGACCCTGGGATCATGACCTGAGAAGGCAGAGGCTTTACCCCACTGAGCCACCCAGGCACCCCTTTTTTCCCAATACTTTTTTTTAAATTATTTATTTATTTGACAGAGGGAGAGAGAGAGATCACACGTAGGCAGAGAGGGGGAAACAGGCTCCCCACTGAGCAGGGAGCCCGATGCGGGGCTCGATATGGGGCTCGATCCCAGGACCCTGAGATCATGACCTGAGCCGAAGGCAGAGGCTTAATCCACTGAGCCACCCAGGTGCCCCTTTTTTCCCAATACTTTAAATGAAATGCCATATGTGACTTTGTGTAAGGGGAAAGGGTGGCTCTTGGGAAATATTTTTTCAAAGTGGAAACAAAGTAGAAGAGCATCCTCACCCTAACTTGACTAATATATTCAGAGGCTAACTGTGCTGGCATGAATTTCTTCATGGTTTTGCCTTTCTCTGTGCATTGTAATAATGATACTAACTCCCCAGTGAAATGATTTAAACAAACAAGAAAGCAGTAACAAATCCTGTATAACAGCGTACCGCTGAAAAGAAAAATGAGAGCTAGATACAGAAATGGAAAAAAATAAACAAGTTTAAGGCAGTGATAGTTCCTGGCCTAGAACTATGTATTTTATGGGGGAAATCATATACAAAAATTCCAGGCCACCCCCCCAAAAAAATTCTAGATGTTTTCTTTAGTTCTTATTTTTTCCTCCAGCGATTCCAGATTTGGCAACTCCTGAAAAATGTTATGCCAATATTCTAACTTCTTAATTTATTCCTTTGCCATAACAACAGAAAAGAAAGGATGGAAAGAGACAAGGGAGGAGGATAAGAAAGAAGATAGAAGGTGGTGAGCAATGCTGGCTGTTGGTCCTTGTAATAGAATCCAATTGTCAACTGATACAAATAATAGTTAGGAAATTTTTTTTTTTTTTAGAGGGAGAGGTGCATATGTGAAGGAGGGTGTGCCTGCAAGTCATTGAAAACTGGCTTTCTTTCCATCTATTTGGGAAAGGATTGAAGTTTGATGACCAAAATCGGGAGTAGGAATAGAAAGTGTGGAGGTAACACTCCAAATGACAGCATGAAGTAATCAGAAGATAAACAGCTCCGTATCTCCATACCTTGGAGTCATATAACCTGGGTGGGGGGGCAAATGGGTGTCTCAGCAGGTTAAGCCTCTGCCTTCGGCTCAGGTCATGATCTCAGGGTCCTAGGATTGAGCCCCACATTGGGTTCTCTGCTCAGTGGGGAGCCTGCTTTCCCCTCTCACACTCTGTGCCTGCTGCTCTGCCCACTTGTGATCTCTCTCTCAGTCAAATAGATAAATAAAATCCCCCCCCCCAAAAAAAAGAAAACAAAAAAACCTGGGAACCAGGTCCACCTACCCTAAGGACCCACCTCTGCAATAGATATGAAAGATATGAGGCCATTTTCTGACGAACACTGGACTTAAAATCATACATGAGATGTTCTATGTGCTAGCAGCTTCACTTGACTTGAACAGGTTTGTGCATATGTCTGCCAACTACAGTTCCTGAAGTTCTCCAGAGTCCCCCAGGGAAGTGCACTCCTTGGCGAGATATATACTAAATATTTAGTGAGATTTTATGTAAAATGACATATTATTTCTAGTTTCTTGATGAACTACAAAATCACTCTTGCCTGCCTTCCTTCTCACTGAGCAAGTCTCTCTTTCTTTTTTGAAATTGGCATCATCACATCCCATACTAATTTACCTGTTCAGCTCTCCACAACAAAGGTTTACCTGGTCCAACATGCCAGGAATATTAATGTTGAGAAACCCTAGCTTATATGTATATATGACCTCATTTATATTTTCTGAGTGCCATTTTATTCATCTGTAAAATGGAAATAAAAATACCTCCAAAGTATTTACTGATCCGTAAAAATACGAATTTTGGGGGCACTGGGGTGGCTCAGTCATTAAGCATCTGCCTTCGGCTCAGGTCATGATCCTAGGGTCCTGGGATCCAGGCCCACATTGGGCTCCCTGATCCTTGGGAAGCCTGCTTCTCCCTCTCCCACTCCCCCCACTTATGTTCCCTCTCCCCCTGTGTCTCTGTCAAATAAATAAATAAAATCTTTAAATATATATACATATTTTTTATTCAAGACCACCTACCTCATATGCAATAATACTAAACATTACTAAATCTTGGACGTAGATATCTAAGTGTAGTTATCTTTGTGCTGTATTACAATCTTGGTACTTGCTTGATGTCTATGGTTCTACCTGTACTCCTGACTCCCTTTGTTCCTGAGCATGGTAATTGTACTCCTTGACCCTCATCTTTTTCTGCCTGGGTTCCTTACCTATTCTGTCTGCTAATATTGTCTTCCCTTGTGTCATCACTTGACCCTCACTGTGCTTTGGCTCTATGTGAAGCCCAAGGAATAGTGTTAGAGCTTGACATTCTTTCATGCATTACTGAATTTTACGTATACAATAAAATAAATTTCAGGATATAATTCTTTTAAAATTCTTTAAAATGAACTTCTCTTTTTGTTTTCTTAACATGCTCATCATTAAAACTTTTAAAAAGATAGCAACAAAGATATTTGAAATATTTAATCTCCAAACCTAGAAATATCTCTGCCATTATTTTGTCTTTTTTCAATGCATGTTTTTTTCTTCCATTAAAAAGTGTTGTGATGTTAACACTCTTCTGTAATTTTTTTCCCACTTAATAATACATTGGGAACCTCTTTCCATTCTCTAGCATCATTTTTAATGCTGCATAGTAATCCAGTATACAAGTATATTAGTTTATTTAACCAACTCTGTATTGTTGGGTAATTAGGCTGCTTCCAATTTTTACCTTTTACAAATATGTCCTTCTAAATATTTTTAAAGCAAATCTTTGAGCATTCTTACCAAAAACTGGGATACATGAATCAAATGACATGCAAAAGTTTTGAATTTTGACATACAGTGTCCAATTGAATGGGAATTTTACTTCAAATTAATGAATTTTTTGGTTAGTAGGGGTTTATAAGCCGTGGGACATTCTTCATCCAGGTTGGTTTCTCACTATAGTGGCTTCTCATCACATATCTGTGAAATGAAAGCCAAAATAAGGCTAGAAATTAGTGGTGATTAGTCAGTACCATCATCCTTACTGTTAGCTAGCTTTGAGTTATCCTGAGTTCAATTCCACTGAATTTTAGTGACTACCACATAGTACTAAAAACAATGTGGAGACTACAAACTGCGTACCTTGAAAGTGTTTATAATTTAGTGACCACATATAATTATTACATAATACAAAATGTGGTAAGTTCAATAAAAAAATTACAAAGTGCTATAGGAAAAGGAATATTTCTGAATAGAATGTTTGGGAGGTTTACATAAAGGAAGTGGAATTTAATCTGGACTTTGATAAAGATAAGGTCAGACTTTGACTGGCAATGGGCAGAAAGGCATCTTGGGTATGAAGACATACAAAGTAAAATGCCCAAGGACAAGAAGGTGTGTGACATTCACAACAAAGGGAAGGGGGGGGGCAGCAGTTGAGATATTTCATGAGTATGGTTAATGTAAGGCAATAATGGGAGATACACCAGGGAAGCAGACTAATAATCAAATGTTAATACATTGCTGAGAAGCAAAAACTATATGGAGGGAAATAGAGAGTTAATGAAGGGGAGAGATATGTTGCAGAAAGGTTAGTGTGTCAGCAATGTGGATCACAGAGGCACCTCATATTGGGAAGTACTTAGTAGTCCCGTAAGAAGTAAATAAGGATCCCCATCCCCTCTAAAACCCACAGTCTGATTCTCAAGAGGGCGGTAGGGGGTTGGGTGAGCCTGGTGATGGGTATTAAGGAGGGCAGGTATTGCACAGAGCATTGGGTGTGGTGCATGAACAACGAATCTTGGAACACTGAAAAAATTTAAAAATTAAATTTAAAAAAAAAAGAAGAAGTAAATAAGGACCTGGAAAGTTAAGGGGCAGGTAAAGAGGCAGACTGTGAGGCAAAGAAAATGTATAGCTGAAACTCGTTAAGTTACATAGGATATAATAACAAAAGGAAGAGTGAAAACTGGCAAAATTAAAAAGCTGAATTTGTAGTCTGTGTTCCCCTACACATGCACCCAAGTTTTTTCCTAAATAAACATCCAATTGTCAACAGACTGTTCACCTGTTTATTTAGCTTCTTTGAAAAGCACCAGCACCACCTGGTGACAATATTTCAGATTGCCCCTCCCTAACAGTCCTGATTCCTTCTTTCAGTTGTTTTTTTACAAAAATTTCATACATACATAAAAGTTGAAAGAATGCTAAAATAAACACCCTTATACTATCACCTATATTTACCAAAAGTTAATGTTTTGCTACACTGGCTTTATCTTTTTCTATATGTGTTCATATACGAAACCATTTGAAAATAAATTATAGATACAAAAACACTTAAGCTCCAAAATTTTCTGCATCAATCTCCTAAGAAAAGGATATCCTCTACATATACACAGTATCATCACCTGAACTGAAAAATCAACAACAATTTTACATCATCGTATAATAAGCTATATATGTTCAAATTTTCCCAGTTTTCATAAAGATGTATGTTTTTTATCCAAGATCTAATCAAGATTTATACTTTGCAATTGGTTGTTGTTTCTAAGGTCTCTTTTAATCTAGAACAATAGAACAATTTTCACTACCTTTTTTTTTTCTTCCACTTCTCATGACATTGCCACTTTTTAAACATCCAGACCAGTTAACTTAGAGAATGTCCCATATTCTGAATTTGCCTGATTATTATCCCCATGATTAAGTTCATAGTAAACATCTTGGCAAGAATAATTCATAGGTGACTCTGTAGTTTAATTGTGCCTCTTCAGCAAAAGTTAATGTCAGCTTGTTCTACTACTGGTGTCATGAAGTTTGATCACTTGGGTAAAGTCGTGATTGCAAAATTTACCCCCTATAATTAATGTCTTGAGTGGAGTGTTACTTTGAGAACATGTGAATATCTTTACCCCAACAAATCTTTACATAAAGGTTTTGACATACATTGACACTCCTTACCTATACCAGTTATTACACTGGAAACTGCAAAATGATGATTTCCTATCTCTATCATTCTTTTAACATTAATTATGAAAGAGAAACAAAAATAAATTAACCTACCTATAAATCAAACTGATTAAAAAAAGGGAAAACAATGATTCAAGCAGATTTTGACCAAGTATTCTGTACATCTTTAATGAGCTATATTTCAAAGACAGAAAGAACAGAAAATGAAATTTTAAACTTTACTTAGTAGTACATTATTAATAATCTTATAGGTATCATAATTGTGAAACTTTTCATGTAATTATAGAATAAAACAAATAAGCAGATACAGTCATAAAATTAGGACCCAGGATTTCACTGTAAGAGCAAAAAAATACACATATAAAACAAAATCAGGTGAGGAAAAAATGCTATAATGTTACATTTAAATTAGAATTATCAATACTAACCATGATTTAAGAAAAAAAAAATTACTTCTTAGTTAAACAAAGATACTGCAGTAGCAATAGCATAGCTAGCTCCCAGATCTTGGTTTCTCATGCGCTTACTAGCCATTTGTGTATCTCCTTTGTGAAATGTCTGCTCAAATCTTCTACCTGTTTTTATTGGATTGATGGAGTGGAAGGACTTTTTGTATTCTAGGTAAGAGCTCATTAACAGATCTACGTTTGTGAATATTTTCTCTCATTGTATGGCTATATTATATATTTTCTTAACAGTTTTTTGTTTTATTTTGGGGTTTCCTTGTGTGTGAAGGGATGGAGGGAGCAGCAGAGGGTGAGGGAGAGGGAGAATCCCAAGCAGGCTCCACACCCAATTCAGAGCCCAATGTGGAACTCAAACTCACAACCCTGAGATCATGACTTGAGCCAGAATCAAGAGGTGGACACTTAACCAACTGAGCCACCCAGGCACCACTTAACAGTGTTTTTTTGATGAATAATTTTTCGTTATGGTGAAGTCCAATTTATCCATTTTTTTCTTTTATGGTTATTGCCTTTTTGGGTTCTGCCCAAAAAACTTTTGCCTACTCACAAATCACAAGATACTCTTCTCAGATCTTTATAGCTTTAGTTTTAAGAATTTTTTTCAATTTAAATAAGTCATTTGAGTGTCAAAAAAAATCTTTATAGCTTTACTTTTTATGTATTAGTCTATGATCTATCTAAAAAAATTTTTTTTGTTTATGATATGAAGTAAGCATGAAGGTTAATTTTTCTATATGGGTATCCAATTATTCCAAAATCACCTGTTAAAAAGATTTCCCTTTACCTATCAAATGACTTTGGCATCTTTGTAAAATCAAATACCTGTATAATTGTGAGTCTAATTCTCTCTCTTCTGTCCTCTGATTTACATGTCAATTCTTATGCTGGTACCATACAGCTTTGATTATTACAGCTTTATAGAAGTCTTGAAATAAGTAGTTAGGTCTTTCAACTTTGCTCTTTTTCAAGACGCTTTGAATATTATAGATCCTCTGCATTTCCAAGTAAATTTTAGAAAAAGTTTGTCAATTTCTACCAAAAGCATGGTAGAACTGTGGCTAGATTGTGCTGAATCTACAATTAGTTTGGGAAGAACTAACATTTGAGTCAGTTCAATATTAAATCCATGAACATGGTATGTATTTCCATATAAAGTAATCCTTTTTCTCAGCAAGGTTTCATAGTTTTCAATGAAAATATCTTGCATTTCTTTTATTAAACTTATTCCTAAGTATGTTAACTTTTTTGATGCTATTGTGAGTGAAATTAATTTTTTATTTTCTAGTAGTTTAGGGTAATATATGAAAATAGCATATTAACCTTGTATCCTGAAATTTTCTAATAGGCATTTTGTAGATGTCTTAAAATTTTCTCTGTAACACCTGCCCAAAAAACTAGGACCAAAAAAAAAAAAAAAAAAAAAAAACGGGTTTTCTCTTCTAATCTTTATGCCTTTCATTACTTTTTCTCATCTTATCAAAGGGCTAAGATCTTAAAGACAATGAGTTTAAATAATGAGAATGAGTATTCGTGCCTAATTCTTAATCTTTGGGAAAGCATTCAATATTTCACCATTATGTAGTACTGTTAGTTTTTCATATATGCCATTTTCATGTATTCCATTTATTAGACTGAGGAAGTTCTCTTCTATTTCTAGTTTCTGAGAGTTTTTAATAGCAAATGAATTAAGTTTATCAAATGCTTTTTCTGTATCTATTGAAATGACAATATAGTTTTTTCCTTTTTCTGTTAATATGGTGACTTACTTTCATTGATTTTCAAATATAAAGCAACCTTTTAATCCCGGGAATAAAACTGACTTGTCACCAAATATTATCCTTTTTATGTATCATTAGATTTGATTCACTAATAGTTGATTATGGATATCTGTGTTAAGATTATTAGGGATATTGATCTGTAATTTTCTTTTCTTATAAGGTCTTATTTTCTTATTAGATGCTGTATTGGGTTGTGCTGGCCTCTTAAAATGAATGGGAAAGTAGTAGTTCCTTTATTTTTTGAAGGAGTTTGTTGGGATCGGTTTTATATCTTCCTTAAATGCTGGATAGAATTAAACAATAAAACCACTTGGACTTGGGAGTTTTTGTTATGGGAAGGTTTTTAATAATGAATCCATTTTTTAATGGAAATAGGATTATTTAATCATGTGTCAATTTAAGTTTTCTTTTGTCCATTTTAACCAAGATGTCAAATGCATTGCTTTAAAGTTGTTCGAAACATTCTCTTATTATCTGTTAATTTCTTTAGAGTTTTAGTGATCACTCCTCTCTAATTCCTAATACTGGTTATTTTGGTCTCTTTTTCTTAATCAGTCTGGATAGGAGTCCATCAGCTTTGTTGATCTTTCCAAAGAATAAACTTTAGGATTTATGAAATTTCTATATTGTTTTTCTGTTTTCCCCTTTCATTGATTCCTACTTCAATCTTTATTTTTCTTTTTTCTACTTATTTTGGGTTTACTTTGCTCTACATTCTCTGGCTTCTTAAGACAAAATCTTAGGTTCCTGAGTTTAGACCTTTCTTCTTTTCTAAAATAAACCTTTAAAGCTGTAAATCCTCTAGCTGCATCCCACAATTTTTGATATATTTCATTTTCATTAACATTTACTTTTAAATATTTTCTAATTTCCCTTGGAATCTTTCCTTTGACCCACAGGTAATTTCAAAATATATTAAATTGCAAAGTAACTGGATTATTTCATATATCTTATTGTTCTTTAATATAATTGCTTTCTTGTCAAAAAATATCTTCTGTGAAATTTCAATACTTGGGAGATTTTTTTTTTAAGATTTTATTTATTTATTTTTTTTTAATTTTATTTATTTATTTGACAGTCAGAGATCACAAGTAGGCAGAGAGGCAGGCAGAGAAAGAGGAAGGGAAGCAGGCTCACCACTGAGCAGAGAGCCCGATGCAGGGCTCGATCCCAGGACCCTGAGATCATGACCTGAGCCAAAGGCAGAGGCTTACCCTACTGAGCCACCCAGGCGCCCCAAGATTTTATGTATTTATTTGACAGAGAGAGAGATCACAAGGAGCCAGAGAGGCAGGCAGAGAGAGAGTGGGGAAGCAGGCTCCCTGCTGAGCAGAGAGCCTGATGCGGGGCTCGATCCCAGGACCCTGAGATCATGACCTGCGCCAAAGGCAGAGGCTTAACCCACTGAGCCACCCAGGCACCCCTTGGGAGATTTTTTTGACTTGTTTTATGACTCAGCACACATTCCAGTCTGGTAAACTTAGCAATGTCCACTTGAAAAGACTGCGTGTTCTTCAGTTGTTTAGTGAATTGTTCCACTAATGTCAGTTAGGTAAATGTGGTTAATAAGAGTTATTCAAATCTTTTATGTCTTTCCTGATTTAAAAAAATCTATCAATTACAGACAGAAAGGTATTAAAATCTCCAACTATAATTGAGGAGTTATCTATATTTCCATTTAATTCCATCAATTCTTATTTCACGGTTTGAAGTTCTGTTGTTACATACATATACAATTGTGATTCTTATGTCTTCCTGATAAATTACTTCTTGTATGATTATAACATATCTCTCTTTATTGCAGTACTATCTCTGAGTAATACTTTTCCTTGAGTCTACTTTACCAATATTAATATAGCACCCCAGATTTTTGTTTACTTATTGCATCATGTATCTTTTTCTATTTTTATTTTCAAAAACATTGTGTGTCCCATGTGTGCATGTATGAATGATATTCATCTATATATATGGCATGACATATATACATATATTTATTTATTTATTTATTTTTCTCCTCTCTTGCAGATAGCACATAGTTGGTTCTAACTTTCTTATCCAATTTGAAAATCTCTGCATTAGTTAGAGTGTTTCTAGGTGTCTTATTATAATTATTGAATGTGATTAATGACATGCTTTAAGTCTACCATTTTATTACTTTGCTTTCTGCCTATGTTCCCTGTTCTTTGCTCCCCTCATCCTCCGTTTGTCTGTTATTGAATGAACTACTATAAAAACACAGAAAATCATTTTATCTGCTCCCTTTTACTTATACCACTTTCCATGAAACTTTTAATGGTCACTATAGATATTTCAATATATATCCTTAACTTTTCTCAGTCTACTTAACGTCAACACTGACCACTTCATATAAAATGTGGTAACTATACAATCTGTGGATTGCCTTTATTTTTTAACAAAATTTTTTAAATTTTCAAAAAGTCCAAACTGTCTATTTTTTTTCTTGGTGTCGTATCTAAGAAATCATTGCTGAATCTAATGTCAGGAATTTTGTCCTGTTTTCTTCTAAAAGTTTTATAGTTTTAGTTCTTATATTTGTGCCCTTGGTCCATTTTGAGTTAATTTTTGTACATGGTGTTAGGTGAGGGTCCACTTTATTCTTTTGCATGTGGATATCCCGTTTCCCAGCATTAATTGTTAGTTCTAACAATACTTTTGTGGACCACTCAGGATTTCCTATATATAAGAGCCTTTCATCTATAAACATAAATAATTTTTCTTTCTTGTTTTGCCTGATATGGATGTCTTTTATTTGTCTTTCTTGCCTAATTCCTCTGGCTAGAACTCCTAGTACTTGAACAGAAGTGGTTAAAGTGAACATCCTTGCCTTGTTCTAATGTTAAAGGAAGTTTTCAGTTTTAACGTCAGTAACATGCAAAAGCTCTCCTCCTTTATGACTTTATCCTCACATCTTTCAGTTGTTAATGTCATAAAATGGTATCTTTATACACTGTGTAATTTGATAATAATCTAATATAATCTAGTATAATCTCATAATTCTTTTAAATGCATTAATCTCTTAAATTATATATAAAAATATGTGGAGTTACAAACCAAAGTTGTAATAATACTAACTTTTAAACTACTATTTTTTAAATGTATTAGTCTCTTCAATCATGTAAAAAACAAAAAGTAGAGTTACAAACCATTGTTATAATATGCTAGTTTTTTAAAATTTCTCACGTATTTAGCTTTACTGAGATCTTTATTTCTCCATATGGCTTCAATTTACTATCTAGTGACCTTCTATTAAAACTTGCAGTATTTCCATTAGCATTTATTGCAGAGGAGGCCTAATGGTAACAAATACCCTCAGCTTTTGTTTGTCTGCTAATGTTTTAATTTCTCCCTCACTTTTGAAGGGCAGTTTTGCTAGATAAAAAATTCTTGTTTGACAGGTTTTTGTTTGTTTGTTTATCGCATTGAATATGTCATCTCACTGTCTTCTGGCATGGCCTCTAAAGTCAACCAATAACTCACCAATTCACCAATAATAATTGCTGAAGGCAAGATCCACATTAATGCTATAATTTTAGGGTAACATTTTAAGGAGAAACAGAATCGCGCATAACCTTGAAAGATCTACCCCAAAATATTTATTAAGAATTATGCTACTTTTGGGGCACCTGGGTGGCTCAGTGGGTTAAGCCGCTGCCTTCGGCTCAGGTCGTGATCTCAGGGTCCTGGGATCGAGTCCCGCATTGGGCTCTCTGCTCGGCAGGGAGCCTGCTTCCCTCTCTCTCTCTCTCTCTGCCTGCCTCTCTATCTACTTGTGATCTCTCTCTATCAAATAAATAAATAAATAATCTAAAAAAAAAAAAAGAATTATGCTACTTTTTAACATATGTCCAAAAATTCTTTGACATTTCTCCTACCAAGGTGTGGAACTTAATTCCACTTCTCAAATGTTAGATCTAGTGACTTATTTCTATTGAATAGAATACAGAAAGGGAAAAATATTAACTTTATGGCAGAGAAACCTGATCAAGCACTGCCTTAGCCAAATATTCAAGGTTAATGTAACCAATAATAATTGGTATCATGTGCCCCTAAAATGATAAGAACACTTTGCTTCTATAGTATTTTTCCCTCTAACTCATAACTTGACCAATAATGACAAAAACGTATTAAAATGTACCCATGGCATTTTAATTTGTGGAGGTGAATAAGTGATGACATGGAGAAACTTAATATCCTTGAAAGAATTTATTACTTACAATTTCCAAGAGAAAGGGATATGCCATGCCAAGCAGGACCAAAGGGGTAAGCACAAAATTTGGTCAGGAGGGAGAAGAAGAGTGAGGGGGAAGCACGGCCTAAAACTATTGTGTTTTCCATGGAACAGGCAAGACAGGACAGGAGAAACCGCTTAAGACTGGTTACTTCAAACAACGTCAACTGACTCTGAACCAGAGTAGTCTGGTACCTGGCCCTGGGTGATTTAAAGTGGAGGAAATATTGACTTAGTATGTAAGAGTTAGATAAAGGCTGTGGTTGAGAGTACAGACCAGAATTGGTTGGAGGGTTTATAATATGATTTCCATGTAACTGTGAATGCTAGATCATAGGGGTGATGCAAAGAACTCTGGCTGTTAGTCTGGCCCTGTCATCGATGGATACAAAATAAATGAATACATGATCTAAGATAACACAGAACAAAAGACATTACATAAACTCATATTGAGGAATATTCTACAGAATACCTTGAGCAGTACTCTTCAAAACTATCTAAGTCATGAAAAACACTGAGAAAGCAGCAATTCTAGAAACAGAAAATCGACTGCTTTCTGAAAGGTAGGACCTGTGGAGAAGTGAATCCAAAGTGATGGGAAGATAGACTGTGGGGGGAGAGACCAGCTCCCAGCAAGCAGCGGAGCAATGGGAAACAAAATCAGAACTTTTCAAAGTCTGCTCCACTGAGGGACATTGCTCCAGAGGCTAAGCTGGGGTGGAGCCCACATGGGGACAGCATGATCTCAGGTCCCACAGGGTCACAGAAGGATCAGGGGTGTCTGAGTGTTACAGAACTCGCAGGAATTAGAGCAGGAAAGCCAGGTACAGAGACGGAGCCAAGAAGTGAGTTCTCAATTCGGGGTTACCTTAAACTATGATCTGTGGCACAATCATACCACTGCTCTTTAAGCAGGGACGCCACAATTGGCAGATCCAGGGAGACTCCCCTGGAAGAGCAGCAGGGATCTGCTGCGATTGGAGACTACAGGTGGGGCTGTGTGCCAGAGACAGAGACACTTGGTCACAGGCTGGGTGAGCTCAGAGCTCAGCCAGAGGCTAGGGAGACGGGAGTGATTGAGAGCTTTTCTCTGAGGGTGCACTGAGGAGTGGGGCCGAGAGCTCTCGGCTCCTCCGGCCAGAGGTTGGGAGGCTGCCATTTTCATTCCTGTTCTCTAGAGCTCTATGTAAAGCATTCAGGGAACAAAAGCTCCCAAGAGCAAACCCTAGAAAATTATTTAGCCCAGTCCCTGGCAAGGGCAGTGCAATTCCGACTCGGGCATAGACACTTAAGAATCACTACAACAGGCCCCTCCCCCAGAAGATCAGCAAGAAATCCAGCCAAGACCAGGTTCACTTATCAAGGAGAACAGAGGAATTCCAGAGGAGGAGAAAGCAAAGAACAGAATTCATGGCTTTCTCCCCATGATTCTTTAGTCTTGCTAAGTTAATTAATTTTTTTAATTTTATTTTTTTTCTTATTCTAATTTTTTAAACTTTTACTCTTTTCTCTCTTTTTTTTAAATTTATTTATTTATTTATTTATTTTTTATTTGTTTATTTACAGCATAACAGTGTTCCTTGTTTTGGCATCACACCCAGTGCTCCATGCAGTACGTGTACTCTTCTCTCTTTTAAAGTTTTTAAACTAGTTTATCTTAACAATACCTTTCATAAAAAGAATCTTTTCGAACCTTCATTATTATAGTCATATTTTATCCTTCATTGAATCTAACTTTATTTTTTGTATACATAGGGTTTTTTTCTAAAAAATTTGGGGATACAATGTCTTCTAATAGATCAAAATATACCCTGATTCTAGCACAGGGCTTTGTTCTGGTCTCCAGCCTGGGCAAATTCTCTCCACTTTCCTTTTCTTTCTTTTCCCAATCAACTTATCTTATCAACTCCTTTATAGAATTTTTTAAAAATTTTCATCTTTATACTCATATCCTATCCCTACATCATGTACCCTTATTTGTGTGTATGTGTGTGTGTGTGTGTGTGTGTGTGTGTGTGTGTTTCTTTCTTTAAAATTTTGGGAGGTAGTTTCTTCTATGAGACCAAAATACTCACAAAATTAAGTGGGTGGCTCTGTTCTACTCAACAATCTAATATATATATTTTCTTTAAAAAAATTTTTTTTAACTTCTTTTTATGCCATTTCTTCCCCCCGTGATTTTGGGTCTCTTCTGATTTGACTAAATCACATTTTCCTGGGGTCTTTCCCACCCTTTTAGTATTTTTTTCTCTCTTTCATATATTCTGATCTGGATATAATGACAAGGTGGAAAAACTCACCACAAAAAAAAATAAGAGACAGTACTGATGGCTAGGGACCTAATCAATATGGACATTGGTAATATGTCATATCTAGAGTTCAGAATGACAATTCTCAAGGTGCTAACTGGGCTTGAAAAAGACATGGAAGATATTAGAGAAACCCTGTCTGGAGAAATAAAAAGCCGTTCTGGAGAAATAAAAGAACTAAAATCTAACCAAGCTGAAATCAAAAAAGGTATTAATGAGGTGGAATCAAAACTGGAGCTCTTACTGCTAGGATAAAAGAGGCAGAAGAGAGAATTAGTAACATAGAAGATCAAATGACATAGAATAAAGAAAGCTGAGCAAAAGAGAGACAAACAACTACTGGACCACGAGGGGAGAATTCGAGAGATAAGTGATACCATAAGACAAAACAACATTAGAATAATTGGGATTCCACAAGAAGAAAAAAGAGAGAGAGGGGCAGAAGGTATATTGGAGTAATTATGGTAGAGCATTTCCCTAATATGGTAAAGGGAACAAGCATCGAATTCCAGGAGGTGCAGAGAATCCCCCTCAAAATCAATAAGAATAGGTTCACACCCCATCATCTAATAGTAAAACTTACAAGTCTTAGTGACAAAGAGAAAATCCTGAAAGCAGCCCGGGCAAGAAGTCTGTGACATACAACAGTAAAAATATCAGATTGGCAACAGACTTATCCAGAGACCTGGCAGGCCAGAAAGAACTGGCATGATATATTCAGAGCACTAAACGAGAAAAACATGCAGCCAAGAATACTATATGCAGCTAGGCTATCACTGAAAATAGAAGGAGAGATGAAAAGCTTTGAGGACAAACAAAAACTAAAAGAATTTGCAAACACCAAACCAGCCCTATAGGAAATATTGAAAGGGTCCTCTAAGCAAAGAGAGAGCTAAAAGTAGTAGACCAAAAAGGAACAGAGATAATATACAGTGACATTACCTTACAGGCAATACAACAGCACGAAATTCATATCTCTCAATAGTTACCCTGAATGTAAATGGGCTAAATGCCCCAATCGAAAGACACAGGGTATCAGAATGGATAAAAAAACAAATCCATCAGTATTCTGTCTACAAGAAACTCATTTTAGACCCAAAGACACCTCCAGATTTAAAGTGAGGGGGTGGAAAACAATTTACCATACTAATGGACATCAAAAGAAAGCTGGGGTGGCAATCCCTATATCAGATAAATCAGATTTTAAGCCAAAGACTATAATAAGAGATGAGGGACGACACTGTATCATACACAAAGGGTCTGTCCAACAAGAAGATCTAACAATTTTTTTTAAAAAGATTTTATTCATTTATTTGACAGACAGAGATCACAAGTAGGTAGAGAGGCAGACAGAGAGAGAGGGGGAAGCAGGCTCCCTGCTGAGCAGAGAGCCCAATGCGGGGCTTGATCCCAGGACCTGGGATCATGACCCGAGCAGAAGGCAGAGGGAGCCCCGAAGATCTAACAATTTTAAATATCTATGCCCCTAACATGGGAGCAGCTAACTATATAAAACCAATTAATAACAAAATCAAATAAACGCACTGACAATAATGTGATAATCGTAGGGGACTTTAACACCCTTCTCACTGAAATGGACAGATCATACAAGCAAAAGATCAACAAGGAAATAAAGGCCTTAAATGACACACTGGACCAGATGGACATCACAGATATATTCAGATCATTTCATCCCCAAGCAACAGAATACACATTCTTCTCTAGTGTACATGGAACATTCTTCAGAATAGATCACATCCTGGGTCACAAATCAGATCTCAACCAGTATCAAAAGACAGGGATCATTCCCTGCATATTTTCAGACCACAATGCTCTTAAGCTAGAACTCAATCACAAAAGGAAAGTTGGAAAGAACACAAATATATGGAGGCTAAAGAGCATCCTTCTAAAGAATGAATGAGTCAACCAGGAACTAAAGAAGAATTTTAAAAATTCATGGAAACAAATGAAAATGAAAACATAATGATTCAAAATCTTTGGGACACAGCAGAGGCAGTTCTGAGAAGAAAGTGTTTAGCAACACAAGCCTTTCTCAAGAAACAAGAAAGGTAGGTCTCAAATACACAACCTAACCCTACTACACCTAAAGAAGCTGGAGAAAGAACAGCAAAGGAAGCCTAAATCCAGAAGGAGAAGAAAAATAATAAAGATCAGAGCAGAAATCAATGAACTAGAAACCGAAAGAACAGTAGAACAAATCAACAAAACTAGGAGCTGGTTCTCTGAAAGAATTAATAAGATTGATAAACCCCTGGACAGACTTATCAAACAGAAAAGTGAAAGGAGGGGTGCCTGGGTGCTCAGTGGGTTAAAGCCTCTGCCTTCGGCTCAGGTCATAATCTCAAGGTCCTGGGATCGAGCCCCATGTAGAGCTCTCTGCTCAGCAGAGAGCCTGCTTCCTCCTCTCTCTCTCTGCCTGCCTCTCTGCCTACTCGTGACCTCTGTCTGTCAAATAAATAAATAAAATCTTAAAAAAAAAAAGAAAGAAAGAAAAGAGAAAGGACCCAAATAAATACAATCATGAATGGACGCAGAGAGATCACAACCAACACCAAAAAAATACAAACAATTATAAGAACATATTATGAGCAACCATATGCTAGCAAATTTTGACAATCTGGAAGAAATGGATGCATTCCTAGAGACACATAAACTACCACAACTGAACCAGGAAGAAATAGAAAACCTGAACAGACCCATAAACAGTAAGGAGATTGAGGCAGTCACCAAAAATCTCCCAACAAATAAGAGCCCAGGGCCAGACGGCTTCCCAGGGGAATTCTACCAAACATTTAAAGAAGAATTAACCCTATTCTCCTGAAACTGTTCCAAAAAACAGAATTGGAAGGAAAACTTCCAAACCCATTTTATGAGGCCAGCATTACCCTGATCCCAAAACCAGACAAAGACCCCATCAAAAAAGAGGATGACAGACCATTATCCCTGATGAACAGAGATGCAGAAATTCTCACAAAATACTAGCCAATAGGATCCAACAGTACATTAAAAGGATTATTCACCATGACCATGTGGGATTTGTTCCTTGGCTGCAAGGTTGGTTCAACATCCACAAATTAATCAATGTGATACAGTACCTTAAAAAAAGAAAGAACAAGAACCGTATGATACTCTCAATAGATGCTGAAAAAGCATTTGACAAAGTACAGCATCCTTTCTTGATCAAACCTCTTCACAGTGTAGGGATAGATGGCACATACCTCAATATTATCAAAGCCATCTATGAAAAACCCACAGCGAATATCATTCTCAATGGGGAAAAACTTGAGAGCTTTTCTGCTAAAGTCAGGAACACGGGAGGGATGTCCACTATCACCACTGCTATTCAACATAGTACTAGAAATCCTAGCCTCAGCAATCAGACAACAAAAAGAAATTAAAGGTATGCAAATCGGCAAAGAAGTAGTCAAACTCGCACTCTTTGCAGATGATATGATACTTTATATGGAAAACCCAAAAGACTCCACTCCAAATCTGCTAGAACTTGTACAGGAATTCAGTAAAGTGTCAGGATATAAAATCAATGCACAGAAATCAGTTGCATTTCCATACACCAACAACAAGACAAGAAAGAGAAATTAAGGAGTGAATCCCATTTACAATAGCACCCAAAACCACAAGATACCTAGGAATAAACCTAACCAAAGAGGCAAAGAATCTGTACTCAGAAATCTATAAAGTACTCATGAAAGAAGCTGAGAAAGACACAAAGAAATGGAAAAACATTCCATGCTCATGGATTGGAAGAACAAATATTGTAAAAATGTCTAAGCTACTTAAAGCAATCTACACATTTAATGCAATCCCTATCAAATACCATCCATTTTTTCAAAGAAATGGAACAAATTATCCTAAAATTTATATGGAACCAGATATATAAAATATAGAAAATATATAATATCTTATATTTATATAAATTTATATAAAATTTTATATATAAAATATGTAAAATATAGGGGCGCCTGGGTGGCTCAGTGGATTAAGCCGCTGCCTTCGGCTCAGGTCATGATCTCAGGGTCCTGGGATCGAGCCCCGCATAGGGCTCTCTGCTCTGCAGGGAGCCTGCTTCCTCCTCTCTCTCTGCCTGCCTCTCTGCCTACTTGTGATCTCTCTCTCTGTCAAATAAATAAATAAAATCTTTAAAAAAATGTAAAATATAAATATAAATATAAGATTTATATGGAACCCGAATAGCCAGAGAAATGTTGAAAAAGAAAACCAAAGTTGGTGGCATCACAAATCCAGACTCTAAGCTCTATTACAAAGCTGTAATCATCAAAACAATATGGTGCTGGCACAAAAACAGACATATAGATCAATGAAACAGAAGAGAGAGCCCAGAAATGGACCCCCAACTCTATGGTCAACTAATGTTCGACAAAGCAGGAAAGAATGTCTAGTGGAAAAAAAGACAGTCTCTTCAACAAATGGTGTTGGGAAAATTGAACAACCACATGCTGAAGAATGAAACTGGGCCATATTCATATACCACACACATAACGGACTCAAAATGGATGAAAGACTTCAATGTGAGAAAGGAATCCTTCAAAATCCTTGAGGAGAACACAGGCAGCAACCTCTTCAACCTTGGCTACAGCAACTTCCTCCTAGAAACAGTACCAAAGGCAAGGAAAGGCAAAAATGAACTATTGGGACTTCATTAAGATCAAAAGCTTCTGCACAGCAAATGAAACAGTTAACAAAATCAAAAGACAACTGACAGAATGGGAGAAGATATTTGCAAACGACATATCAAATAAAGTGCTAGGATCCAAAATCTATAAGAGCTTCTCAAACTCAACACCCAAAGAACAAATAATCCAATCTAGAAAGGGGCAGAGGACATGAACAGACATTTCTGCAAAGAAGACATCCAGATGGCCAACAGACACATGAAAAAGTGCTCCACATCACTCGGCATCAGGGAAATATGAATCAAAACCACAATGAGATACCACCTCACACGAGGATGCGGAGAAAGAGGAACCCTCCTAGGCTGTTGGTGGGAATGGAAGCTGGTGCAGCCACTCTGGAAAACAGTATGGAGGTTCCTCAAAAAGTTGAAAATTTAGCTACCCTATGACCCAGCAATCGCACTACTGGGTATTTACCCTAAAGATAAAAATGTAGTGATCCAAAGGGCCATGTGCACCCCAATGTTTATAGCAGCAATGTCCATAATAGCAAAATTATGTAAAGAACCTAGATGTCCATCAACAGATGAATGGATAAAGAAGATGTGGTGTATGTATATACAATGAAATACTGTGCAGCCCTCAAGAGAAATGAGATGTTGCCATTTACACAACATGGATGGAACTAGAGGGTATTACGCTAAGCAAAATAAGTCAATCAGAGAGAGACAATTATTGTATGATCTCTCTGATATGAGGAATTTGAGAGATGGGGGGGGTCATGGGGGGTGGGGGGAATCAAACAAGATGGGATCAGGAGGGAGACAAACCATAAGAGACTCTTAATCTCATGAAACAAACTGAGGGTTGCTTGGGGGTAGGGGGGTTAGGGATAGGGTGGCTAGGTTATGGACATTGGGGAAGGTATGTGCTATGGTGAGTGCTGTGAAATGTGTAAGCCTGATGAAACCTGTACCTCTGGGGCAAATAATACATTATATGTTAATTTAAAAAATGTAAGAAAAAAAACTATATAAAATTTAAATTTTATATAAATGTAAGCTATATAAAATGTAAGTGTAAAATGTAAACTATATAAAATGTAAATAAATATATAAAATGTACTATATAAAATAAATATATAACATATATTTATGTTAATAAAAATGTTAAAAAATAACCATGTAAAATGTAAATATATATATATGGTCATAAGTTGGTTATAACACGACTATTTTTTTTTATTATGTATAGGATCTATGATGGTATCCCTTCTTTCATTCCTGACATTGGTCATTTGCATATTCCTTTTTTTTTTTTTAATTTACCAGTCTAGCAAGGTTTTTATCAATTTAACTAATGTTTTTAGTAACAAACATTTAGCATTGGCTATTTCCTCTATTTTTTAAATACCTCATTGATAGCATGCTTATATTTTTATTTTCCTTCCTTCTACTTACTCTAGATCATGGGTTTGCAAACTACATCCCATAGGACAAATCTAGTCTAATTCTTGTTTTTGTACGTAAAATTTTATTGAAATAAAGTCATACTTGTGAGTAGCTACAATAGACCATGTATGACCTGCACAGTCCAAAGTATTTATTACCTGGCCTTTAACTGGAAAAGCTTACAGACCTCTGCTATAGATTTACTTTGACTTTCTTCCACTAGCATAAGGTGGAAATCTAGGCCATTGATTTAAATTTTTTCTCCTTTTCTAAAATAAACACTTAAAGCTATCACTTTTTTCTCTAAAGGTGCTTTTAACTCTAGCCTGTAAATTTTAATATATCATATTTTTGTTATTCAATTTAAAATATTTTTCTCATTTTCCTTGTTTTTGCTACTTTAATCTACAGATTACATGCAAATGTCCTAATTTCTAAATATTTTCAGTTTTTAAATCTATCTTACTGATTTCCAATTTAATTCCGCTGAAGTGAGCCAATGGTTTCTGAAAACATTTTTTGGATGCTGATCAACATGCACTTGAATTTAATGTATTCTACCAGTTTTAAGTTCAGCACTCGGAAAACGTCCATTAGATCAAGATGGATTATGATCTTAAGTTACACCACATTCTCTTTTTTTTTAAGATTTTGTTTATTTGACACACAGAGAGAAAGAGCGAGAGTGTGCACAAGTAAACCGAGTGTCAGGCAGAGGGAAAGGGAGAAGGAGGCTCCCCACTGAGCAGGGAGCCTGACAGGGGGCTCAATCCCAGGACCTTTGTTTGGAACATGACCTGGGCTGAAGGCAGTCACATTACCGACTCAGTTACCCAGGCACTCCAAGTTATACAACATTCTTAATGATGCTGTGTCTGTTGAGAGAAGTATTTTAAAATATCCAACTATGACTGTAAACTAGGCTATGTATTTAGTTCTGTCAGTTATTGCTTCATGTATATGACTAATATACACACTTAAATTAGATTTTCCTAATGATTTGATCCTTTTATTATTATGCAATGTCTCTCTTTGGTAATACTCTTGTCTTGAGGTCTACATTATCTGTTATCAGTAAAGCCACTCCAGCATTTTAATGCTTACTGTTTGATTGACATCTTTTTTAAAATCCCTTTATTTTCAACTTATATGTATCTTTATTTTTAAAGTGCATTTGGTAGAGGGCATATAATTGGGTATTACAGTCGATAATCTCTGCCTTTTAATTGGAATGTTTAATCCATTTTTAATTGGAATGTTTAATCCATTTATATTTAATATAATTATTGATATGGTTAAAATAAATCTCTTTATTTGTTCCTATTTGCCCCCATCTAATTCTTTTGAAATTGATGGCATATATTTACTCTAATATATCCAAATTACCATTTCAACATGTAATCAATGTAAGACATTATTAGATGTTTTACCTTTCTTTAAACTTTATTGAGGAATAATTGACAAATTGTAAGAAAATTAAAGGCAACATCATGATGATGTGATATATATACACACCATTCTGAAATGATTACTCCCATCTAATTAATTAACACGTCCATCATTTTGCAAGCTTAGTTCAGGGGGGTTTTTCTTTTGGTGAGAGCATTCAAGTTCTACTCTCATACAATATAGTTTTATCAACTATAATCACCATGTTACACATTAGATCTTTAGACCTTCTTTATCATATAGGTGAAAGTTTATACCCTTTTACCAACTTCTCCCTATTTCCTCACCTCCCCATTCCCTGGCAATAATATTCTACTCTGCTTCTTTGAGTTTGACATTTTTTGATTCCACACATAATAGAATCTTAATGCAGTATTTGTTTTTTTCCATGTGGCTTACATCACTTAGAATAATGTCCTCAAGGTCCATCTGTATGTTGCAAATGGAAAGCATCTTATGTTCAAATATTTAATCCATTTTGAGTTAATTTTCTGTGTGGTGTAAGATAAGAGCCCAGTTTCATTTTTTTGCATGTGGCTACCCAGTTTTTCCAATACCACTTGTTGAAAAGATTATCTTTACCTATTGTATATTCATGCCTTCTTTGTTCTAAATTAATTGGCCATACAGATAGGGTTTATTGCTGGCTCCTTCTCTAGTCCATTGATTTATGTGTCTGTTTTTATGCCAACACTATACAGTTTTGATTACTAAAGCTTTGTAATATAGTTTGAAATAAAAAAGTGTGGTGCCTCCAGCTTTGTTCTTGTCAAGAGTATTTTGATTACTTGGGATATTTTATGGTTTCCTGCAAATTTAAGGAGTTTCTCTTTATATGAAAAATGCCATTGGAATTTTGATGGGATTTGCCCTGAATCTGTAGATTGCTTTGGGTAGTATGGCATTTTAAAAATATTCAATCTTCCAAACCATGAACACAGAAAATATTTCCATTTATTGGTGTCTTCCTCAATTTCTTTAGATAAGCTATCAAGCTGATCTCCTGCTACCTGATGTAGTCTCAGCCTGCTACTTCTCCCGTCCTCAATTTCTTTAAACAACATCTTATAGTTATCAGTGTATAGGATTTTCACCACTTTGGTTAAATTTATTGTTAAATATTTTATCCTTTTTTTATGCAATTATAAATGGATCATTTTTTTAACTTCTCTGATAGCTTATTGCTAGTTACAGAAACACAACCGTTCTTCTATATTAATTTTTTATCCTGTACCTTTACTGAATTCATTTATTCTAATAGTTTTTTGGTAGAGACCTTAGGCTTTCCTATACACAATATAATGTCACCTGCAGATAGAGATAATTTTACTTCTTTTCCAATATGAATGCCATTTATTACTTTTCTTACCTAATTTCTCTGGTTAGGACTTCCAATACTATGTTGAATAAGGGTGGTGAGAGTGGGTATCCTTGTCTTGTTCCTGATTTTAGAGGCATAACCTACAGCTTTTCACCATTAAGATATTAACTATGATGCCACAATTTTCTCATCTGTCAGTCTTTGTACTCCCAATCCCTTTGGCTAAAATGCCCTTTCCAAAGCCTTCTTCACTGCCAACTTTCTACTCATTTTTCTCATGTCAGATTAATATATTCAGTCCTAGAGAAGCAGTCTTGAAATCTTCTAGACCTGTGATGTCCAATGTGATAGCCACCAGTCATAAATACCTACCAAGTACTTAAAATACGGATAGTCTGAATTGAGATGTGCTCTACATAGGAGATTGAAGGCTCAGTTTACAAAATTATAAAATTATGTTATTAATAATTTTATATTGGTTACATATGAGATATTTTGGATGTATTGGGTTAATTAAAATATATTATTGAAATTTATTTTTATCTTAACTTTTTTAATGTAGCTACAACAAAACTCAAAATTACATGTGGTTTATATTATATTTTGATTGGACACACCTAGACTAGATGAGGAGGAGACCCTTTTTTCAATACCCTGTAGTTTTTTTCTTTAGTAGTATTTATTTTATGTGTTATGGTAAATTTTATCCTGTAGTAGACTACAAGCACCTAATGAACAAGGGGCTGTCCTGTTAATACAGTGATTTCAGTGCTAAGGGTACAAAAATAAAAAAGTGAATCCCCATTATTCATAGACCTCATATTTGTAAATTTTCCTGTGCATCCAATTTACTTGTAATCAGTACTAGCACTGTTTTCACAGTCATTTATGGACAAGCAGAGAGCAGCAAAAGATAGAAGCCATTCAATGCATATTTTCCTAGCTGAGGTCAAATGAGGTGATGTACTGCCTTCTTATGACAGCTGTCAAATTAAACAAGTGTTTCTTTTCAGTCTATTAGTGCCACTTCTCACATTTTTGTTACTTCTTTTGGTGACATTTAAAGGCCATTTAAAATGGCCTTGGAGCATAGTGCTAAATGCTGTGTAGTATTTCTAAGCACAAGAGGCTGTCATGTGTCTTATAGAGAAAGTACATGTGTTGGATAGGCTCCCACAGGCATAATTATAGGGCTGTTGGCTGTGTGTTCTTAAACTAAAACACACATAAAACAAGATTATGTATTGGTCAGTTGACAAAAATATTATGACCAAAGGCTCACAGGAACCTAACTCTGCATTTCCCCTAGGAGCAATGGTTCAGTATTTGCTGATTCAGTGTTCCAGCAACTTCACTAGAATTTACTGTATTTGCTGAATGAATGAAGCCAGATCATTTGATTCCAAATCTAAATCTTATGCAAATGCAGTAATGGTATTAGTTAAAGCAGTGACTGTGGAGCCAAACTGCCTAGAGTTCAATTTTGGCTCTCTGATTTGCTGTGTGATTGTGGGCAAATTACTTTTCTCTGCTTTTTTCTCACAATTAAAAATGTACATAAAACAGTAGTTGTTAATGGTTGCCAGGGGCTGGGTGTGGGCAGAGGGGACTGACCACAAGGAGGCAGGAGGAAACTTTTGGAATGAGGCAAATATTATTTATCTTGATTATAGTGATAGTTACATAACTGTCTATGTTTTTCAAAACTCACAGAGCTAAAAAGGGTAAATTCTACTTTGTATGAATTATAACTTACTAAGCCTGAGGTTAAAAAAAGAGTAACAGTTAAGATTAAAAGAATAAAGCACATGAAACATTTAATGCCCTACCCACTCACATAAATGCTAGCAATCATTCTGATAACACTAGTCAGGGAAAAGTTAGGAGGTATAAGGAAAAGTTGAATGGACTCATGAACCAGGGTTCTAATTTGACTCTTTCAAGTATTAGTTACAGGCTGAATTCGGTTTATGAGAGTTCCCTTGCTTCTTATAGAGGTTAAATTCCTTATGTGTGAAATATCTGTCCAAACCAGAGAGCCACACAGTAATGTGTAAAAGGGGACTGACTCTTCATGAGAAGGCAATTCAGAATTACAGGACCACATACACCGGGGAGTGTAGGTCACCTCTCCAAAGAAGAATGCAGTGCGCTGTGAAATGGAACATAAAGGAGCACATTTCTTTTAAGAACCTGGGTCCTTAATCCAAGTCAAGTCTCTACTGGTTCCTGGTCGATTATGAAGACAACCCAACTGCTCTAATGGAGTATGAACATACCTAAAACTCACAGAAATGCCAGTGCTGAGAGGAAAGAAGAGCCAAATTTATCGGAACTGGACTGGTCTGAGTTTCTGGACGCTATGCAGTAGGAGT
Source organism: Meles meles (assembly GCF_922984935.1). Lineage (NCBI taxonomy): Eukaryota > Metazoa > Chordata > Mammalia > Carnivora > Mustelidae > Meles > Meles meles. Next base: position 67,338,656 of record NC_060069.1, read on the forward strand.
CAGACACCCATTCACGTCCACAGCTCCACAACAGCCTAGTGTGAGGAATGAGTTGGGTCATTTCACACTGCTGTTTGGTTCGGGGATGTCTCAGCAGTTCTCACCCCCCAGGGCGCTACTGACCCTGCCCAGGCACCCACTGGCACTTACGCCAGAATCTCACGGATGGCTGGGGTCCCGGGTGCCGGTGGGGCTGAGCCGGTAATAAAATACTGCACTTGGTCTCTTCCTCGAGGAGCAAGTGTGGTTTCGACCACCAATCTGGGCCAGAAGTTCGACCCCAAAATTCCCTCCATAAACCCCGCGGGACACCCGTTGAATTCGCGTGCCTCGCGCGTCCTCATAACAGTCACGCGACAACCACCACGCACCTGAAGGCAAGCGCCACAAGGCACGCGGTTTGCTTCCAGCTAACTCCGACTGGGACCCTGGCGCAACAAACCCAAAAGTTTGAGGTACAAGCTTACTTACCTTTGAGCTCACCCTCCGCAACCGCACTCCAGAAGGTGCTCTTCACGCCGGAAGTGCATTAATCCGCAGCACGTGGGGTTGCCAGGGCGCGCTTCACGTGACTGGGCGGGGCCTCGGGAACGTTGTAACCAATGGTAGCCCGAGGGGGCGGTGCCTGTGACGCGCCGGGACCTATCCCGGAAGTGGGGCTGAGGTGGGGGCGGGAAAGGGCGGGGAGGCCCGGGTGTGGAAAGTGTGGCGGCCCCGCCCCGTCTCTTGGAACTGCCGGGGCCGCCACAGCTGCTGCCGCCGCAGCTGTAGGGAACCGGCGCCGGTGCGCAGGCGAAAGGATCTCTTTTCCTGCTGAAAGGTGAAGACAGGGAGAAAGCTGGGGGGCTGGGACTGGCGCTAGGCAGAGCCGGAGAAGGCGGCCGGAGAAGGCGGCGGGCGCCGAGTCCTGAACGAGGGAAGGAGGAAGGATGGCTGGGGGAACGGAGGCGAGCGCGGGACCTGCTAGGGCTCAGGCCCATGCGGGGCCGGGCCCGGCTGGGCCGGGGATGCCGGCAGGACAAGGGGGCACCTGAGAGGCCGGGCGACGGCACGGCAGGCTGGGGGGCGGAATACAAGCCCGCTGCCAGAGGACCAGGTGCTTTTGGCTAGGTCCCGTTATCCCCATCCTTCGCGGGGACGTGCGGCCTGGGCTGGGTCCCCCGCAGTGGGATCAGGGCGGCGGCGGAGGACCGGGTGGCGCGGCCCGATGCGGGAAGGTCGCCGGCTTCTCTTGCGGTGGGACAATGGGGGCCGGGATTTGCTGCCCCCAGCGCGGGTGAGTGCCCAGGACGGGTATCCCCCTCACCCCCAGCGAGCTCATCGGCGACTTCCCTCCCCATCTCCCCACTTCTCCAGCAATGGTTGGAAAAGTTTATAGAGGCCGGAGTTAGAACGTGCCCACTCTTCTTGGGTGGGTGTTCTATAAATGAAAAAATCTATTGATCCATGATGCTTGGAACGTAACCTGTCCGAGATGCGATGTTTCTCTGCCTGCGTTCCCGTTGTTAAAAAGCAAACAAACTTTTTGCGTAGTTTCCTCAGAAAAGCTACCATCTCCCCAGCCCACCATGGCGGATGAAATTGATTTCACTACTGGAGATGCTGGAGCTTCCAGCACTTACCCTATGCAGTGCTCGGCCCTGCGCAAAAACGGCTTCGTGGTTCTCAAAGGACGACCATGCAAAATAGTGGAGATGTCAACTTCCAAAACTGGAAAGCACGGTCATGCCAAGGTAAGTGCCCTTCCAGATCTCTCTTTGCTTTGGGATTTTGATCATTTGCGTTCCAGTACGGAACATAGAGTTCCATATTTATAACTTTGCAATAATTACATTTTCTTCTTACCACAATATCGGGGTGACCAGCTATTGCTTTGAACACTGAAACGTAGCATTTCCTTTTGGGGCCTTTACAATGTTTCATTAGCTGGTAACTGAAACTTTCCTGAATCCTAGTGACTTAGAATATCGGTTCACTTTATAGATGAGAAATCCTGTTCTAACATTAACTTCATTTCTCTTATGCACTCTAATAATTGAATTACTGGGCAGTATATGATCCTGGGTCTCCATATGTCACAAAAGTGTTTAGTTGTTCACTGCTTCTCAATTCTATGACCACTGCCATTTTATTTTTAAGAAAATAAAATTAGATGACCTTGGAAGGAGAAAGAATCTGTCATAATCAGCTTTGGTATTGTGCTGTGTGTATGTAATGAGTGATATACTTGGCAAAGATTACAGGTTTCCTGTTCTTCCTTCTTTGTTAGGTTCACCTTGTTGGAATTGATATTTTCACCGGCAAAAAATATGAAGATATTTGCCCTTCTACTCACAACATGGATGTTCCAAATATTAAGAGAAATGATTATCAAGTGAGTACTAACTTTCTTTAAAATGATAATTTGTTTCTTAAAGTTGCAAATACATTCTATCGACTGTAATTTAACAAAAGCTGGTAGTAGTTTTGTAGATTTTTCTAACCAAATATTAGGCACCACCTAATTGGAAATCTTATCTAATCTTAGAAATTGGAAAAATAGTGATATTTATCCATTGTACCTTATCTAAAATTATGGTTAATTTGCTATTTTTAAAAATATTTTTGCATTTTTAGTTGAACATGTCTCAGACCACATGACTGCATATTGTGACTGAATAAGGTCAATGTTTAGGAAACTACTATTCTCTTTGTTGTAAAATACTGCCAATTTAGATAACTCCCTCCGCAATGTTTTATTTCTTTTCACTTCTCAAACCTAAGATTTTTAAAAAATTGATTGATAAAAAATCATTGGAATTCATGTTCCACCACCCAAGTTTGTGTATTAATGAATATAAGTCAGAATTTGGTATTCTTAAATAGGAAGTAAGTTGAAAGCCATTAATAGAAAGAAAGTACATGGCCACTGCATATGGTAAAGAACATGCAAAACTATGTAATTGTTTTATTTACATTCAGTGACCATGCTGTGACCTTTGGTTAAATTATAGGTCTATACTTCCAACTTTTAGTTCCAGTTATGCATTTGGATAGGTCATGTTTAATGATAGCGTTTTGTTGTTTTGGAATATTGGTGGTAACCAACCATTGACTTCATAGGATGTGGGAGCTCAGATTAATCATAACTAAAGTCTATCTTGTAAGTCTTCAATCTCACTGTCAAGCATACATACATAGAACTCTTTTCTGTTCAGTTTACACAATGAAAAATACAAGTGTGACACTTAGAATTTTTTATTCATTTTAAACTGATTTCTTACTACACCTTTTAATGTGTTTCATAATCTTCAAAGCATACTACCATCAACTACAATTAACATATGATTTCCTTTTACTCTTTGCCCACATGTAAAAATATTTTTACATAGTTTTAGTCTAGTAAGCAGTTTTATATTTTTACTTTCCCTCTTATAAATGTTTTCAAGGTTGCTTTGGAGTCTTTGTAGAAATTTGAATTGTCTTATTATAATGATAGCATATGGGGTTTTTTTCATCAGGTAATTTGGGTTTGGATCTAGTTCTGTCACTTTCTAGCTGGATGACCTTGGACAAATTACACAATCTCTCTGAGCCTCAGTTTTCCTTTCTATAAAGTAAGGATTAAATAAGAAAATGTATCCCATAATTACCTCATCACTAGATATGTACCAAAAAGTAGTTCTATTCTGCTCCCCCTTTCCTTGTATAAATATTCCATCTAATCATTTCATTATACTTGGAGCACCTTATTTAGACATGGCTTATAGTGGGTGCTCAATAAACTTTTGTTAAATGCATATGGGAGTATTCATTAAAGTAAGTATAGTGCAGCTAAGGCTAAGCATAGAGTTTTCTTTTGCCAAAAATGGATTTCTCTTTTCATCCTTAACATGTGAATGCTTTGAATGTTCAGTATTCATTGTATACATTAATATGCATTCAATATAGAATGCTTTTGCCTTTGAGTGTTTCAGAAAGATAGTATCAGTAATTTATCAGTAATTACTACTATGATCAAATTAATCAATCATTGATTGGACCTCAAGATTTAACATAAAGGAAAAATTGGGTTTGGGTTTTATTTGGGAATATAGCAGGCTATAGGGGAATGAGGTAAGTGAGCACAAGATTTTAAATAAAAACAGGACTACTGACAGTGTCAAGTCACATAGGAGCCTTAAGCAAAAAGGAAAATCAGTAATTCAAATTCTGTCTTATTTACAATTTTGAAATTGTGTTCATCATGGAATTTTTGCATTAATTCTAATTTTAAAATATTTGATCACTGAAAAGTTTTTCTGGTGCCACCTTAAATTTTGCACTCAAAATTAGTGCCCCCTTGCCTTATCCTGTCTCAACCTTTGGTATGTAGTCTACACTGTATCATGGATAAAAGAATGACTCAAGCCAGACAGGCTGGGTCCAAATCCTTACCTTAACACTTAAGAATTATATGACCTTATGTGGCAAGTTACTTAACCTCTTGCCTTTTTTTCTCTATTTATAAAATGAGGATAAGAATAATAAACTCCTCATGGGATCATTGTGAGGTTTAATTAGTTAACACTTAGAGCAGTGCCTTGCACAGTAAGTACTCAGTAAGCACATCCCTTTGTTATCAAGTCAGCATATAATACTTATTTCTGTTCATTTAAAAAATTTAGCTCTGTGAGTCTTTTCAGTTATATTTATTGTGCTGTGGTGGTCTTCATGAACCTATCCACACTGAATAAATAAAAGGTATGAACCTGGAGTTGGGAGGAAAAAGCTTCTATCAAAGACAATATTGAAACAATTGGCAAGTTTGAGTGGACTATAAAGAGAAAAAATGCACATGTAGTTAAATGTTAACAGTGGACAAGTCTGGGGAAAAGATATGGGAATTTGATTTATTATTTTTGTTACTTTTTGGTATATCAAAATTTATAACTTATGTAGAAAGATAAAATAATTTTCATTAATTCTATTTTTCTATAGTTTTATTTTTGAAAACTTTAATTTTATTTCACATAATTTATTTTAATAAGATGTTTAATTTTTTTTCACTTTTTAAAAAAATTTCTTTTCAGTATAACAGTATTCATTGTTTTTGCACCACACCCAGTGCTCCATGCAATACGTGCCCTCCCTATTACCCACCACCTCGTTCCCCAACCTCCCACACCCCGCCCCTTCAAAACCCTCAGGTTGTTTTTCAGAGTCCATAGTCTCTCATGGTTCATCTCCCCTTCCAGGTTCAACTCCCTTCTCCTCTCCATCTCCCCATGTCCTCCATGTTATTTATTATGCTCCACAAATAAGTGAAACCATGTGATACTTGACTCTCTCTGCTTGACTTATTTCGCTCAGCATAATCTCTTCCAGTCCCGTCCATGTTGATAGAAAAGTTGGGTATTCATCCTTTCTGATGGAGGCATAATACTCCATCGTGTATATGGACCACATCTTCCTTATCCATCCGTCCGTTGAAGGGCATCTTGGTTCTTTCCACAGTTTGGCAACCATGGCCATTGCTGCAATAAACATTGGGGTACAGATGGCTCTTCTTTTCACTACATCTGTATCTTTGGGGTAAATACCCAGCAGTGCAATTGCAGGGTCATAGGGAAGCTCTATTTTTAATTTCTTGAGGAATCTCCACACTGTTCTCCAAAGTGGCTGCACCAGCTTGCATTCCCACCAACAGTGTAAGAGGGTTCCCCTTTCTCCACATCCTCTCCAACACACGTTGTTTCCTGTCTTGCTAATTTTCGCCATTCTAACTGGTGTAGGTGATATCTCAATGTGGTTTTAATTTGAATCTCCCTGATGGCTAGTGATGATGAGCATTTTTTCATGTGTCTGATAGCCATTTGTATGTCTTCATTGGAGAAGTGTCTGTTCATATCTTCTGCCCATTTTTTGATATGATTATCCATTTTGTGTGTGTTGAGTTTGAGGAGTTCTTTGTAGATCCTGGATATCAACCTTTTGTCTGTACTGTCATTTGCAAATATCTTCTCCCATTCCGTGGGTTGCCTTTTTGTTTTGTTGACTGTTTCCTTTGCTGTGCAGAAGCTTTTGATCTTGATGAAGTCCCAAAAGTTCATTTTCACTTTTTGTTTCCTTTGCCTTTGGAGACATATCTTGAAAGAAGTTGCTGTGGCTGATATCGAAGAGGTTACTGCCTATGTTCTCCTCTAGGATTCTGATGGATTCCTGTCTCACGTTGAGGTCTTTTATCCATTTCGAGTTTATCTTTGTGTACAGTGTAAGAGAATGGTCGAGTTTCATTCTTCTACATATAGCTGTCCAGTTTTCCCAGCACCATTTATTGAAGAGACTGTCTTTTTTCCATTGTATATTTTTTCCTGTTTTGTCAAAGATTATTTGACCATAGAGTTGAGGGTCCATATCTGGGCTCTCTACTCTGTTCCACTGGTCTATGTGTCTGTTTTTATGCCAGTACCACGCTGTCTTGGTGATCACAGCTTTGTAGTAAAGCTTGAAATCAGGTAACGTAAAATATGTTTTACTAGATGTTTTATAATGTCTATACATTTTTTATTTGAAATGCTTTTTATTTCACCCCACATTTTAACCTCTGAATTCTTAACTCTTTAGAAATAAAAACCACCATTATATAAATAAATATCAGTATCAGTATTATTATTTGGCTTTTATGTTTTAGTCACTAATGAGAATGGAAACTTTAATTCTTAATATAGACAAATTCTACTTCAGGGAATTGCTAAAAGGGCCTAAATCAAAAAGATCTACCTTGTAAGCCTGTGGCTAATTGTTTAAAATTATACAATAAATGGTCTGGGAAAATTGGACCACCACATGCAAAAGAATGAAATTAGACTATCTTACATCATACACAAAAATTAACTCAAAATGGGTTAAAGACTTGAATGTAAGACCTGAAACCACAAAACTAGAAGAAAACATTGGTGGCAAGCTTCTTGACACTGGCCTTGGCATTAAGTTTTTGGATTTGACACCAAAAGCAAAGGCAGTAAAAGCAAAAATAAACAAGTGGGACTACCTCAAACTAAGAAACTTCTGTAAGAAACTTTCTGCAAAGGAAACCATCAAGATGAAAGGGCAATCTACTGAATGGGAGAAAATATTTGCAAAACGTATATCCAATAATATCCAAAATATATAAAGAATCCAACCCAGTGGGAAAAAAACACCAAAAAACAAAAAACCCAAGCAATTTGATTTAAAAATGGGCAGAGGATTTAAATAGACATTTTTCTGAAGAAGAGATACAAATGGCCAACAGATGTAGGAGAAGAAGTTCAACATCACTAATTGCCAGGGAAATTCAAATTAAAATCACAATGCGATATTACCTCATACCTGTTAGAATGTCTATTATCAAAAAGACAAAAAGTAACAAGTGTTGGAGAAGATTTGGAGAAAAGGAACCTTCATGCACCATTTCTGGGAATGTAAATTGGTACATCCACTATTGAAAACAATATGGAGGTTCCTCAAAAAATAAAAGTAGAACTACCATATGAACCTGGTATACCACTTCTGGGTATTTATATAAAGAAAATGTAAACACTAATTTCAAAAGATACATGCAACCAGATCTTCAATGCAGCAATATTTACAAGTCAAGGTTGGAAACAACCTAAATGTCCGTTAATGGAAAAATGGATAAAGAAGATGTGACATATATATACACAATGGACTACTACTCAGCCATAAAAATGTTGGGAAATGTTGACATTTGCAACAACCTGGATGGACCTTGAATACATTATGCAAAGTGAAATAGAGAGAAAGAGAAATAGTGTATGATTTCAGTTACATGTGAAATTAAAAAACAAATGAACAAGAACAAAACAAAACATACAGAGCAGATTAGTCATTGGTTATTAGAAAGGAAGGGGTGGGAAATGAGCAAAATGGGTAAAGTGGGTTGTACAGTGACAAATGGTAACTAGACTTGTTGTAGTGATCACTTTGTAGTATATACAAAGTAGTATATACAAAGTATATACAAAGATTGGTATGATCAAGAAAAACTACACTTTTGCTTCAACCTCATGTCCCGTTCCTCTACCAACCACCTTACATATGTTTGAGTGATGTAAAGATGAGTTAAAAGTATTTGTGGTTGCTTTGTAGGATGGTTTTTTTGTTTTTGAGATTTTAGACATGTGCAAAAGCTGAAATCTTTTGTTGGGGTATCTGTGGAAAGCCATAGCCAGATTTGGTAGTGCCATAGAAGAGAGCTTTGAAATCTATCTCTATGGTATGCTTGTGTTATGTCATAGTAGTTACAGGAAGGTAAGGATCATATCTTTGACCCCTTTTGTGTTCGTCAATGTTAGCATCTTGAATTCTGAACAACTGCCTTTTATAAAATCTGTTAAAAATATAGGCATACTGATGGTGTACATGCTTTGAGAATAAATGAGTACAGCCTATTTCCTCATTCCTATGATAAAAAAAAAAAAAATTGAGTGATACCAGAATTGCCCTTTCGAAGGTTAGACTGGGTTTGTCTCATTAATGTCATCAACATTCATGTTTGTCTTTAAAAAAATCTTTAATGTTGTTAGTAGTAAACTGAACACCCAAAAGTTTTCCACCAAAGTTTGTCATAATCCAATTATAAAACACATTGTAATCATAGAAAACAAAAATTAACTTTATCCCCATAAATGGGAAAACAGTTAAATCAGTTACAATCTATCTGTACAGTTGTGAAGTGATTAAAGAGACTAGGTAGGTCCTTAGTTTCCAATTTGGAAAGATTTCTAAGACATATTGTTAAGGGAAAACAACTTGCTGAAAAATACCTGTAATGTCCCATGTGTTTTTTTTCTCTTGCCTCAAAAAGTGACATTTATTCAAAGAAAAAAAATGGCAAGATGTCCATCCATGGCTCCCTTCCCTCCCCATGCCTGAACTCTAGGTAGGGCTAGAGAGCAGGGCAGCCCCTCAGATAATGTAGCAACATTAGGGGCATCTCCTCAACGGAGGTGTTGTAGAAGGTGTCAATGTCTTGAAGAGTCCTCTTGTCATCTTCTGTCACCATGTTGATGGCCACACCTTAAGAGCCAAATCGTCCACCACAACCAATTCTGTGGATATAGTTTTCCCCTTTGGGGGGAAAGTCATAATTGTGACTAAAGAAACCTGCTATCCATCAATGCCTCTGGTCTAGTGTGAAGGGAGAGGATAGCTTCAGCATGTGAATGAGAAGAGGGCACAATCTATCTAGAAGGGATTGAAGTATATGTGTGGGCAGCCAAAGGAAAGCAAAGGAAACAAACATCCCCTCTCCCCCAACGACCTAAGGCATGCCAGATTTTATTCCAAGTTGCTACTTTCCTGGAGAGGGGTACAAGCAGGCCCCTTGGAAAGGGAGTCACTTTGGATTCCCTTTTATTTTTTTTTTTAAGCAGCTATATTTGTATTGTGTACAAATAAATGTGAATTCTTTAGGACATACTATATATAGATTTGGGGGAAGGTGGTATGCAGGAAGAAGTGAACTTATACTTTTAGTCTCTACAGCTCTTATACTTTTGTATGTTCAGCATTTTTAAGCTCTAAGAGTATATTAATGTGTTACTGTGTACGTATACAAATTAATGTGGATTACAACTTAACTATGTAAATATTACAAAGAGTGAATATAGTCTAATCAGTGCAAATGATATAATTTATTTTAATAGCTAATATGCATTCAGGATGGTTACCTTTCCCTGCTGACAGAAACTGGTGAAGTTCGTGAGGATCTTAAGCTGCCAGAAGGTGAACTAGGTAAAGAAATAGAAGGAAAATACAATGCAGGTGAAGATGTACAGGTAAAGACCTATTGGGAGATTGCTTTTTATAAAAACTTTGGCCTAATCTAGTTAGCAAAATATGCCAACTATGAAATACAGTTCTTAAATACTGCCAAAATGGAAAATGATCTCTGTAAGAGTTTTCCCATGATACCCTTAAAGACCCATTATCAAAGAAAGTATTAAAGTTCACCTTTTGCTAGGTAGACACTGCCAACCCCAAATTTGTTTTGAAGATCAGCATCTGCACTATTAAGAATGAGAAAAGTGTTATGGGAATGCTAAAGCATGAAGATGATTTACCCCATCTTTGTTATAACTCTCAGAAGTGTAACATCTAATGAATATTGAGGCAATTAAAGCTCTTTTCTCCCTGTTCCCTGGAATTTGTCTTAAAACCACAATTTGAGAAATTTTGCTTTGGAAATCTATGAAGGAAGTCGATTATGTAGTCTTGGGATGCTTCTTTCCAAAGTCAGTGTGTTTAAAATATCCGCAAATATCCAGTATGTAATAAGTAAAATATATCTTATAGAGTATTGCCTTCTGAATAACTTTTGCCTGCATTTTTCCATTCTAGGTGTCTGTTATGTGTGCAATGAGTGAAGAATATGCTGTAGCCATAAAGCCCTGCAAATAAATGGGACCATCAGGCATGAGCAAAATGTTTAGGTCTGGACCAACCACAGATCTAAAGTTTGGTTCTAAGTTGTCACCAAAGCTATTGCCTTCATAAGCAACCTCATTTCTTTTTTAATTGTTTTGAAATTGTACTGAGTTAGTTTTACAGGCATTTGGTAATTTAAAAGAATCAAGATGTAAAATTCTGTTTTTTTTAGTTTTGTAGGTGTCTCCCCTATACCTTTCCTGTGGTTTTCAGTGAGTCCAAGAAACAGATAAGGTGGCTTCAGCAGATATGATTTGTCTGAGCAAATCGTTCCTGAATTTTAGTTGATAAATAAACCAGGGTTTTAAATCAAGACAATGTAGCATCTAGTGGTATTGAAGTACCACATTTAAGTTGAATTGTTCTGCATTAATTTCAGACTTATAGAATAAGTAGATTAGGATTGGAATTGTCACAGCATCAGCCTGTGTGTGGCAAGCACAAATCCTTAAACAGAAATCATGTTATCAAAAAGTGTCGGTTATCTTAGTAAGCATGTGCAGCCACCTGTATTACCTCAGTCATACTTTTCTTTGCCAAATTGTTGGAGGACTAAACATAACCTATCTAGTGATTTGATACCTGCTTGTGGTTGACAAAGAGGCATTGAATTGTCTGGTGACTATTATTAGCCAGTCAGATTATAAAGGAGTCTAAAAGGAACAGTGGCACAGTGGGTTGGTTAGAGCTCCAGGTCTTTACTGGAGGCCTGTGTAATCAGCATAAAAATAGGAAGTTTCTTTCTAGTTATGTTTTTGCTTTTTCCTTTTGTTCTCTCTCTGTATTTAAAGGAGTGACCTGCTTTATAGGATATTATACAGTGCTTTTTATCAATTATGTTAAATAAATTGTTGTTATTTATAGTAGTCACTCCTTTCCAACCATTTTTAAGGAGATTTTTTTGACATTAAAATATTTGTCAGACAAAAACTGGAAATTCTTACTTTAAATTGGTTTGGAACATTGTTAAATTTATGTACACTTTTTCTAAAGTGAAATGAAAGTAAATCATGGAAGAAGAGTTATTTTATACGATAATTATTTTACTTATTTTAAGAAGTACATGTATTTTTTCTTCTGATTATTATTTACTTAATTCAGTTACTGGTATGAAACATAACTAGGTAAGAATTCTACAAACCAAATTATTTTAAAAACTGTTTTAGGTGAGTCAGCTACATTTCTCTTTAGTCTTTTGGATTGTATATATCTTATTTCCAGGATTCTAGACATGGTCACAGGGTTTATGAGGACCTTTGACTTAATAACAATCATATTGAAATGAAACTTAGAACAAAATAACTACTTTACTGATACCTTCATTCTCTAAGACTGAATATGAAACCGTTCCCATCATCCCTTGACCTCTGGAAGGCCTTTGTTTCTATCATCTAGAGGAAAACATACATGATGCTGTAACTCATCTAATCAGTGACTGAATATAGCATTAGGAATAGAAGATCCCAAAGGTTTCAGTTACTTAATTCGTGCACATTTTTAAATCTTGTATTGGCCTCAGCAAACCCATTTGGAGAAGAAACAAGATACTTTAAGAGAAATGCAAGGAGAATTCTAAAGCACAAGAAATACTGAGGTTGTAGTTAATCATTTTAGTGTAACATTTTAGCTTTTTCCTATCTAAAGCACAACTAGGAATTAGGCTAAATTCTTTCCAGTATTCCGTTTAAGTATCTACTATATTCTGCTCTAGTTTTTTAGTACTTGTACCATGTGTTTTACTTGTTGCTGGTTAGTATTGTTACCCACAGGAATCCCAGGAAGTTCTCAATCTATGCTGCTTGCTGGTCACTCATATGACCCCAGTTAACCATATTAGTGTTCTGGTTTACTATTAATTCTGGATTAGCATGCCCTTGTTGTTCCTAACTTGTCAAACTTCACATAAATACATTTCCAATTGTGAGGTAAGCATATATAAATTATAATAATGCATCTCTTATCTTCCTACCTTGAATGGCAAAAGCTATTTATGCATAAATATTTTAGACAATAATGAAGTGTAAATACTCTTCTGACATATAAGTATAGATTTTAAAGATACAGGACTGTTTATTTTCACATAAGTCAATATATGTTTCTCTAGAACAAAATATTTCATTTAGTAAAGCTTTATAAATTGTATTAAAAAGGAAGCAGGTAAACATATTTTTTAACATAGAACAGAAGTGACTTCATTCTTTTTTGACATCAGAAATATTAAAAGTTGACTCCTAGTATTTGTTGTACTTTTTTGTAGCAAATGTTAAATATCACAGGTTACCACGTATAGAGTGTAGACTGTCCTGTTGCTAGATTATACAATGATAAATCATTTTTGTCTGCAGGCATTTCACCAATTTATATACAATATTAACAAGTGAAATATTTGTTTCTTTCTAGAGCAACTTTTATTTCTACTGTGAAGACTTTGTTATATCTTATTTGCTACTACAAAGTTGTATACCCTCTGAAATAGATCAAGTCATTGCTACTTCGACTTAGCATTTGCATCATCAACATAATTATGATGTTTCTTTCACTCTCCCCTCCAAGGGCTGTCTGTCACTTGAAATCGTTGCTAACCAAGCTCTTGAATCCGTTACCATTTATGGTACAAAATACTGTACCAATGCTTTATAACGATTACCAAAACTCTCCTGCAGCCAGAGCATGATATCTTTAATAGGAGATGCTATCATAAAATGTTTAGGCTATAAAATTTGGGGACACAATTTTTCATTATAGCACAACATGAGTGTGTGCATATGCACACATAGCTTTGTATGTTTGTTCTTTTTACAAAATCCTTCCAACTCTTAAAAGTACTGTAGTCTGGTAGTGCCTCAAATGTTGGTAACTTTTTTTTTAATTTACAACTTTTTCAGAATTTGTTTTTGTAACTAAAGTTTCTCAATTAGATTATTTCTAGTTGAGCTGTAATTTGAATGCATTGTTCTCAGGGCTGTTTGTGCTAAGAGCTGAAGTTGCATTATTTTAAAGCTAACTGCCTGAAAATATATTGCAAAAATTTCCCAAATTATAATACAATGATACATGCAAATAGAAAAATCCTTAATATCAACATACTTAACCTATATGCTAAGTATTAAAGAAAAAAAATGGGAACACTGGTAACATCTATACTGGAATCTTGCCATATTTTTTTCATTTTGGAATAGAATTTGGTAGTCTTATCTTAGAACCCAAACCTTAATGATATATCTGAAAGCATTCCTTTGGCATGGACTCCAAAGATAGTTTTTAGAGCCAGAGGAAGATGTAGTGGTTCTCAAACATATTTAGGGACAACAGATCAAAAATTCATAATGCTCTTTTGTGTACATGAAAATGTTTACATACTGAATTCTATAGTATGAACTGGAAACAAATTTACTATGAGAAAACGTGGCTCTTAGGCAAAATAAGAGCAAACTATAAGCATATTTCCATAAACCATGTGTTATATTGAACTGATCCACAGATTAAAATTTTCTAACTTAGGCATAATATTTTATAGTTTTTAAGCCTTTTTTTCCTCCTAGCATTCAGACAAGTAATAGACAACAAAGGTTATGAAAAATGTATTGTGGAAAAAAATCTTAAAATTGAGGAAATTCAATCTATTAACTTTATTCTATTAAATTTTTTCCCTGAATTGGATATATGGCATCATTATTTGATTTTAGCAGGGAACATTTTGGATTTAGCTTATGGAACACAGATGTTCTGTGAGAACATGACTTGAAGTCACTATATAATTTAATGTTTCCCCATTAAGTATACATCTAGACATCAACTTAACTACCAAGTGAGGTCAAGTGCCTGAAAAGTGCTGTCTACATCTAATTAGCTAGTTTTTCTTATGTCAAAGATGCATCTTATAGCAATGCATATCATGCTTTCACCTACTAGAAATATACTTGTTGCCGAACTTTACCAACCACCACTATTCCTCTCGCCTTAGAATTGGGTGAAACCCATTTTACAATTGAGAGAGAGGCTCTTTTATTTATATGAAGAAGTCCCTAACACTATTTCTTGGTATTGATAGACTTAGATTTAATCTTAGTTTGAGATTGTATTTTTTAAAAACTCTGGATGCTAAACTATATTCAGTGATGACTGTCCAACTTGTCGTAAGTCAGTTATGATCTTTCTTGAGAGGAATTCTTTATTATGGTTAATACTATAAATAAGCACTCTTGTGCTTGTTATAAAATATAATGCAAATACTAGTTCTATGCTAGTACAATGAATATGACTAGTTCCATACTATTATGTACCTGTGTTCTCCTCTCCAAAAGGGAAATAGTTGAAATGACATTGTCTAATCCAGTGGCACGATATTAGTAACACACTTGGTTTTAGGTATAGGAGAATTCTTGCTTTTATCTACAGAGACTCATGTTTTAGCTAAAACTTTAAAATCGTAAGATCTGTAGTATGGATATTATAATTGTGCATTTTACATTTCAGAAATGGGTAAAATTCAAATGTTGTCTTTGGCTATACTAAAATATTGAAATCCTTTACATTATAGATGATGAACATCAATTGTAACTTTTTGTTACATCAGATATATTTGTCTGGTAACTTCATCACTTATATTAAATAAAAATAAAGTCAACTTAACAGCTTGCCCTATTCTTGTACATATACATTCCTAAAACCATTTCGTACTAGAAAATAGTGTGGGTTAATGTGTTTAGCACTATTAAAAGAAAATCTAACTTGTCTTTACCATGTTTTTATAGTCTGAATCCTTACTAGAGAACACCCTAGCTTTATGGCTAGGAATGTTAATTTTTAAATTTAGTTTTATATTTGAATACAATTTTGTTTTTATTTTTAAGCTCTTAATAGTTTTAAAATATGTAAAATAATCCCACGGTTCAAAATTCTGTAGTTACAAGAGTGAAAACATATTCCCATCTTCATCCTTTTCCTTGCATTCTTCCAAAGACATTTAATGCAAGAGCAATTAATGTCCCTCCCCTACCCCTGATCTCCCAGACTCAGGTGCTCTCTACCAACATTGCTGTCCTCTTCCCACAGTGATATGAATGGCATGATGAGTCCCTGAAGCAAACCCTTCATCCTTTTTCCAATCCTATGTGTAATCTATACCATTTGAACAGTTTTATCCCTAGATAGCCCAACCGTTTCTTCCTTTTACACACTGTACCATTCTAGAACATCTCCCACTCCGGCATATGAATCATGCCAAAAGACTACCATGGCAGTTGTGACCTCATATCCATGGCCAATATTATTGATATCCATACCTTTCCAAATCCAGTGAGATAACTGCGCAATAAAGGAAGTGTACCAGATTAGAGTCTTCCAGCTCTTAGTCCCGTTCTTTTTGCCATTTGCAAATACCAGTAGCTTGGTCTCCCAGAGGGAAGCATGGGAGGAAAAAAAGAAGAGTGAAAAAGCTAATTGTTATGTGTCAGCCTGTCTTAATCTCCTCTCCTCCATCCCCAATCTTATAATTAAGCATTCTATCCAAATAGGAGGTGTTCTGTGGAATTGCCACATTTAGAACTCATACTATCTATCTAAAGTATGTTATTCCACTAGGAATTTAAAATATCTATATGTGTACCGCAGAGATATTGCGGGCTTGGTTCCAGACCACTGCAATAAAGCAAATATCAAAACAAAGAGAGTCAAATGAATTTTTTGGTTGACCAGTACATGTAAAAGTTACATTTACAGTATACTATATTAAGTGTGCAATCCCATTATGTCTAAAAAGGCAAGGTACATACATGAATTTAAAAAGACCTTATTGCTAAAAAATGCTATTATCTGAGCTTTTAGCAAGTCATAATCTTTTTGTTGGTGGAGTTTTGCCTCAGTGTTGATGGCTGCTGACTAGTCAGGTTGAGTGACTTTGGCAAGTTATTAAAATAAGACAACAATGGAATTTGCTGCATTAATTATTCCTTTCATAAACCATTTCTCTGAGGCATGCAATGCTGTTTGATAGCCTTTTACCCATAGTAGAACTTCTTTCAAAATTGGAGTCAATCCTCTCAAACCTCAAATACTGCCACTACTATATCAACTTTTATATTCTAAATCCTTTATCGTCATTTCAGTAATCCTTTCAGCCTCTTCACGAGGAGTAAATTCCATCTCAAGAAACCCGCTTTCCTTGTTCATCCATAAAAAGCAATCCCCAAACCATTAAAGTTTTAATGTGATTTCAGCAATTCTAATATGGTAATAATGAAAAAGCGAAATATTGTGAGAATTACCAAAATGTGACACAGAGATACGAAGTAAGCAAATGGTGTTGGAAGAAACGATTGGTTTGCTGGACTCAGTTGCTACAACCTTCAATTTGTAAACAACAACAAAAACAACAACAAAACAAACAAGTATCTGTGAAGTGCAGTCAAGCAAAACACCAGATGAGGTATGTTAACACTCCCCTAATATATTCAGCAGGATCAGTTGCAACCACTGGGTGTGTTTGGGCAAAAAGAGGCCCACCTACAAGGTTACATTAATTCATTGTCCAATTTGAGATTTATTTCTGGATCCAGTTAAAATAATTTGGGGGCCACACCCTGGGCATGTCGACTTGTGTCCCAGTGTTTTGAAGGGCTGAAAAAGCTTGGCAACCTCAGTTGCCATCAGATTCCTAGCACAGATCTTAATTACCTACCTAACACTTTGTTGGGTTATTCTTCGTTCACAGTTATGCATATGAGTTTCACTTAAAATTGCTGTCTCTGTAGTTCATTTTAATTGCTGTGCAATCAATGAGATAAATCTTTTGGAGATTTTACATACATATCAATAACACCCTGTTATTAAAGAATACACCTTCTTTTCAAAGGCAAATGAAACTTTCAGAATAAAGCATATTTAGGACACAAAGAAAATAATAGTTTCTATAAGGTAGAAATATTTAAAATAGCATTCTGATACCAATTCCAAGTGAAATTAAAAAAAAACAAAATTGAAAAATAAGAAAACTCTTCTACCTGGAAATTTAAAGACCTGTTACATAATTCTATGCTGAAAAGGGTAATACAAACAGAAGCAATTCCTGAAATACAAAGATAGTGAAAGCACTGTATATCAGAATCTATATAAAGCAGTAGGAAAAAAAATATGTAGCCTTAACCCCTATATCAATAAAAATGAAATGAAATTAAAGTCCTAAGTCAAACAACTAGAAAAATAGCAGCAAATAAACCAAAAGAGAGCACAAGGGAATAAATATAAGCAGAAATTAGTGAGGTGAATAGAGATACCACATTAAAAAATAAAATTCTGTTCCTCTGAAAAATTAACAAAACAAATCCCTGGCCAATTTATTTAAAGTGGAGGAAGAAAACAGAAATTTTAAAAAATGAGAGATAATAGGAGGAATGACTAATAATGCAGAGGAAATAAAAATAAAATAAATTCTATTCAAATTTGAAAAACTAAATGATATATGGTATAATTTCTTAGGAAAATGTGGTTATTAGAATCAACCTTAATAGAAATAGCCTAAACAGAACATTTTAATGAAGAAATGAAAAGATTATCAAGAAACCATCCCAGGGGCACCTGGGTGGCTCAGTGGATTAAGCTTCTGCCTTTGGCTCAGGTCATGATCTCAGGGTCCTGGGATGGAGCCCTGCATCAAGCTCTCTGCTCAGCAAGGAGCCAGCTTCCCCCTCTCTCTACTTGCCTCTCTGCCTACTTGTGGTATCTCTCTCTCTCTTTCTCTGTTAAATAAATAAATAAATAAAATCTTAAAAAAAAAAAAAAGATCCCACAAACGCTATGGCCAAATAATCTTCAACAAAGCAGGAAAAATATATAGTGGAAAAAAGACAGTCTCTTCAATAAATGGTGCTGGGAAAATTGGACAGCTATGTGTAGAAGAATGGAACTCGACCATTCTCTTACACCATACACAAAGATAAACTTGAAATGGATCAAAGACCTCACCATGAGGCAGGAATCTATCAAAATCTTAGAGGAGGGGGCGCCTGGGTGGCTCAGTGGGTTAAAGCCTCTGCCTTCGGCTCGGGTCATGATCTCAGGGTCCTGCTTGGCAGGAAGCCTGTTTCCTCCTCTCTCTCTCTCTCTCTGCCTGCCTCTCTGCCTACTTGTGATCTCTGTCTGTCAAATAAAGAAATAAAATCTTTAAAAAAAAAAAAATCCTAGAGGAGAACATAGGCAGTAACCTCTTTGACAGTGGCCACAGCAACTTCTTTCAAGGTGTGTCTCCAAAGGCAAAGAAACCAAAGCAAAAATGAACTTTTGGGACTTCATCAAGGTCAAAACCTTCTGCACAGCAAAGGAAACAGTCAATAAAACAATGAGGCAACCCACAGAATGGGAGAAGATATTCGCAAATGACATTACAGACAAAGGGCTGATATCCAAGATCTATAAAGAACTTCTCAAACTCAACACATACAAAATAGATAATCATGTCAAAAAATGGCAGAAGACATGAACAGAAACTTCTCCAAAGAAGACGTACAAATGGCTAACAGACACATGAAAAAATGTTCATCATCACTAGCCATCAGGGAGATTCAAATCAAAACCACATTGAGGGGCGCCTGGGTGGCTCAGTGGGTTAAAGCCTCTGCCTTCAGCTCAGGTCATGATTCCAGGGTCCTGGGATCGAGCCCCACATCAGGCTCTCTGCTCAGCGGGGAGCCTGCTTCCTCCTCTCTCTCTGCCTGCCTCTCTGCCTACTTGTGATCTCTGTCTGTCAAATAAATAAAATATTAAAAAAAAAAAAACCAAACCACATTGAGATACCAACTTACACCAGTCAGAATGGCCAAAATCAACAAGACAGTAGACAACAAGTGTTGGAGAGGATGTGGAGAAAGGGGAACCCTCTTACACTGTTGATAGGAATGCAAGTTGGTGCAGTCACTTTGGAAAGCAGTGTGAAGATTCCTTAAGAAATTAAAAATAGAGCTACCCTATGACCCTGCAATTGCACTACTGGGTATTTACCCCAAAGATACAGATGTAGTGAAAAGAAGCACCATATGTACCCCAATGTTCAAAGCAGCAATGGCCACAGTCACCAAACTATGGAAGAGCCAAGATGCCCTTCAACAGACGAATGGATAAAGAAGATATGGTCCATATATACAATGGAGTATTATGCCTCCATCAGAAAGAATGAATACCCAACTTTTGTATCAACATGGATGGGACTGGAGAAGATTATGCTGAGTGAATAATTCAAGCATACAGAGTCAATTATATGGTTTCACTTACTTGTGGAACATGAGGAATAACATGGAGGACATTGGGAGATGGAGAGGAGAAGTGAGTTGGGGGAAATCATAGGGGGAGACAATCCATGAGAGACTGTGGACTCTGAGAAACAGAGGGTTTTGGAGGGGAGGGGTGAGCCTGGTGGTGGGTATTATGGAGGCCACATATTGCATGGAGTACTGGGTGTGGTGCACAAACAATGAATTTTGGTACACTGAAAAAAAATAAAAACAAAAGCACCTATTATGTGCCAAGCACTAAAGAAAAAAAAAAAAAGAAAACCATCCCACAAAAATTTATAGATGTAGATATAGATGGAAAGGAAAACAAATGATAAATAACAAGGCAAAGTGTTATTAATAGGTAAAAATATGAATAAAGGATATATAGACACATGTATGTATTTATATATATTTTGTCCAGATTTTTACGTATTTATATGTGTAAATGTGTGTGTGTTCTTTGAACTATTTTCATAATTTTTACAATTTTAAGTATGGTAATTATTTCTAAAAGTTTTTTTCAGAAAACATGTATAGTACCATCTAATTTTTATAAATGAATGTAATTATTTGTGTAATCTAAATGATTTATATTTATACATACATATCCACAAACATCCATGCCCCCAAAGCATTAAATAGCTATTTCCAAACAAGTGGGATTTTAGATATTTTTATGCATTATCTTTTTTGCCTCTCTGTGTTTCTTTCCATGAGCATTTCTTTCGGCTTAAGATACTAATTATATTAATTTAAGAAGTTCCTTAAAGTATTGTTTATAACAATATAAAAGAAATAATTTAACTGACCACCAGTAGATGAATGACCAAGCTAAAAATAACAAGACAAAAATGATAAAAATTAAGCAATTAAAAAAGATACTTATTTTCATTTTAAAGTTTGATCAATTATTCAGAATTCCTGTGGGACTAAAACGAAATCTTACTTCTGAAATTTCTCTAATGTTAGAAATAATAAGAACAAATTATCACTTAAGTTTTTCCTAAGTACACAGAGAAGAGGTGCAGTGAAGCAAGCATAAATTTTTTAATCATAGTTTTTAATGCTTTCTAATAAAATTAGTAAAGGAAGGACAAACAGCAGTGATTTCAGTTTCTATTTCCCCTACCTCGGGCTCTGAACTTTCATTTATGAGTATTTGACAAAGAACATTAAAGGTTGGAGGAGTTAAAAGCAATATTCTTCAGTGGTGGTAAGTTTCTCTCAGTGCCCCATTGTTTGCACTTGGGCTGAGCACATCCTTTGTCAAAGCTCTGTGGTTTGTTTCCATAGGACTGTTTTTGCTACAATGTCATTTGAGTATTATTTTTCTGGAGATGGGTAGTGCTTTTCTATGTTGCATTCTAAGTAATTTCCCATTCACTAATTTTCTCCCCTGCTGTGGCTACTCTCCTGTTTAACTCGCCCACTCTTTCTGAGGTTTTCTATTTTTAATTTCTAGAACTTATGTTCTTTTAGTCCTAGCCAATTTGATTGTTCCTCTCTCCCTTAACATATTTTAAATAGTTATAGCCTTTTTTTTTTTCAGCGTAACAGTATTCATTGTTTTTGCACCACACCCAGTGCTCCATGCAGTAAGTGCCCTCCCTATTACCCACCTGGTTCCCCAACCTCCCACCCCCCGCCCCTTCAAAACCCTCAGGTTGTTTTTCAGAGTCCATAGTCTCTCATGGTTCATCTCCCCTTCCAGTTTCCCTCAACTCCCTTCTCCTCTCCATCTCCCCATGTCCTCCATGTTATTTATTATGCTCCACAAATAAGTGAAACCATGTGATACTTGACTCTCTCTGCTTGACTTATTTCGCTCAGCATAATCTCTTCCAGTCCCGTCCATGTTGATAGAAAAGTTGGGTATTCATCCTTTCTGATGGAGGCATTATAATACTCCATCGTGTATATGGACCACATCTTCCTTATCCATTCGTCCGTTGAAGGGCATCTTGGTTCTTTCCACAGTTTGGCAACCATGGCCATTGCTGCAATAAACATTGGGGTACAGATGGCTCTTCTTTTCACTACATCTGTATCTTTGGGGTAAATACCCAGCAGTGCAATTGCAGGGTCATAGGGAAGCTCTATTTTTAATTTCTTGAGGAATCTCCACACTGTTCTCCAAAGTGGCTGCACTAACTTGCATTCCCACCAACAGTGTAAGAGGGTTCCCCTTTCTCCACATCCTCTCCAACACACGTTGTTTCCTGTCTTGCTAATTTTGGCCATTCTAACTGGTGTCAGGTGATATCTCAATGTGGTTTTAATTTGAATCTCCCTGATGGCTAGTGATGATGAACATTTTTTCATGTGTCTGATAGCCATTTGTATGTCTTCATTGGAGGAGTGTCTGTTCATATCTTCTGCCCATTTTTTGATATGATTATCTGTTTTGGGTGTGTTGAGTTTGAGGAGTTCTTTATAGATCCTGGATATCAACCTTTTGCCTGTACTGTCATTTGCAAATATCTTCTCCCATTCCGTGGGTTGCCTTTTTGTTTTGTTGACTGTTTCCTTTGCTGTGCAGAAGCTTTTGATCTTGATGAAGTCCCAAAAGTTCATTTTCACTTTTGTTTCCTTTGCCTTTGGAGACATATCTTGAAAGAAGTTGCTGTGGCTGATATTGAAGAGGTTACTGCCTATGTTCTCCTCTAGGATTCTGATGGATTCCTGTCTCACGTTGAGGTCTTTTATCCATTTCGAGTTTATCTTTGTGTACGGTGTAAGAGAATGGTCGAGTTTCATTCTTCTACATATAGCTGTCCAGTTTTCCCAGCACCATTTATTGAAGATAAATTTATTTTTTCCATTTATTTATCCAATTTATTTTTTCCATTGTATATTTTTTCCTGTTTTGTCAAAGATTATTTGACCATAGAGTTGAGGGTCCATATCTGGGCTCTCTACTCTGTTCCACTGGTCTATGTGTCTGTTTTTATGCCAGTACCACGCTGTCTTGGTGATCACAGCTTTGTAGTAAAGCTTGAAATTGGGTAATGTGATGCCACCAGTTTTGTTTTTGTTTTTCAACATTTCCTTAGCAATTCGGGGTCTCTTCTGATTCCATACAAATTTTAGGATTATTTGCTCCAGCTCTTTGAAAAATACTGGTGGAATTTTGATCAGAATGGCATTAAAAGTATAGATTGCTCTAGGCAGTATAGACATTTTAATAATGTTTATTCTTCTGATCCAAGAGCATGGAACCGTCTTCCATCTTTTTGTGTCTTCTTCAATTTCTTTCATGAGTGTTCTGTAGTTCCTCGAGTACAGGTCCTTTACCTCTTGGTTAGGTTTATTCCCAGGTATCTTATGGTTCTTGGTGCTATAGTAAATGGAATCAATTCTCTAATTTCCCTTTCTGTATTTTCATTGTTAGTGTATAAGAAAGCCACTGATTTCTGTACATTGACTTTGTATCCTGCCACGTTACTGAATTGCTAATACTTATAGCTTTTAAATATACTGAAGACACTTATTTTATATTTTGTCAATTCCAAGGTATGTTGGTCTGATTCCATAGGTTTTGGGGGGGTTGATTTTCATGCATAGTGGCTTGTTTTCCTGTGTTTTTAGTGATTTAAAAAAGTTGTCAGCTCATATTTCTGTAAGTTTATCACAGAATCAACTTTGTGCCTTTGTGCCTGGATCAAAAGTGCATCTCTACAAATAGCATCTGAATTTGCTTCTGCCTAGTGCTACCAGTCCAAGCACACTTTAAACAACATTTTGAGGTTGAGGCTTTTCCATGCTACTTGAGCAGGGCTAATCTTAGTTCCAAACCTATATGAGCACACCTTGTCATTCCTGCTTCCAAAAAATTTTTACTTTTAACCAACTTAATCATACATTGGACATTATAAAACTGTGTTTTAGCCAGTTTTTTAAGGTGGCTAGGATATGGAGGGATTTCTTTGTGAATCTAATCTGCCATAGTGCCCCTCTATGTTTTATCTTATTTATTCAAGCTCCAGAATCATGTTGATCAAATGACTGATCATTAGAAATATATCTATCATCTATTACAGTATCTTATATTTGAATAACTGCAAAATCAACATCCCCTTATTCTAAATTGTCTTGACTCTTTTCAGATATTTAATTCTTATGTTTTAGAATCCATTATCAAAATAAAAATATCTGGGAGAGGGTTGTTGACAGGCATTGTGTTCATACTATATGTGTAAAATTTGGGAAGCACATAGTTATATACAATATTTAATCTTACCATCTGCATTTCTGGTTAATATTCTTTTTAGGGTTTTCCCCCTAATTGGGAGAAATCTTTCCTTTTCCCACTACAGTTTCTATTTATTTGGAGATTACTAGCTATTTTGAAACACATGTTTTCAATATCTCCTTTATACAAATGACTTAACAGTTCTTTAGGGGTTTTTTGGTTTTGTTTTGTTTCAGTCATAACATGGAAGTCTACCAAAAATAATGGAAATAAAATAGTACAATTAACGGCTTATTTTCAAAATACCCAATAGTGCAAGGATCATTTCTGCTCTGTAGACTGAGTAGCCCTTGAGGAGAAAATGCCAATTGCCTTTTTTCCCTTAATGTTTGAGAAATAAGTGGAATTATTATGGTTCTTGAGGTAAACAATGAAAAAAATCTTCTTGAAATGGATTTCTCCCAGGAGTTCAATACCTCTATTCAGACCCTACACATTATATTCTCCATTAAAGCATAGCTTCCACTATTACTAAACACTGCCATAAAAGATACATGCAGTTGTCACTTTCTAGGGTAGTCTATCCCTACCCCTGACCCCAAGTGTGATATTTTAACTTCCATATAAAAAAGTGTAAAACAGGGGCATCTGGGTGGCTCAGTGTGTTAAAGCCTCTGCCTTTGGCTCAGGTCCTGGTCTCAGGGTCCTGGAATCCAGCCCTGCATTGGGCTCTCTGCTCAGCGGGGAGCCTGCTTCCCTTCCTCTTTCTCTGCCTGCCTCTCTGCTTACTTGTGATCTCTGTCTGTCAAATACATAAATCTTTTTTTAAAAAGTAGAAAACATTGAGAAGCATGTCACTTTTCTGATCTGATGTCAACTTGAAATTCTTCAAAGTTCAAAAGCTGTTTTTTCCTTATGTCATCAAAACTGTAACCACCCCACATCCACCTTCATGTCCTTTGTCCATTTTAGTAGTTCGGTCTCAGCAAACATTCCTTGAATTTTAATTAGGAAGCGTTTTGGACGGAAGTTGAGAGTCCTAGAATGTCATGAGCACACTATGAAGGTGCAAATATGAGTTGTGTCTTTCCATAATGGCAGCTTTATTCAATCATAAAACAAGGTTAGCATAATTATACAGAAGGTTCTGGATTCCAAACACAATGACATTTTATTAGTGTTTAACTTATTTTCTTACATATCACACAAATTAAACACAAGAGAATCGCTTAAGATAAAAACAAGTGGTAGGAAGTAAATAAAGCAAACAGTCATTGAGTGTGCAGTTGAGATAAGGCCTCCTTTCGGTCTAGGTCTGCTCTCAGCACTTGCTACTTAATATGTTCAAGCAGTGAAGGATCTCTGTGCTGTCCCGAGACCACTGGGGCAGGGGCTTCAGGACAGTGGCCTTTTTGATGTGGTCAGAGATGAAAGTGTCAGCATCTGGAAAGTCTTGACAGTTTGCTGCAAAAATCCTCCCTTTTTATTTTTTTTTAAATATTTTATTTATTTGACAGAGAGAGATCACAAGTAAATAGAGAGGCAGGCAGAGAGAGAGAGAGAGAGGGAAGCAGGCTCCCTGCTGAGCAGAGAGCCCCGATGCAGGGCTCGATCCCAGGACCCTGAGATCATGACCTGAGCCGAAGGCAGCGGCTTAACCCACTGAGCCACCCAGGCGCCCCCAAATCCTCCCTTTTTAAAGGGATTCAATAAGTCTTGGGTCTTTGCAGACCTCCTCTGGTTCCGCTGGTTATCAGTTTTTGGTGTGGTGAGCCTGCACTGGCTCGGAAGACATCTGTCTTTAGCTGCGATGCCCTTGACTGCTTACATCATTGCTTGACCTAAGTTCTGAGTCACTCCATCTTAATTTCTACACAGGGTTAACTAAAACCCATGATAAAAGTGAAGCAACACTGAACTCAACAAGTGAACAAGTGAGCAATACATTGTTGCTGTTTCTTAAGAGTATTTTTCCTCAAGAACGTAGTTTATCTTGGCTCAGTTATTTCCCTCAACAGTCAATTAGAAAACAGGACTCATAGACAAAACACAAATATAGAAAAGTAACTTTTTCGCTGTGGGATTGTAATTACAATGTTAAGACAGAAGATCCCAGAACAACCTGAGACACTGCCTTGCCCTGATTGGAAAGAAGATCTAGGCGATTAGTGAAAAGGCGATTCCTTCATCCCTCGCTGTGTTTGTCTGGGAGCCACCTCCGCTAACTGCGGAGTCTTTTGTAGTCAACGGACGAACGTCGTCATTGGAGGAAAACAATCAATTTACTATGGCCGCTAGCCGGCGCTCCCAGAAAACCTGACTGCATCTGAAACCTACCCTCCCCCGGTCACGCCCAGGTTTCCCGGGTTACTGGCCTCCACACGCTCTCTTCCGGGAGGCGGCGAGCACACGCTCCCGGCGCGTGACGCAGCACGTCGTGGTATAACTACGTGACGCGCGACGGCAGCTTCCTCTTTGATCGCCAGACCGCCTTTCAAGATGGCGCCGGTGAGTGAGTGATCCCATTTTGGTGGGAGCATGTTTCCCCAGTGTAAATGATTTTTGCATCTGGCGAATTGGGGAGCTCTCTTTTGAGGTGAAGGGACGGCAGGAATGGAGACTAGGTCAGAAGCACAAGCACGATGTGAAGATTCTGAGTTGTTTTTTCGAGACACTTGGCGACTGCCATGCGGTCTAGTGGAGTTCTAGGTGGGCCCAAAGTTTGGATGAGTGGTTGTCGCAGCGCAAGGAAGGAGGTTCACAACGATGAACTGGCCTAATGGGGCAGCATTGGGCCATTTTTTTTCAGTCTCGCTTCTGGTAACGCCGATGCTGGCCTATTCGTTTGCGCCAGGAAGGAGATTGGGTGATCGGATCGGTCTGATGGCCTTGCTAGAGCTGAGGGAGCTCCGAGGCTACAGAAGTTTCGGAGAACTTTAGAACTAAGTTGGGGAAGAAGTATCTTTACTACTTCATGACGGAAGTTTTTAAAACATAAAAGTCGAGACTCGCATATATAAAAGCGTGCACCAGAGAGTTTATGTTATTAATTAACAAGGGAATCAGTAAAATGTTTAATGCAGTCCAAAGAGCATTTGAAAGAATAGGTATATGTCAACAATTTACCAGTTTTACGTTTTGGATATTTGGGAGTGGTGGTGGTACAAATTACTCGGCTACTTAAAAGCAAACTGGCATTACTACGTGGTGTCCTTTTGGGTGGATCTGATTTGGAGATGGTATCCTCTACTGATTGTCTGTTTTCAGTACATTGCCTGAATGTAATTAATAGTAATAAGCTAATTAATAGTAGCCACAGCAGCATTTTACTTGGATAGCCCAGTTATGTGTATTGGTCTAAGTTCGGGGTATGGAAAACTAATGTTAAAAATGTTTTTTTGAATTGAAAAGTCTTTACAGGATTAAAGGTCCCCCTCTCGCTCACCTATATAACAAAATAAGGATTTAATTTCTAGACTTTATTATAAGGGTATAATATATTATAAGGATATCATATTATAAGGGTTACATATAAGATTATATTATAAGGATATAATATAAGATATATATTATAAGGATATAAGACTTTATTATAAGGATATAATAAGGATTTAATTCTCTAAAATTTATTCCGGCATATAATTGAGCTTGGGCAAGGTAGTGTATACTACCTGTGTCCCATAGGGCCTGGCCTACAGTGAACAGTACCTGATAATTTAAAATTGAATGTCGGTGGTCTGGAAAATATTGAAAGCCCATAAAACTTAACTTGATAATTGGAACAGAATGGCTTAATTATAGGTCCAAACCAGCCCTGGGTGGGTTTTGGTTTTAATTTACAGTAGAAAGTAGGTTGTTTCTTGTAATAGTCTTTCATGGTTGTATATGTAGGATTCTTTGGAATTATCTGATGAGGAGAACTAATAGGGGCTTGCCATAATTTCGAGCTTTCTTGAGTTTTGCACTTTGGAGACACTTGGGTGGTGAGTGGGGAAAATTCCTATTGGATTTTACAAAAACCTGGTTTAAACAAAGTTAAGGAGCGCACCCCCCCTTTCACACAGTGTGGCTGGAGAAAAGGCTATACCAAATAGATACGAAGCAGTTTTTTAGATCTTGCACCATTTCGTATATATGGAAATACAACATCACAGTACATTGGACATCTTTGAGCTGCTACGGATTTTTAAGTTTTGTATACAAAGTGAATAAATTGAATAGTAGTAATTATGTTTTCTATCTATAGCAGAAAGACAAGAAACCTAAGAAGTCAACCTGGAAATTTAATTTGGACCTTACCCATCCAGTAGAAGATGGAATTTTTGATTCTGGAAATTTTGTAAGTAACGCTCTCCTCAGCTTGTTTTTATCATTGTAATAGAGTTCTCAATGACTTAAGTATGTAATATTTGATTTTAACCTAAGCTCCATTCCTAGGGTACCTTCCCTAGTGAATATCTAGGGTTTTCTTCCCTAGTTTTGCATGTTTTCTCTTTTAAAACAGGAACAGTTTCTACGGGAGAAGGTTAAAGTCAATGGAAAAACTGGAAATCTGGGGAATGTCGTTCACATTGAACGCTTCAAGAATAAAATCACAGTTGTTTCTGAGAAACAGTTCTCTAAAAGGTTGGTATTTGTTTCCCATAATACTTTAGTGAAATTATGGTAGTTGTGAATATTTTATAGAATACACAGTCCTTGTATTTTCTTTTCACAGGCAGGAGTAGATTTGGTGATAAGGTCAGGGAGATACAAACAGAAATGTTTTGAACTTATTAATGGCCTATGTGAATGGAAAATGGGTACAGTAACTGGGCCAGTTCCTTAGGCTGGTTGTCAGTAAGTGTAATTTATTGCTGGAATATATGCAAGTTATATATAGAGCTCCTATCCAGTGCATAGTAGTCCCTGAATCCCAATTATATATAAACTTAAACAGTGTTAGGTGTTTTTCCTTGTTTGTTTTTAAAGATTTTATTTATTTATTTGACAGAGATCACAAGTAGGCAGATGGGCAGGCAGAGAAAGAGGAAGGGAAGCAGGCTCCCTGCTGAGCAGAGATCCAGGTGCCTGGCTTCATTCCAGGACCCTGGGATCACAACCGGAGCAAAGGCAGAGGTTTTAACCCACTGAGCCACCCGGGTGCCCCACAGTGTTAGGTGTTTGGAAGATGTTGCAAGAAACCTGTCAGATGTGTAACAAGAAAGTAATGTCCCAAATTAAGTAATGTGTTTTCTTACACCTCAGTTTTCAAGGTCTTGGTGGTTTATTTAGTAGAGGCAGCCAGTCAAAGGTAAAGTCTAACGTTTTGCTGGTTTTAGTTCTTCTAATTTACTCAAATATTAAGTACTTACGTGGCAGCACTCTTGTAGGACTGGATAGCCAAGCAAGCAAGTACCTATTACTAAGGATCTCCGATTCTAGTGGAAAGAAATAAGGTATTAACTAGTTGATGAGTGCTGTGTAAATGCATAAAGAGGATTTCAGGGTTGATATTAGATAAGGTAGTTAAGGAAATCTCATCTAAATGAAGTGCTGGAGTGAGACATGCAAACTAGGGGATTCGTGATTATGGCTGAAAAAGACTTGGTGGTGAAAGCTGAAGACCGAGCCTGTTGTGAGAATAGGTGAGCCCGTGGTGGCTCGGACTAAAGTAGAAGTGCATGTTACCTGGTTACGAATTCTCCTAGGGATTTGGGGATGAAAGGTTATGTTCTCAAGGACTTTACAGACATGCACATAATTATTATAAAATGCAATGCTGTAATTGCTGTGTTGAAGATAAAAGATGGGGCATAGGAATTTGCAGAGAACCTGAGATGAGTAGTGTTGCCTGTGGAATGAAGTATTCAAGCAAAGGGAATAGCGCTAAGAACAGTAAAGTTCAAGGACTGCTTGATAGTCCAGAATTTAAAGTGTAAGTTGAAGAGAATGGCTGGAGTGATGAAATTAGACCATGTTGAAAGCTTTTTATGACTGAGCCATATGTTAGTTGGAAGTATGTCGATAATCCTGAACTTGTAAATGAATTCAGCCCTGTTGTCAGTTTCCTTTTATTGATCATGGGATTGAAGTTAGGGAGGTTGATAGTAGTGAAAGGAATGTTGACATGTTAGTGCATAATACATTTAAGGAATGAAATTGTATATTAAAAGGTAATCTGGTTATGGCAGTAAAACTGAAGAGGAAGCTGCTATTGCTCTTTTTAGCTTCAACATAAAGGATGTTTATATTAGGGAGATGGGGGAATAGGGTTTGTAGGGCATCAGCTGATTGTAATTGGGGTTGAGTGGCTGCCTTACTAGATCCCCAGCAACCTTGAACAATGTTGGATACAAATGAAATATTTTGGAGGGAACATTAAAGATGAATACAATTGCTTTTTATATAGTAAGCCTTTGCATAGTAGATAATTGTATTTCTTAATGAGATTCCTGTCTTGATTTTAAAGGTATTTGAAATATCTTACCAAGAAATACCTTAAGAAGAACAATCTTCGTGATTGGCTTCGTGTGGTTGCATCTGACAAGGAGACTTATGAACTTCGTTATTTCCAGATTAGTCAAGATGAAGATGGATCTGAGTCTGAAGACTAGGCGAAGCTGCCCCTTACAGGGTTTTGCTTGTTAATAAAACAAAGGAAACATGTGAAGGAAACAGCTAGAAATGGACTTTTAGTTTATTGGTGAATAAAAAGCATTATACTCTGTATGTTAAGCTTCCGCCTCTTTTATTTAAGTATATGCTATTTACGTGATTCTGGGCTTTCCTTTGATAGTTTTTGTAAGTAATATTTAAGTAGCCTATAGCTGGTAAAATTTTTTCAGGATTTCTGAAATTTACTCCTTTTATGTATGTCCTCAAAAAAAGTAGTGTTGTATAGGAAATAGTGAAGCACAGTATCGTGTGTGACTTTAAATAGTGAAATACTAAGAATTCTCTTGGCAGTCTTAAACATTTTTACAGTTTGTTAATGCAGTTCTGAGTGCTTAGAACAGTTCTTAAACATACATGCTCATATTGAGTCACTCCTGCCCTCTGCTTCAGAGGATGCTGACTCCCTGGTTTGCATAAAAGCTCTATGGGTGCGCATGGTACCACACTAAACCAGTGTTTAATTGCCTGTTAGACGTTCCCAACCAGATGCCTTATAGGCACTAGAAACTCAAAATTTTCAAATCAGAACTCTTGATATCTTCGCCACTAAATCTGCTTCTGTGTTCTTGTCCAAAAAATAATTTACTCAAGACAGTTGGAATCTCGTCTCCTTTTCTCAAGCCTTCCTGGTAATTCTAAAAGTAGTGGTATCTGTTGCTTTGTTCTCATTGGATAGACCCTTTCCTCTAAATAAAGTGGCCTCTGAGAAAATAGAATGGTTTGGCAGAAATCCAGATTGTGAGAGATGGAGAACAATGGGAGGGAGGTACTAGAGCATTATCAATTTTCTTGTTTTCCAGTGGTCCCAAGTAATGTGTCTTTTTCTACATTTAACCTAAAAGTGGTGTCACTATCTCAGGTACTTGGGCGGTGGACCCTGATAGCAGTAGAAACATGTTGCAAAATAATGTCTTGACTATTACAGCCTAATGTACAGATTTACATAATTGGTTTTGGGAATGTTGGGAATAATTTCATCAAGAGTGTCAATTCTGATTATTAAGAACTTGTTGAAGTACCCTCCAACATTAATGTATTGCTGTAGTGCAGCAACTCCTTTGTTCTTTCCAGACAGCTGTAATAACCTCTTAACTGCTCTGTTTGAATTGTTCACATTTTCTTCCAGCAGTAACCAAGATCCACCTGTGATTCTTTTGTTGCACATTGTGGATACAAGGGAGTAACAACAGCCTACTCTGGTTAGGGAAACAGGCCAAATAATGCCATACAAACTGTTGAGTACAACAAAGCAGAGGCGTTTCTAAAAGGAATTTGATCTAGTCAAGGTAACAGGAAATATTTGAGCTGACCTAAAGCAGACATGGTAGTAACTGCGTAAAGGGTGTTTTAGGCAGAACATCATAGGTGAAGTTCTCAGCATACTGAGAAACTGGTTGGTATAGAGTACATCTGGAATAGAGTGGTGGTTATGATGAGAATTTGGAAAGGGAAGGTGGAAACAAGCTCATGCAGAACAGAAAAACATGTTTTAATGTTGAGAGAATGGGAAGCTACAGAATTTTTAGTGAATAGTAATGTGATCCAGTGAGATGACCATTTTGAAAAAGATCTATGGCTTGCATTGTGGAAAATGGTTTTCAGAGTGGTCATAGGTGTAAGGAGACGAAGTTATATGGCAGTATCCTGTGGCTGTGGTGGGTAGCATTGGGGTGTTGGAGGAGATGGGAAGAAGTGGGCAGTTTGAGATTTCAGTGGATAAAACCTGGAACTTGGTGGTAGGGAAGTGTTGAGGGTGACATAATTGGCTAGAAGATTGCATTTGCTGATCACAATAGGAGAAGGCAGGAGTAGGAGGAAAGTTCATTTTAGGCTATGCTGAATTTGTGTTCCACAAGATGTCCTGAGGAAGTGTTCAAGTGAAGATGTCCATTGGTTTTCTGTGCACAGGTGGTAATCAATGGGGAGGAGTGGAATTGCCTATAGGGAGTGTACAGTGAGGATTAAGTATTGCAGACACCAAATGCCTCCATTCCTCCTCTAGAGTGATCCCTCCAAATGATCTCGTGTGTTACTCAGATGTTTAAAATTAGTTTCCAAAGTTAATTTCACATTAATGTGTGCTCAGGCCTGTGTACACTAGGCCTTTAAGGAGTTGACAGGTTAGTTGAGACAATCAAATTTATTTAACTATTGAAAGCCAGCTGTATAATGCAGTATCACAAATAGAAACCCTTGTCTTTGTGAAGCTTAGACTCCAGTGGAGGAAGACAGTAAAGTAAAATGTATGGTACATGATAGATATGAGAAAAATAAGGGAGATAGGGAATGTAGTAAGAAGGAAGCTATGTTGCACTTGTAAATGGGGTCAGAAAAGGCTTTACCAAGAAGGGCTCAGTGTAAAGTTCTAAAGGAGCTAGTGGATCCAAATAGATACCTATGGGAGAAGCATCCAGGCAGGCAGAGACTAGCAGAACAAAGGCCTAAGGCAGGGGTGCATCTAGTATATTCAAGGAACAATGAGGAGATCTCTATGATCTGAGCTGAATGTGTGGTGGAGAGTAGAAGGTGAAATTAGAAAGGTGAAAGTGGTATGTGTATATGCTTGGCAGTGGGTGGGGAAGTAGAGGATGGGGTTGCATGAGTTCCATTAGCAGCTTAAAACAGTCAGCTTATGGTTTCTGAGGCTCAAGAACCTAAGAAGCAGTTTAGCTGAGCGGGTCAGATTGAGGATTTCATGAAGTTGTAGTCAGCTGTGAGACTCAGCTGCAGTCATACAAAAGCTAGCAAACTACTGCTTGTTTTTGAAAATAAAGTTTTATTGGAACTGCAGTCCTGATCGTTATTTTGAACGAATTGTGTAAAATGGCAAAGTTGGCTAGTTGCAATAGGGATAGTAGAACCTGCAAGACCTGAACTGTTTACTATCCGGCCCTTCAAAAAAATCTTTCCTTTGGGCTTGGCTGGAGCTGGATGATCTACTTCCAGGCTCCCTCACAAGGCTGTTGGTAGAATATAGCTTCTTGCCAGGTGCATTCTGCATGGAGCCATTCGTGACATAGCATGTGATTTTTTCCAGAGTGAGTGAGCCAAGCCAGAGGGAGAAAGCAACCAAGACGGAGGCTCCAGTGTCTATAACCCAACCTCAGAAGTTCTATGCCTTTGCTTCTCCTTGATTCCATTGAGCACACAGACCAAACTTGGAAGAGTGAGAAGGGATTGCACAAGAGTTTGAACACCAGGAGGTGGGAATCTATCCAAGGCCATTTTGGAGGCTGGCTACCACAGGGGTATGAAGTAGGGAGAGCTACGCAGGCCATTTGCTTCAGCTATTTTCCTGAGTACAAAGAGGAACTACTAGTAGACTTGAGCTGAGAAATGTAATCTGACATATTTTAAATGAATCTTTATAGTGGAATATTTTGTTAGTTTATGGTAAGAAGCTATGGAAAATCAGAAAATCTCAGACTATGCATTCTGGCAGGTGACTTCATAGTTTGGAAGCTGTGAAGAATAAAGTCATTAGGGGCTCCTGGGTGGCTCAGTCGTTAAGCATCTGCCTTCGGCTCAGGTCATGATCCCAGGGTCCTGGGATTGAGTCCCGTGTCAGGCTCCCTGCTTGGCAGGAATCCTGCTTCTCCCTCTCCCACCCCCCCCGCTTCTGTTCGCTCTCTCGCTGTGTCTCTGTCAAATAAATAAATAAAATCTAAAAAAAAAAAAAGAATAAAGTCATTATTCTGAAGGGCTGAAAGATTCTCAAATGTCTTTGCCTTCCAGCATCTCTATATGAACTGAGAAGTTTTTTTTTTTAACCTTCCCAAAAACCTTACTGGTTTTTGTTTTTTTTTTTTTTTTTTAGATTTTTATTTATTTATTTGACAGAGAGAAATCACAACTAGGCAGAGAGGCAGGCAGAGAGAGAGGAGGAAGCAGGCTCCCTGCTGAGCAGAGGGCCCGATGTGGGACTCGATCCCAGGACCCTGAGATCATGACCTGAGCCGAAGGCAGCGGGTTAACCCACTGAGCCACCCAGAAGCCCCTGCTTTTTGTTTTTTAATTTTTTAATTTTGTGTATGTTCTTACATTCAAATTCTGCTACATGTATTTGTATCCATAAATAATATATAACTTTGTTTGTGTCGTCTTATAATTTACAAAGTGGCCCCAACCTATGTACATCCTTTTGAATTTATTTTATACACTGAGTACAATTGTTTATGAGGTTTGTTTTTTTTAAAGATTATTTATTTATTTATTTATTTGACAGAGATCACAAGTAGTCAGAGAGGCAGGCAGAGAGGAAGAGAAGCAGGCTCCCCGCTGAGCAGAGAGCCCAATGCGGGGCTCGAGCCCAATGTGGGGCTCGATCGCAAAACCCTGAGACCATGACGTGAGCGGAAGGCAGAGGCTTTAACCCACTGAGCCACCCAGATGCCCCTGTTTATGAGTTTTGTGTTGATACATAGAGATCTGGTCAGTTTGTTTTGATTTCTGTGTGGTTTTTCCATTGTATGAATATTTACATTCCCTGTGATTACCAATTATTATTGGTAATCCAATTATTGGTAATTGGTAATAATAATTGGTAATACCAATTACTATTATTTGAATTTATTTCCCCTATTTTTATTTTGTGGTTTTTTTTTAAGTTTTTTTTTTTAATATTTTATTTATTTGACAGAGAGAAATCACAACCAGGCAGAGGCAGGCGGAGAGAGAGGAGGAAGCAGGCTCCCCGCGGAGCAAAGAGCCCGACGCGGGGCTGGATCCCAGGACCCTGGGATCACGACCCGAGCCCAAGGCAGAGGTCCCAACCCACTGAGCCTCAGGGAGAAAGGGAATGTCGTGTTTTCTTTCTTCTTTTGTTTAACAGTTGGTCTTTATCTCTCATTCCCTACCTGCTGGCCCTCCGCACATAGGACCTCTGGCAACCACCAATCTGTTCTTCAAATATATGGTCTTGGTGAATAGACAGATAGATAGATTCCACATATAAGAAAGTTCAACAGTGTTAGTCTTTCTGGGACTTACTTCATTTAACATATTGCCCTTGAGGTCCATCCTTATAAAAAAGTCAACATTTCATTTTTTATGGCTGAGTAATATTCCATTGTGCGTTTATATCACAATGTCTTTATCCATTGGTGGACATTTGGGTTGTTTCCATTTCTGGGCTACTGTAAGTAATGCTTCATTGAACATGGTGGTACATATATCCTTTTGACTTAGGGTTTTCATTTTCCTTGGGTAAATACCCAGAATTGGTATTGCTGGATCATATAGTAGTTCTATTTTTAATTTTTTGAGGAATCTCCTTACTGTTGTCCGCAGTGGCTTCACCAGTTTACAGTCCTACCAATAATGCACGAGGGTTCCCTTTTCTCTGTATCTTTACCAACATTTGTTATGTCGAGTCTTTCTGCTAACAGCCATCTTAACAGGTATGAGGTGATGCCTCATTGTGGTTTTGATTTGTATTTCAATGATGATTAGTGATCATTGTTTAATAATCACTGTTGGCCATTTGTTTATCTTCTTAGAAAAAATGTCTATTCAGACTGCCCATTTTTTAATTGGATTTTTTTTTTTTTTTTGCTATTGAGTTGTCTGAGTTTATTAGATACATGATTTGCAAATATTTTCTCCCTTTCAATATGTTGCCTTTTCATTTCATTGTTCATTTATTGTTCATTTCATCCATACACTTATGTTTGTTTCTTTAAATTTTAGTGTCTAAAAAAATAAGGACTCTTAAAGTATAACTATCCTGCTATTATTACACTAATACCAAATGAATAATATTTTCTTTTTCTTTTTTTAAAAGATTTTATTTATTTATTTATTTATTTATTTGAGAGAGAGAGAATATGAGAGAGAGAGCATGAGAGGAGAGAGGTCAGCAGGAGAAGCAGACTCCCTGCTCAGCAGGGAGCCTGATGTGGGACTCAATCCTGGGACTCCAGGATCATGACCTGAGCTGAAGGCAGTTGCTTAACCAACTGAGCCACCCAGGCACCCCAAATGAACAGTATTTGCTTAATGTAATTCAACATCCAATCAGTGCTCAATTTCCCCATATACCTCATAACTTCTAAATTGTGCAAGTCAAGGTTGTAATAAAGTCCAACTGTTGGAATGAAATGATGTCTCTAAAGCCTCCTTTAACCTAGAGATTCTAGCTCCCCTTTCTCTCTCCCTACCCCCTAGTCCCCAATTTATTTTTGATCAGACTGAATCATTTGTTCTGTAGAATTTTCTACAATCTGAATTTCCATGACACACACATCTACAATCCCAGTGGTGTCATTTAACATACTCCTCTGTCTGCTGTTTCCTGTGAATTGCAAGTTAGATCTAGAAGCTTAATTAAATATTAGATTCAAGTTTGTTTGGTTTTTTTTTTTTTTTTTTTTGGCTAGAATACTTATAGCTGTCATTGTGTACATCTATTAAGAGTAATATAATGTTAGCTTTCCTCTTTTTGTTATGTTAGCACCACTGATGACCACTGCCTACATACATTATTTCCCTAGGGGTTGTCAAATAAGGAAACTCTTTAACATTCTTTTTTCATTTATTGGCTGGAATGCACCTAAAAGAGGTACTTTCCCTATTAACCACAAGGTATAGTTCCTTCCTATAAGGAAGGTAGGATAAGTACATACTTCTTTTCCGTTATGTACTAATTTTTCAAGTTAAAATATTTGATATGTTTTAGCCATTATAATTACTTTTATTGATTCTCAAATAGTCCCATGTTTGGCCAATGGGAGCCTCTTTGACTTGGCTCCCTAGTCTTGTAATATAACCTCATTAACGTTTTATTGCTTCCTTGGTTTCTAGTATGCTAAGATGTTCTAGCTCTCCCAAATTTCCTTCCCCAGATCTGGAATCATCCATTTCTCCAAGGGGCTCTGGATCGTGCTCTAGGTGCTAGTCATGTTCATTGCTACTGTGTTGGTCATTGTTTCTTGGCCTTTTAAGTGGACAGAGCAAGGAAATACATGTTTGTTTTTCAAAATACTTAAGAAATTTATATTGATACTTCCAATTCAAATTTAGCATGACAGTTTTTTACCTCATGTATTGTATCATCCTGTTTCCTTTCTCCATGCCGAAAATTTCAATGACACCAACATAAGTACTTACTTGCTTTACCTCACAATATGTGCATAATTGTCCCTCAAAAGCAATACCAGTATTACAACCAATAATATAATTACTTTGCAATTAAGATAATTTTGCAGTTCTTTTTGTCCTTATGGTATATCCCACTAGGAATGAACGAAATCCTATGTTTGAAAGCCACTGGAAGTGATTCATCTCTCTCTGGTTTTGACACAAACTTCATATACAGGTTCATTTGTTTCATTTTACTTTGGATTTTTAAAACTTAAAGTCTTTTTGTATTTTATAATTCAAGGAAATATTTACAAGTTTCCAAAGTCCAGAACAAAGTATATTTACAAAGTATGTAGTAGTCCCCTTCATTCCAGGGCCTCCCTCCCCCTGCACATAGCCATTTAAGAAGAAATTTATGGTTTATCCATCCATTTTTTATAAAGGTATATACTATTATTTAAATGATAGCTTACTATACATTATCTTTTTTCACTTAATAATATCCTGGAGTCAGTCACTTCTGTGTGAATATAGCTTAGTTTATACAATCAATTCCTTACTGATGGGCATTTGAGTTGTTTCCAACCTTTTTCTATAATTAGTGCTGTAGTGAAAAGCCTCCTGCACATGTCTTTTCTTATTTTTTCTGTCAGATCTTTCGAGTGGATTCGTAGAAATGAGATTCCTATGTCAAAAGATAAATGAATGTGTAATTTCAATACATATTGCCAAATTCCCCTCCCTCCACTATCATTCCTGCCAGCAATGTATGAAAATGTCCATTTTCCTGTGGACTTACCAACAGATTATAGTGTCCATTTTAAAGTTTTTGGTCTATCTGATAGATAAGACATGGTTTTCAGGATAGTTTAGATTTTCATTTCTCTTAGAAGTGAGAATGAGTGCCACTTCAAAGGTAAGGACCGTTTGCATTTCTTTTTCTGTGGGCCACCTGTTGATATCTGTAGGACATACATGGGATTCTTGGTCTTTTTATTCTTTATTTTTAGAAGCTCCCTCCATCGTAAGGCTATTAAACCCTCATCTATGATGCATGTTGCACATTTTCTTTTTAATTTGTCACTTGTCTCTTCCCCATATTTATGGTGTTTGTTTTGTCTTGTTGCTCTAGAGGCATTTTTTTTAATTTAATTTTTTTTTATTTGTTTATTTTCAGCATAACAGTGTTCATTGTTTTTGCACCACACCCAGTGCTCCATGCAGTACGTGCCCTCCCTATTACCCACCACCTGGTTCCTCAACCTCCCACCCCCCCCCCCCGCCCCGCCCCTTCAAAACCCTCTGGTTGTTTTTCAGGGTCCATAGTCTCTCATGGTTCATCTCCCCTTCCAGTTTTCCTCAACTCCCTCTCCTCTCCATCTCCCCATGTCTAGAGGCATTATTTTTATGTAATTAAATCTACTAATCTTTTCCTCATTAGTTCAGGATTTTTTTAAAGATTTTTTTTATTTATTTGACAGAGAGACAGAGATCACAAGTAGGCAGAGAGGCAGGCAGAGATGGGGAAGCAGAGAGCTTCCCCCACTGAGCAGAGAGCCCAATGTGGGGCTCAATCCCAGGACCCTGAGATCATGACCTGAGCTTATAGGCAGAGGCTTAATCCACTGAGCCACCCAGGTGCCGCATTACTTCAGGATTTTGAGCCACAGTTAGAAAAGTTTTCCCCATTTTTAGGTTTTAGAAGACTTCATTCATGTGTTTTCTTCCACTGTGTGTGTGTGGTTTCACTTTCAAAATTTAAGTCTACCTTCTATTTTAAATTTATCCTAGTTCATAGTTTGACGAGTGAATCCAGTTTACATTTCTTTTTTTCTATGTAGCTACCCACTTACACCATTACCCCTGATTAAGAAGTAGTGAGGAAGTTCTAATTAGCATTGATTTTCCTACTCATCTGGAAATCCTTTGTGGTTATGTTGCAGTGGTTGCAGTGTCTACATTTACTGCTTTAGTTGTGCCTACTCTTTTGTAAACTGGGTGATTTAAATGCGAGTGAGGCCACTTTTAAATTATAAAGGACTTTCTCTCCTTTTTTGATCTGTCAGCAGCCCTGGGCACCAGAATATTATCTTCCCCACTTCACGTATGAGGAAACAAGTCTCAGATGTTGGCTTGCCCAAGATCACACCATGTCTTCCATCTCTCAGTCCTCATCCAGTGCTTCTCCCATCCTGGGGCTGAGCCACTTCTCTGCACAAGGCCATAGTCAGGCCTGGGGCAGTGGAGGAGCACTAATCCGCAGGTGGAGACGCCTGTGTTGCCTTCTGGCCCTGTAACCTTGGACACCACTCTCTTTGCAATGGCAGATGTGTGTGTGAAGTGGTTGCAAACAGGCCATTGTTTATCAGTTTAGTAACCTGCCTCCTTTTGATAAACAGATACTTGGTGTTGCCCTATGCAGTTCTGATTGTCCTCCCCATGATATGACTGATGCATAAATATGCACACCAACCAAGGTTTTGGTTTTTTTTTTTTTTAAGATTTTATTTATTTATTTGACAGAGAGAGATCACAAGTAGGCAGAGAGAGAGAGAGAGAGAGAGAGAGGGAGGGAGGAGGAGGAAGCAGGCTCCCTGCCGAGCAGAGAGCCCAACGCGGGGCTCGATCCCAGGACCTGGGATCATGACCCGAGCCGAAGGCAGAGGCTCCAACCCACTGAGCCACCCAGGCGCCCCACCAACCAAGGTTTTTTGGGATTTCTAGTCCAAAACACAGCAAAGTAAGATTCCTCTTTAAATTGCCCAAATGTAAACTTACAGTGTGAAACAAGCTTTTTTTTTTTAAGACATGCACACTCCTTGCGAGTAGCATATGCCCCTCCCCAGCTTGATGTGGTACTCTCAAAAGTTTTTCCCTGCCCTAGGTTTCTATGATTTAAAAACCCAGACTGGGAATCAGAGATCTACTGTTCTCAGTTATGATTGATTGGATGATTGATTCCCCCAAGGGAGAGATCTATTTTTTTTTTAAGATTTTATTTATGTATTTTTCAGAGAAAGAGCATAAACAGGGGGAGTGGCAGGCAGAGCAGATGGAGGGGGAAGCAGGCTTCCTATGAGCAAGGAGCCTGATGCAGGACTTGATCCTGGGACCCTGGGATCATGACCTGAACCTAAGACAGACACTTACTCTACTGAGCGACCCAGGCGTCCCAGGATCTATTAACATACAAATGCTCTTTCTGCATCTCTCTGAAGCAGGATGGTGAATTACACAGATCCCACACATGTCACAATTGTGTGGTTGTTGATTTCTGTTTTGCCGGGCCCTGTCCTGAGAGCTTATGGGTGACTTAGATATGCTGTCTGTACTCAAGGAGCGTGCAGTTCTAATGGGGGAAGCAAACATAGGAACAATCAGGTAAGTGTGGTTAGTGCCATGATAGAGACATGACAAAGTGCTTTGGAAGCACCTATGAGTAGTGGGAAAGGGAATCCAGAAAAGCCTTCTGGAGGATGTGGCTGACCCTGAGCTCTATTTAAAGAAGGGTAGGAATTAATGGAACAAAGAAGAACAAAGGGATTCTAGGCTTTGGAGGGGTGGTTCCAGTGGCTACTGTTCATTGGGGGCCTTCTCTTTCAGAATCTTTACATCCTACATCTCATTTAATCTCTGTAGCCATCCTGCAAGTTAGCTGTTACTTCCCTTTCAGACAAATCAGAAAAACAAGAGCTGAGATTGCTAAACACCCCAGTCACAGAGCGAATGAGTTCCAAATTAAAACCTCAACCCAGGCCTGTCTGACTTCAATGCTGATGGCTCTGCAAATGGCTTAATGTAAACATGTTTCTAACCTCCTCTCTGCCAGGTAATCCTTTTTCACAGTGATGCACATTCAACTGGCTCCCTTCAGCTTCTTGGGGAACCAAGGTTTGTTTTTGTTTGTTTGGTTTTTGTTGTTGTTATTGTTTTTACCCTGCCTGAGACCCACAAATTGGCTTGATAGAGGCTGTCTGGCAAACATGTTTGTTGCAATAAAATCAGTCATGAGAGCTGGCCCACTGCTTGGAAAGAACAGCAGGGAAGATTCCTTATTTCATCACCTCTATACTTTTCATTTAGGCATGAAACAAGCTTTTATAATGGGACCTTGTCTCTCCCTTTTCAGCTGAGGCCCCCAAAACAGAACAAAACTAAAGTTGTCAAATGTGCCCACT
Source organism: Meles meles (assembly GCF_922984935.1). Lineage (NCBI taxonomy): Eukaryota > Metazoa > Chordata > Mammalia > Carnivora > Mustelidae > Meles > Meles meles. Next base: position 67,380,481 of record NC_060069.1, read on the forward strand.
TTCCAGAGTGAGGTGTTTACAGTCTCTGCAGAGCTTACAGAAGAGCTGCACAGGTTCCAGTTTTGTAAGTCTTAGTTCACTACCTACTTGCAGGACACATGAGAAATTGAAGACTCCTGCATGTTTGACTCACCCTTGGGAAATTCAGGCCAAAGGCAGTGGCCGGAGCAGTTTACCTACAATGACAGAGTGATGAGAGGTGAGTTTCCACAAATGTAGGGATGAACTAGTGTTTCTTCTGGAACAGATGTGGTCCATAGGGAAAGACCAGGCCTGGGTGAGGTTTTTGTCTACCTAAGAGAACTACTTGGAAGAGAGATGCATCCTCAAATGAAAGGAATCTGTAGAATGTGTCACCAAATACTCAGGGGCTATAGGTAGTAAGTGTAAAGTCTAGGAAAATGCATTGCCTGTGTCACAACTGTTGCAGCTAGGGATTCACAGTGATAAATCTTTGAGAAACTCAGAAACGTATCCTCCAAGAGAAAGAAAAAGTCTTAAACTTCTTGTCCAGAGAGCGACACCACCAAACCATAGCTCTTAAGTCAGAACTTGTCTGCTCCTTCCTTTTCTCTGCGGCCTGCCTGCATTTCCAGCCCAACCCTGGAGGAGCTGAAGACAGCTATGGAAGTTGGGGGAGGGGCACACTTGGACCCTCTGTCACACAACTAATCCCACCACCTTTTTCTCTTTGCTCAGGCTGCAACACAGGTGCGCTGACACTTTGACAGATTTTTTGTTTACTTGTTTTCCTTCCTCACTAGCCTGTGAATACTTCGAGGTCAACTTGATCTCCGTGTACATTTCTGGGTAAACTCCTACAACTGCAAATGGGTCCCAAGTCAACTAATTAACATGATTTTTTATTCATAAATGTGGAAGGATCAACCAAAGATCACCCAAAATGAACAAAACCAACAACATCACAGAAAAACAAATGGGATGAACAAATTGAAACAACTGACCCAGAAATGGAAATACAAGGAACAGAAGAAAGTTTTCCTCAGCCTAAAGGAAACTTGAATCCCCACACTTCAAGGGAGAGCGGTAAGCCAGGCAAGATGTTCATATGGAAAAGCTCATACTTAGACACATCCTGAAGAAGTTTCAGAACTCCATAGGATAAAGAGAAAATCCTAAAAGATTTTTTTAGGTGAGAAAACAAAACAGAGCAGTTTACCTACAAAGAAATTATCTTGAATAGGACCTACCCAGGCTTTCACTAAGTTTAGCAGTGGGAACATCTGGTTTTAATCTTAAACTGTATCCCTCATCAGCCACGAGAGTCCTTTGATATTCCTGAGCTGCATGTCATGAAGATACTATACCAGATGATTTCTGGGGTCTTTCTCAGCTCAGATCTGCTGCCAGTTCTTGTTGCTAAGCTCCAAAGCTGATCTTGCCGTTGGAGTTTACCTGATGAACCCCACCAAGCCATTCCACTCCGTAATTCTACAACATGCACAGCTGGGTTTTTTACTGCCTTTGCGCTTTAAAGGAGCATGTGCATTTGCTTCCTGAACACACGCTGACTTACCAATTCAGTCTTCGTGAGAACAGAAACAGTAGTTGAAAGTATAGTACTGTGTAAATGGAAAACACAATAAACGTCTGTTGGATTAATCTACCAACACACTCTCGTGAGCATCTGCAGTGCGTCTTATACTACACAACATCACAGAACTCAGAGAAGACCATTCAGATCTCCGCCCAGAGTTTATCTGACTGTATAAAACAAGACTCTGGTTCCATGTGAATGTAATAGGTGGTACAACAACAACAAAATGCATGGGGTAATGCTCAGTTCAGCAAAATTAAACATTTCCTTGCTTGGGGACTTTTCAGGTCATTATTTGTGAGCCTCTGTGCATTGGTTTACAAAAATCTGTAGCATTTTCTCAACATGGTAGAACATTTTTACTTACCAACTCAAGAAGCATATTCTCTAGGTCTATCTACTGGCTTCCAAAAAATGAAGTGGATAAAGAACATGTTAAATCACACCAGGAGGATTCAATTAGCCATATCCAGAATGTGAGACATTCTACAAGATAAATGGCCAGTTTCTTCCGCATCAAAGCAGTAGCATTAACCAAAAGGGATGGGACTATTGCAGAATAAAGAGACTTAAGAGAAAAATCAACCAAATATAATGTGTAGACCTGTTTGGATTATGATTCAAACAAATCAAATGTAAATTGACATTTCTGAGGCAGCAAAGAAAATCAAACATGAACTGAGTGTTAAAAAATGTACGCATTAGCATTTAAAAATTTTAATTATTGTGAACTTTATTGGGTTTGGTCATGGCATTAAGGTTATATTTTTATCTGTTAAGAATCAACTGAAATAAAAAGGTAAGCTGAGGCAAGCTTAAATTACTAGTAATAGAGTTTATTAGCAGAGGAACTGCAGTTTGGAAAATGTATGTTCCACAAGGTACAGGTGAGTCTGTTTGGGGTGGACTGTATTTATGAGCAAGGAGTGCAAAGGGGGAGTCCAGCCAGAGTCCACACAATAGTTCATTGGCTTGAGGAAGGCAAGAGTTTCTTGGTGGATGTTCACTGGTCAGGAGCTAAGTGTCAGTCTTCCATAAATCAGGCATTTGCAGGAAATCAGTCTCTCGGTTCTTAAGTGTTGTGCACCTAAAGGTGCATGTGTGAGATTCTCTCTCATTTCCTCTGGTTCCATTTTAGGCTGAAGTTCTTTCACAAACAATACATCCTGAAATATTTATAGATAAAATGATAAAACGTCTGGGATTTTCTTTTAAATAAATACTGATAGTGCTTTTTTCCTCAGTGTGAGTTTTTGTTACCTGGATGTGTTAACTTTGTAAACATTTGTTGTCCTTTACACATATGACTTGTGCACTTTTTGTGTTTAAGTTCTACTTCAAAAATATGAAACATTTAATTTGTTGGATTTTTTAAATTTACAAATAATACAAATAGATGGCTAAAAATTTAGTTCATACATAAAAGGGTATACAGTGAAAAGTATGTCTTCTCCCTGACCCCTGCAGACTGGTTTCTTCTCACTGAGGCAACAACTGTTACCAATATTCCTCTGGAGACAATTTTATATATGTGTAAATGTATGTGCAAGCATGTCTAGGACAGAGAAATCCATGTCAGTACTCATAGATTTTTCTAGCTTTTAGGAGTTCCATGTTATTTCATTGTAGTGAGCATTAGCACACTTTGACTCGTTACCCAGTGCTGGACATTAGGAGGCTTACAGTTTTTGTGACCACATACTGCTTGCAAGACTGTCCCTGCCTACAGACCTTAGTATTTATGGTTTTTGTAATGTTAATAGGTGCGTCTAGATTGTTCTCCAAGACATCTGCCCTATTTAACCTCCATTTCTACCCACCAGTGTCTAACAGAGTGCTCAAGTTTATAATCTCCTGAGGCATAAATAATAATGACCTCAAGAGGGAGATATATCCAAAATAAATCAACCTTTGATTATAACAGTTTTTATTCAAATACCTTATGCAAGGAAGACGTGGTTTATTTATAAATAAAATTAATACTGAGAAATGTCAACTGAAGTACTTCCAGAATAGAAGGTTTTCCCTTCTAAATGGGGTGATAAATAAAATTTCAGAAAAATGAAATCAGTAGGAAAACTGAACTATCCTTATTTAACAAGAAGGCTAATGAGATAAACTGAAAATTTTGAAAGAATGACTTGTGTATTTTCATGCCCTTTGTCTCTGACCCTACCTTTAGTCCCTGGTTCCACATCTGCTAGATCTTGCTGTTGTTTGTTTTAAAAATGCAATGCAATGCAAAATGAGTTTGAGCCCCACATTAGGTGTGGAAATCACTTTAAAAAAATAAAATCTTAAAAAAAAAGAAAAGAAAAGTGCCTGTGCAGCCTTCCTAGCACTAAATTGTGTCTCTGGTGATAGGAATCCTTCCTATCCTCTTGGTACAACGAAGGTGACTTTCACATGGGGAATTTATTTTCTGTTTTCGGGGGGACAGAGGAGGTTCTGATTATCCTTGTACTGACTGTTTCTCAAGTAATTTTAATTCAAGATAATCTATATGCCAAAGTGGTATATTTTGGGGTGACATATTCTGCTCCCCTTCAAATTCACAGGCTTTATAGGACCCTCAAGCCCTTGGTCTAGAAGGCTTACACAAGAAAGTGTAATATTTATATTTATATTTACATGTATGAATATGTGTATATATATAATAAAATAGACTATGAAATATAAATATACTTACGTTTTTATATTTCAGAGTCCAATATAAGGAGAAGAGCAGATCTTGCAGAAGCTATGACTACTTTACTTTTGGGTCCTTTCTGGCTTCAAAAAAAAAAAAAAAAACCAGAGAGGCACAGAAAAGCATCCACTCTGTGTGTGTGTATCTCTCTGTGCGCGCACGCGCTACGTGTGTATGACTGTGTATAGTCTACATACGCTTTATAGTTTTACAAAATAGTCCTAGCTTCATGAAGGGCTGGTAATAGGATATTTTTCCATTAGATGGAGCTATATCTTTGTTACATGAGAATTTCATGAATTTTATTAAAGGAATGTTTTATAGATGAAGAATTTTAAGGTGGAGCCAGAAAGAGATGCAAATTAAAATCGTTTTTGGAGTAACCATGCTACTTCTAACTTTTAAAATATCTTGAGTTGTTAATATGGGTGCCTTTGCACAGGTCTTATTTTTTTACATGCTATTGATAGCATATTTTAAAAACTTTGCTTTTTGTGACCCCCTTAAAAAATACCCAAACCAAACTTTTCTCCTAGGATAGCTGTTCACAGTATTTCAATTAGGAGATTCTCTTATGGTTTCACAGTTTGCTGGGGGGTGGCAGGGTGGGAGGGTTAGGGTTGCTGGGTGATGGACATTGGGGAGGGTATGTGCTATGGTGAGTGCTGTGAATTGTGTAAGACTGATGATTCACAGACCTGTACCCCTGGGGCAAATAATACATTATATGTTAATTTAAAAATAGTATTTCAGTTAGTATTCTAGAAACAGGTCCACAATCACTTGTTGGGATTCTGAAATACAAAAACCAGATTTTGCAAATAAAAAAAAAAAAAACAAAACCCACAAATAATTCAGCTAAATTTGAGTTCTGTGTAAACACTAAATAACATTTCTAGTGTAAGTAGGTTCAACGTAATATTTGGGACATATCCAAAAACTTATTTGTTGTTTATCCAAAATTCAAACTTAATTGGGCATTCTGTACTTTGTTGTGTAACCCATTCTGAAAACCAAAAGATTTTTGTAACTTATTTGAAAATATAGCCTATATTGATGTGAAACTATTCACAGTCTTTTCCTCACTTGGTCTGAATGTTTGTGTGAGTCACTGCAAAGATTAATTACGGACACACGGACGCTGCTGTGGCTCCGCTGGAGGTGTCGCATAATATGTGGTATTTGTGCCAGGTTATCTTTTCAAATTTAGAAAAGTACTGAATTCCAAAATACAGCGGTCTCCAAGGCTTTTAGAAGATAGCTTATGATTCTCTGGTAATTTTTTTTTTAGTAAATAAGAAAAATAATTATGCGAAAGGTTATTTTTGAAGGTACTATAAGAAATTTTAAAAGTCCAAAATTAGTTCATTATAGGTAATATGACTAGAAGTAAACCTCCTAATTTCCTTCTGAAAAGTGGGTCTTGGTCTTCTGCTGTCTTTAAGAACATCTGAAAAATAACACAGCACAGTGCACCTACAGTATAAACTGACAGTGGAGAGATCATGTAATCCTCTCCCGACAAAACAAAATCACCTTAGCCTCTGAAAGAGAGGTGGTCATCTTTCCTCCCCTTTAAACAAAACAACCCCTATGGAAGGAGACTGCCTACCTTCCTTGGCATTACATTCCAGAATGCAGTGATTTTGCTACTTAGGAAATGCTTTCTGATTTGTCTTCGATGTGTCTGCTTTTGGTAGATCTTTCATAGAATAGCTATTGATTTTCTCCTCAGATTTCTATTTTCAGATTAAATAATTGCAGTTCCCTTCAAAATTCTTCCATTATATCCATTTGCCAAACCTTAGTATTATTACTACACAATTAACCTTAATCTGCTATAGATACAAGATGATACACACACAAGAATCACGCTCCACAGCAGTGTCGGTGTTTATGATGTATTTACTAGGTCTTTTCCTGCTAGGCCTTTTTTACCACGTCAGTTTCTTCTACTAACGATGACGATAGGTTATTGTTCAATGAATTACCTAGTGTTCCCTTTTTCTTTTACGTATATGTTTATATTGCATGCATCTTTTTTTTTTTAAAGATTTATTTATTTATTTATCTGACAGCTAGAGACACAGTGAGAGAGGGAACACAAGCGGGGGGTGTGGGAGAGGAAGAAGCAGGCTTCCGACTGAGCAGAGAGCCCGATTCAGGGTTCGATCCCAGGACCCTGAGATCACGACCCGAGCAGAAGGCAGATGCTTAACGACTGAGCCACCCAGGCCCCCTGCATGCATCTTTATAAATGTTGGGGTTAAGAATCTGTGGCTTAGCGTTCCTTAGTCCGCACTTGTGCAGGAAGCTGCAGCCAGACCCGCACTGGAACCCTGTTTTGCAACCAATAGGACAATGAGGTCACTGTTTGGAGTTCTCCTGGCAGGATTCGTCCAATTGAGTACACAGTGGAAGCTGTCAAACAAGATTCAGCCACAGTTGGTCTGAAATCAAAACCCCATGCCGTGTTGGTTGCATTGAAGAGAGCACAGTCAGAGCTTGTAACTCATCAGAAAAAAATTCTCCATGTGGACAAGCATATCGGTATGTCAGTTACAGGACTTAACTGCCGATGCTAGAATGTTCTGTAATGTTATGCTCCAGGAGCGTTTGGATTCCAGATTTGTATTTGACAGACCTCTTCCTGGGTCTCATCTTGTATCTCTAATTGGAAGCAAGACCCAGATACCGACACAACAATATGGCCAGAGACCATATGGTGTTGGACTGCTTATTGCTGGTTATGATGATATAGGCCCTTACATTATCCATACCTGTCCATCTGCCAACTATTTTGACTGTAGAGTCCTGTCCATTGGAGCCTGTTCTCTATCAGCTCGTACTTACCTGGAAAGACACATCTCTGGGTTTATGGAATGCAATTTGAATGAACTGGTTAAACCTGTACTGCATGTCTTACAAGGGACACTTCCTGCAGAACAGGACCTAACTACAAAGAATGTTTCCATTGGAATTGTTGGTAAAGACTTGGGAGTTTATGATGATGATGATGTATCTCCATTCCTGGAGAGTCTTGAAGAAAGACCACAGAGAAGGGCACAGCCTGCTCAACCTGCTGATGAACCTGCAGAAAAGGCTGATGAACCAATGGAATATTAAGCCGTAAACCAGTCTATATGTATATTATCAAGCCTGTAAGAATGCAGGAGCACTACTGGTGATAATAATCTATACTGTGAACCAAAAGATGCAGGGTGGTCCTATCGTATGTTTCGGGAATCAGTCCGTGTGTGTTTTTCCCAAGCAACTTGTCTGAAATCATATAATGGTGTGTGCATTTTTCTTTGACAGGCTCTATACAATCATTTTCTAGAAAGTATAGTTATCTGTACTAATGTTTTTACATGAAGAACACAGTGTCTTTGTGGTTTGAAAGACAACTGTGAGGGGCACCTGGGTGGCTCAGTGGATTAGGCCTCTGCTTTCGGCTCGGGTCATGATCTTGGGGTCCTGGTATTGAGCCCCACAATTGGGCTGTCTGCTCAGCGGGGAGCCTGCTTCCCCCTCTCTCTCTGCCTGCCTCTCTGCCTACTTGTGATCTCTCTCTCTGTCAAATAAATAAATTAAAAAAAATAAAGACAACTGTGAAATAAAATTGTTTCATCTGCCTGAGGGGAGTAACGTGTGGCTTATTGTTACTCTACATAAATTCTTGATGCCTAAAAATGATTTTTTTTTCCTTTGATGTGACTCAGGTGGGAAGAAAACTTCAAAGCTGGATTTGAACTTGAGATCATTTCCTTCATTATTAAAACAAAGAGACAAACAAAAACATAATCCTGTGGGTTTTTTTTTCCCTGTCTTGCCTCATAAAAGCCATCTCTGGATCTGTAGTTGTCTGGATTTTGATTTGGGTATCTCACACTCATTTACATGAGAGTTATACAGACAACTTTTGATTGTACCAGGAAATAGACATTGTGTAGTCCTATGGAATGAAGCTCTGGAGAAAACCTGGCTTTGTCCCTGGGGCTCCCTTAATGTAAACTGGGGATGGGGAAACTCATTACAAGGCCTCGTTGTGCCCATTTAGTGTGAAGGTAGCAGAAGAAAATAAAATCGTTATTCATAATTCCCCTTCACTTTATAAAGAGGGCTTCTAATTTGCTGGTGACTGTTGTACAGGTAGACAAGTCAGGCTGCAGGTGAGTGACTGGAGGAAGGAAAGGCAGCAGGGGGGCCAGGTCCTCTTTGGGGTACGAGGGGTAAAAACCCCTGGAGGGGCCAGGGAGAGTCAACTCCGATTTGGATATTTGCAGCGGTTTGCTGAAAATGTGTACCGTAACACTTCTTTACTATTTCTCCTTTGGGATCTGTAATAAAGTGTATTCTAAAAAAAATTCCAAATGCTGGGAATGACTGTGTTTCTTGTATAGAACAGGGCAGGGCCTAAGTCCTAACTGGTGTGAGGAGAAGACAGAGCCAGCCTGTAAGGATGAGTGACAGCCTATATCTTCAAGGAAAACACTCAGGGCACTGCCTGGCAGGTCCAGGGGTCTAAAAACCCTTCTGCACCCATTGTCTGAGAGCGAAGAAGGTGTTTTGTAACAGGGCACAACAGCGGACATTTATGACATTGGAACAGAGTTGTATCTGCAAAGGTCTGTGCTCTAGCAATCAGAGACGAAGTAGCTGGTCATTAGCAGTACGATAATTAAAGAAGACATTGTTTATTAAAGTCTGAGCCTTGAACAATTGGACATAGAAAGACTATGAATTCACACATAACATAACAAAATGAAATGTTTGAGTGAGGACTCAGTCTAGCATGTGATCTGGTTCCACAAGAGGCACAAAGAGGTGGAAGTGGGTGACTCTGAACTAGGCTATGAGAATTCAAGAATCTAGACCCGACCATAGCTTCTCTAGTAAATTCTTCAATAGCTTCTGATTCACAGTTTCTTCTGAATTGAGAACCGTTTGAGGATAGTACAGTTTTATTTGTACACTATATCATATTGTTTTTGTGTTGGCCTTCATTTAAATGTTTTTAAACTTTATCACAAATCATTTCTAGTGTGAGATTGGTTCTTCTTACTTGTTTTATAAAATTCTTAGAAAAGAGACTTAGGTACCTACACTAGATAGATACAAGATTACACTTACGGCGGGGCATCTGGTTGGCTCTGTTAGTTGGGCGTCTGCCCTTGGCTCAGATAATGATCCCAGGGTCCAGGGATGGAGTCCCCCATGGGCTCTCTGCTCAGTGGGGAGCCTGCTTCTCCTTCTGTCTCTGCTGCTCCCCCCTGCTTGTGCTCTCTCCCTCTTTCTCTCTCTGCCAAATAAATAAGTAAAACCTTAAAAAAAAAAAAAGATTACATTTACAGCTATGTTTCTGAATCCCAGAAGGCAGAGTAGGTAAGTAGCTATCCTTCAGAAAATCTGTCTCAATAAAACTCATTTCTTCATCATTGTGCCATGCATTGCACTTGGTGTGTGTGTTTGGCAACTGAGGATTTTTTAAAATACCTTTTCCCCAATTACAAAAGTAATAAGCATTCCAAAAACAATACAACATAGGAAAGTATAAAGAAAAATGAAAATCATACTGAATCTCGTCATTCAGAAGTAAAACTTTTGTGGCCCACCGTGTTTAACTTTGAGTTTTGGAAATTAGGTTGATGAGCTCCATAAAGAACAATCTGGAAATCGCACATTGGAACTTAGCCAAGATCGATGTATGTATTTAAAAATTCTTGAAATTCACAGAAGAAATCTTCAGTTTTTTTATTTCTTCAGTTCCTTAAGTATCCTGGGATTTAAGTATTTGGACCTGCAGAACTGAACATTTGATGTATTAAAATCAACTAGAACTATATTAATTGTTCAAGGTGTACTAGCATAGCTGATGCATGTGTACAAAGGAGCAACAAGGAAAAGCATCCATTTTCTCCCTTGTTATCACAGAAAAAGGGGACTTCTTTCCTCCTTTTACAGTTATATACCTTTTATTGCAAGTGCCCCATATATTATCATGTCTTAGCCTCTTTAAATGTTGTCTATGCTGCTTTTCTGATTTTACTCGAAAAAATGAGATGGAAATAAATGAGGAATGTAATTTTAAATAATTAAGACTTGATATCCGAATTATTATTATTACCTGTCTCACTCTGTAGTAATTTAAAAATTATTAAATTCTACAGGCAAGGTCAAAAAACACTAAGCCTGCAAGGACATCAGTAGACGTGTCTACTTTAAGGTGTTTGGTATAATATTTTGGTAATACAGGAGGACTTACTTGCCTAGAAAGATGAAATTCAGTGAGAACAAGGTTTTCTGGAGATGTGTTTAACCCTCTCTAGTGGAGAGAAGTGTAGGGGAAATTCTCCAAATATTTTGATTAGCCTGCAAAATTTATCTAATTAGATGATTCTTTCTGAGCACATTAGACTTGTTAGTCTTTAGTTAGTTAAGCAAGAGAAAGTTGGCCACCATTTAAAAAAAAAAACCCTCTCATTCCCTACACACCTATAAACTAAATCAGCTTTACAGAGATATTTAGAAATTAACTGAAATGTTATTAGCATATTTCATTTCTTAGTCAAACCAAACAGAACAGATCCCTGATATAGAAAACACAGCTACTTCATCTTTAGAAAACAAAACAAAACAAAACAAAACAAAATAATCTTTGGCCAGATTTCTCCTCAAATCACTATTTTAGGACAAAATCTTATCATTTCTATTAGCAATCATCCACCAAAGAGGGGAGAGATACCTGTGGTCCTTGCTACTATTGTGTTTAAGAAGAAAAATGTGTCTTATTAAAGCATCTTCAGCTGGCGTTTGTCATGAATTGATGGATCTGTTGAACTTGGGCGTCGTGCAGCTCAAAACATGTTTATTCTCTTAGGATTCTTCGGGGGCTCTGTGCATTCACTGGGTGCCAAAGATAACATCTAGATCAGCAATTTCTCATAAATCATTGGAACATGGAACATGAAACAAGCAGAAATCAGGAATTCAATAATAAATATGGAAAGGTGCACAAACAAGAGAATTGAAACCAGATGAAAAGGAGCCTTTCAGTACAGAAGGTCAAGAAACACTTTCCTCTGCTCCCTCAAAGACCTAGAATAATCCCTCTGATTGTGCTCTCCAACCAGCCATCAGTTTACTTCTCCGACTTGCTTTTGGAATATTTATGTGGTGGATTTAAGGCTTTAACATACAACTGAAAAATTAGTGTACTTTATTTTAATTTGCTCAAGGCCCCAGACCATTATGCAATGAAGAGGAAAATAGTGTTTCCTGTACTTTAAGGAGTCCTGTGCTCACATGCCTTGAAATAAATTCTAGATATGTGTATATAAATATAACTCAATTTATATAATAGATTTTTTAAACTTAAAGTTACATACGTGATTAACAAAAGGTAATGTGACTGATTTTGTTTATAAATAAAATGTCAGAATTTCTCAGGAGCCATCTTAGGAAGATATACTTACTCGAACAATGTTGACATTACTAAAGATGTTACAGGAATTGCTCTTTGAGTCTTGAAAAGCTTTAATCTATTTTTAACAAAGCCTCTGTAGTGGCAAAGCCTCCTTTGTCAGCGAGTTTGAACTTTTAGAAACATAGTCATTTGGTATCAAGTATGGTAAATCATGTAAGTGAAATGATTTTTTTGCTAAAAACAATGTAGAATAATAAATTAATAATAAAACTGGTTTTGAAAGCATTTCCCAAGACAAGTTACAAAATATGACCAATGTCTCCTTATACAATTTTTCACTATACCTGGTGGGTATGGAGATTTTTGGATTCTGTTTTATCTTTTAACGAAGAACCTTATTTTGCTCTTTTATTTTTAATATTTTAATTTAATTTGATTGCAAGTGCATGATGAGAACTCACTTTAAGACAGCATCCTACATTAAGGAGGACACAGGATGTAGTGAGCACTGGGAGTTATATAAGACTGATGAATCACTGAACTCTACCTCTGAAACTAATAATACACTGTATGTTAATTAATTAAATTTAAATTTAAAAATAGAGTGTCCTAATGCAATCATTACAGACTAAAGAAATTATTTATTATGTGAATAAATAAGTAGTTGATCACTTTGCAAATTTAGATGTATAAATATTTGTATGTTATTGTTGTTTCTCTTTTTAAATCCAGACAGTTTCATGTGACTGAATTAAGTTTAAAGTACTGAGTTGATTCATTTTGGTCCCTTGAAGTTCTCCTTAAAGTTTTTGTTTACCTTGATTTCAGTTTCCCATATCAGCCTTATCAGAACCGAAGCCTTGCAAAACAGCCAGGCAACTGACCCTGGACCCACCTCCTTCAGTGCCCTCTGAGCTGCTTTCAAAGGATGATTTCCTTCCATGCAGAGATGCATTTCCCCCCATGGCCATAGGAAAAAAAGAAAATGCCTAATTCTCTTTTGTCTCCTAGGTTTCTTGATACATAGGTAGGCACTGTCACTCGTGGTTAAGTGTGTAGGTATAGATAGAACACCTGGGTCCAAGTCCCAGCCTTCCACCTGGCTCTCTTCCACCACTCTCTTTCTTTCTGACAAATAAATGAGTAAAATCTTAAAAAAAAAAAAAACACTTCCTTGCTTTATCCTAAACTGTCTTATGTGTGATCTCATCCAAGTTGCTTAATTGCTCTGTATCTCAGTTTTCACATGGGCAAACTAGAAAGCTTCACAACTAATTTATGGGGTTGTTGTAAGGTTTAAAGGAATTAACATATTGAAAATGGTACATGGTGAGTCTCAATGAACATTTGCCATTATCATTACATTGAAACAGATATACAGAGTGAGCCATTTTGCTGTTATAATTTCTTTTAAATTTAGAAATTCATGGAGAACGTTTTCTCATATCTGTAAACGTGTCACAGCTCCTAGTATTTCAGCTTGCAGATGCACCGTGATTTACCCGTTAATCCCTTGTGCTTGATATTTGGATGGTTTCTATTTTCTTGCTGTTTTAAAGGATGTGATAAATTTGTTTATCCTTGTTTTCTTAATAGGAGTTTCTAAACAATTTCATAGGATGTGTACATTTTTAATCCTTTTAATTTTTTTTTTTCCAAATTGGCTGTAGGAATATATCGACTTGCATTCAGCATCTGTAGAGACGATGGGGATGTCTGTAGCCTACCACACACAATCCCAGCTGCCTATCCAGCGTAACCCCTCCTCCACTGCGTTAGTGTATTATCCGCCTCTGCACATACTGGACTCCCCTCATAGAAAAGTAGCTTTTACTGGTTCGATCATTCAAATCACGATCAACGATGAATATATTAGGGATATATGTATCCCTAATGTTAGTTCTTTCACATTACTTTTCTCTTTAATCTTGGCTCCATTTCTCCAGTCTCTACTCCTCATCCCTTACCTCCTGTTCATATCTGTCTCTCCAGAAAGGTTCAAGTTCCAGCCTCAGAAACGTTCTTCAGACGTGCCATCACCAGAGTTCTTAGAAGCTTAGGGTCACTGCGGCACAAAGATCCGATCGTTCTTTATGCCAAATGAAATGTAAGAGGAATTGCAAGAAGGCTTAGAACCAAAAAAGCACAGAAAAACCATCAAGTATGGGACAAAACAGATACAAACAGAAGGAACCTGTGTTATGGGGCATGATTTTAAGGTAAAGATCACATAGAGAAAAGTCCTTTATATACTGAAACGTAAACATATACAAGAGACATTTTTAGTATAAGAACAAGGCGTGGAATGGTATGTGTCAAACACTGTGCTCCTATTGGCATTAGAAAATCGGGTCAAAGAACTATGTGTGTTGCTTGTTCACGCATAATGTCCCTCTGACAGAACACAAAAGACCCTGGTGGCTCTGCAGAAGCCCTGGAGAGGAAAACTGGAGCATGCGGAACAGGGACGTGTAGAGATTGTTCCTATTCTGTCCTTTTGCACCAAACGAATTTTGAATTACACGAATGTGTTGCCTCTTCAAAAGTAGGAAAGTAAAACATGAGGAAACTTTTCTCTCACAAGTGAGTATCTTGTGTTACTCCTTAACTTCCATCACAGTAGTGTCCTTTTTAGAAGCCACTTCCTTGGGGCACCTGGGTGGCTCAGTCAGTTAAGCAGCTGCCTTTGGCTCAGGTCATAATCCCAAGGTCCTGGGGTGGACTCCTACATCCATCCAGCTCCTGGCTCAGCAGGGAATCTGCTTCTCTCACTCTCTGCCCCTTTCTCTGCTTGTGCGTGCTCTCTCTCTTTCTTTCTGACAAATAAATGTGTAAAATCTTAAAAAAAAAAAAAAACACTTCCTTGCTTTATCCTAAACTGTCTCATTAGCACACATAATAAAGATCCCTTGAAACTAAAAGGCATTCTTCTGACAAAATTATTAATTGTAAATTTCAATTAGCCACAGGCTAAATACAACAAATCTCTATCATAGAGAATCTTTTCTTTTTTTAAAGTAGGCTCCCTGCCCAGCATAGTGCCCAGCGCAGGGCTCGAACTCATGACCCTGAGATCAAGACCTGAGCTGAGATTAAGAGTCAGACATTCAACAGGCTGAGCCACCCAGGCACCCATCTGCCATATAAAATCTTTGCAAGTAGTCTTCGTTTTCATTTTGTTAGGAGAAAGCTAAGGACTTCTGGGTCCAGGGGACAGCAATTATTTCCAGGTTTCCTACAATCAGTGGCAAGCAAAAGAGCTAAACTTTCCTTTTTCTTTCTTTCTTCCTTCCTGCTTCCCTCCCTCCCTCCTTTCCTTCCTCTCTCTCTCTCTTTCCCTCCCTCCTCCCCCTCTCCCTTTCTTTCTTCTTTCTTTCTTTCTTTCTCTCTCTCTTTCTTTCTTTCTTTTTCTTTCTCTCTCTCTCTTTCTTTCCTTTCTTTTCTTTTCTTTCTTTCCCAAAAGAGGAAACTCATTATGTTTGGCTCCTACAGCTATATATTCTAAAAACATTTGGCTTTTTTTTTGGAGATACTTTAATCAAACACAACTCAAAATGATTCACTTGGACAAGTGGTCTTAACAGCAAGGAAAACAAACACTTTATGAAAACAACATCTATAAGCCTAAACCTCGTGTCTTTTATCTTTACTATTTTCTCTGAGTCTGGCATGAAACAGACACACACCAGCCTCCACAGGGGGTTAAACAGAGAACCATCCAAACATCACAAAGTGCCGTCCAGAATTTTGATGACTTCCATTCCCTGACTCTGGAGCACAATGCCTGGCTCGTGGCACAGAGATCATGATGCCCTGCCCGGGACAGATACTTGCGGCGGGTGCCAGAAACAGCAGTTCTCTCTAGCCCCCCACACAAGATGCACAAGTCTTAGAATGAACCTCCATCCCTTTTCTAGGGCACTGAGCATAAAGAGCTTGTTTTACATCTGGCTTAAATTCACTTCTGCTCAATCTTAGAGGAGGGTCTTAGCTCCCACTTCATTTTAGGTCAGTTTTCAGCATTTATTGTAGCTCACTTGTTTAATTCACGAAGTTCTTGCTTCTGGGTATTATCATACATAGGGATGGAGGGAGAGTTAAGGGATCTGGACATCTGCTTTCAGAGGAGGGAGCAGGACATATCTGAGGGCTAAGGCTTTGGTTCCTGGGTTTTCAGATCTCAGAGAAAGGTACCTTCCCTGGAGCCTGAACTCAGTTAGAGACCACAAAGTAGCCTTTTTTTTTTTTTTTAAAGATTTATTTATTTTGACAGACAGAGATCACAAGTAGGCAGAGAGGCAGGCAGAGACAGAGAGAGGAGGAAGCAGGCTCCCTCCTGAGCAGAGAGCCCAATGCGGGGCTCAATCCCAGAACCCTAGGATCATGACCCGAGCCGAAGGCAGAGGCTTTAACACACTGAGCCACCCAGGCACCCCCACAAAGTAGCCTTTAAATCAGGTCTTAGATAGGGGGAAATACTACGCGGAAGTACACTGAATTGTGGGGAGTTGTGGGCATTCCTTGATTCTTCTTTATAACTTTTTATACCTGTCAAATTTCCTACCGTGAGCCCACGCCTTAGTAGGACTGTAAGCTAGAGGAGTGGTGTTATCTCTTGGACTCTCTCTTTTTTAAGAAGAAGCTTTAAAAGAGAGATGAGAGTAAACATGCTTAGGGCTTGAGGTGAAATGAGACCACGAGCATGGGGTGCCTGACTTGGAGTCGTTGCTCAGTGAACACTAGTCTCCTTACCATCGCGCCCTTCACATCCCCTGCTCATTACAGAATCAGTGGTTTGATTTAGGACCAGCAGGCAGGGTCACTTCTGTCAGAGAAGATCTGTCCACCCCCGTGGTTTTCAGATTTTAGCATGAGTCAGAATCACTGTGAGGCCTTGTTCAAATCAGGCTGCTGGGTGTCATCTCTACAGATCCTGACTCAAGAGGCCTGACGTGAGGGCTGAGAATTTACATTTTAAACAAGTTCCCTGAGATGCTGCTGCTGGTTCAGAGGGCACACTTTGAAAACTGTGGCTCTACAGGATGCACAACAAAGGTTAATTTCAAGTTATTCTGAGTATAAATATCTGATCTCTGTCTTCTCTCTCTCCCTTTCTGCCTCCCTCCCCACTCCTGCTTCATTTTTTTTCATATTTGAAGGTTATAGAAACCACCGAACTCTGTGTTTCCCACCTCTGTATTTTTTGTCAACAGCTCAAGTCTCTTCTTATGTCAAAAAACCAGGAGGGAGAAATAATATTGTTATGCTTTAAGTATCTTGTTTCATTTAGATACCAAGAGAAAGAGAAACAAGCATTCTCTGGACGTTCACTAATCTCAACTGATATTGTCTACTAATAAAAGATAGTCTCTTTGATGACTGGTGCCTTAAAAAATTTTTGGAAACTCTGTAGGCATCCTGGTGCCAAGAAATATTTTTGACATTTAGGACTTGTTTAATCTTTGATCAATATAAATATTTGAAAAATAAAATGATCAGGAAAATGGCTAAGGAAAACATTTCAGGCCAGTGCTTGGAATAGTAGGTTATATTCAGTTTAGAGCCCATAAAAGCCCTCTTTGTCTTCCGAAACTCTGTAGAATAGAAGTTCTTTGCTTGGGAACTTGAAGTTGAATGAGGATGTCATATTTGCTTATGTGCATTTTTCTGGGAAGAGGGTTCACGTTTTTCAGTGGATGGTCAAAGGGATTTTTAAACTCAGAAAGGGTTAATGGTGCCATGGAGGCTTGCTTGGCCAAAATCCACATGTTAATTTTTTGGTGAAGAAAGCAAATTTCTAGCAAGGGAGAAGGAGCTGGTAGCATGGGCTGGTGAGTGGCCCATTGCAAGATGAACGAGGAGTGAACTCAGCCAATGATCTGTAGCAGGGAACCATTTTTATTGCCCTCATCTGTAACACCGAGGTAATAAAATATTTAGCTAGCAGAATAGTTCTCAAGTTCAGTGAGATATTTGCAAGGTGCTCAGCATAGTATCTGGCACACGTGGATGCTGAATAATGGTAGAAGTCCCAGCGTGCCCTACAGTGATCGTTGCATTAGCACTGGAAGCAAAGCTCTCCAGCCATCTTTGGTTCCAGCTGAAGGATCAAAGGTCTCCTTCTGTGAGATAGTGTTATTACCCTCATCTTACCAGTAACGAAACTGAGGCTCACTTCCAAAAGGACTCAAGGGCAGGTTGTTCTTGCATGCTGTATCCATGTATTAGAGCTGTAGTTTCTGCCAGTAAAATTGTATCATATCCTTCTGTGAAATACATAAATATTTCATCCATTCATCCATTGTGCTTCATGGGGAACACTGTGATTTGCAAGAACTCAATCTCTCAAACAAGCATGAGAAGCACTGACCAATGTGGTGTTTCAGAAAACAGCCTGTGAGAGGCTGGGAACCTCAATCATCTGGTTCTGAACCCATGATCTACCTACTGAACTGCTTGCCTGGTTAGGAGCAACACTTGTATCATACTCCTTGGAATTAGCTTTGTATTTAAGCAAAAACTAGCTTAAAAAATGGAAATACAATACACATTGACACACAATAACAACACACTCATACTACTTAAAACATTTATTTTCAGGGGCGCCTGGGTGGCTCAGTGGGTTAAAGCCTCTGCCTTTCGCTCAGGTCATGATCCCAGAGTCCTAGGATTGAGCCCCGCATTGGGCTCTCTGCTTGGCAGGGAGCCTGCTTCCTCCTCCTCTCTCTCTCTGCCTGCTTCTCTCCCTACTTGTGATCTCTATCTGTCAAATAAATAAATAAAATCTTTAAAAAAAAAACATTTATTTTCAGAAAAGGTAACAACGGACTCCAAGCAAGATAATATATTTTTTGTTAAGATATAATGTATTATTTGTTCCAGGGGTACAGATCTGTGATTCATGAGTCTTACACAATTCACAGTGCTCACCATAGGACATACCCTCCATCACCCAGCGACCCTATCCCTCCCACCCCACTACCCTCCAGCAACCCTCAGTTTGTTTCCTGAGATTAAGAGTCTCTTATGTTTTCTCTCCCTCTCTGGTTTCATCTTGTTTCATTTTCCCCTCCCTTCCTCTGTGATCCTCTCTGTCTTGTTTCTCATATTCCTCATATCAGAAAGATCGTATGATAATTGTCTTTCTTTGATTGACTTATTTCATTTAGCATAATACCCTCTAGTCCCATCCACATTGTTGTAAATGGCAAGATTTCATTTCCTTTGATGGCTGCATAGTATTCCATTGTGTATATACACCACATCTTCTTTATCCATTCATCTGTTGATGGACATCTGGGTTCTTTCCATAGTTTGGGTATTGTGGACATTGCTGCTATAAACGTTGGGGTGCATGTGCCCCTTCAAATCACTACATTTGTATCTTTAGGGTAAATACCCAGAAGTGCAATCGCTGGGTTGTAGGATAGCTTTATTTTCAACTTTTTGAGGAACCTCCATTATGTTTTCTTGAATGGCTGCTCCACCAACAGTGTGGGAGGGTTCCCCTTTCTCCGCATCCTCACCAACATCTGTCATTTCCTGGCTTGTTAATTTTAGCCATTCTGACTGGTGTGAGGTGGTATCTCACTGTGGTTCTGATTTGTATTTCCCTGATGCCAAGTGATGTGGAGCACTTTTTCATGTGTCTGTTGGCCATCTGGATGTCTTCTTTGCAGAAATGTCTGTTCATGTCTTCTGCCCATTTCTTGATTAGATTATTTGTTCTTTGGGTGTTGAGTTTGATAAGTTCTTTATAGATTTTGGATACTAGCCCTTTACCTGATATGTCATTTGCAAATATCTTTTCCCATTCTGTCAGTTGTCTTTTGGTTTTTTTGACTGTTTTCTCTGCTGTGCAAAAGATTTTGATCTTGATGAAGTCCCAATAGTTCATTTTTGCCCTTGCAAGATAATATTTTTTTAAAGATTTTATTTATTTATTTATTTGAGAGAGAGAGAGAGAGAGAGAGAGAGCGCACACCAGTGAGGGGAGGGACAGAAGGAAAGGGAGGGAGAGAATCCCAAGTTGAGCATGGGGTCCAATGTGAGGCCTGATCCCAGGACCTTGAGAT
Source organism: Meles meles (assembly GCF_922984935.1). Classification (NCBI taxonomy): domain Eukaryota; kingdom Metazoa; phylum Chordata; class Mammalia; order Carnivora; family Mustelidae; genus Meles; species Meles meles. The sequence goes on from NC_060069.1 coordinate 67,400,229, forward strand.
CATGACCTGAGCCAAAACCAAGATTCTGACACTCACCGACTGAGCCACCCAGGCACTCCAGCAAGATAATATTTTCAGCTAATTTACACTCTGCTAATGATAATACTCAGCAGAAATGTTTGCTATTACTCCCAGCTAATGAATCTCTTATGTTTTTACAGTTCCTGCTTTTAGCAAAGGACCTCACAAATGGAGACATTAGGTGCTTGCCACTCAAAATGCGGTCTATGCACCCAGAGGATCAGCGTCCCCGCGGAGTCGGTCAGAAATGTCAGAATCTCAGCCCACCTAGATCAGCCTAATCAAATGTACATCTTAATAAGATGCTCAGGTGATTCATATGCACCTGAATACTTGAGAAGCATTTGTTTAGGTAGCCAGAAAGTTTCTTCTGGAGAGTGTGCGCGCATTTCTGGTGTGGAGATGATTTCTATTTCCTGCCTCTCGTCTTTCCAGCATGTGTGCAAGCTGGTACCAGGTGTGGCTCTTGGCTCTCTGGAACTGCTTTCTTGTTCTCCCTTGGTGGCTTCCAGCTTATGTTACATAGGAAGATGCAGCCCTCTTCAACCAATCTTATTTGCCACCTTCTTCTGAAAAGCCCAGAACCCAGAGAATCAGAAACTAGGCAGAAGCCATCCTCCAACTGACCAAACCCCCTCTGGTCAGGCACTATAGGGCACAATGTTCAGGCTGTGCTTCCAGTGACAGAGCTTCTAAAGCAAGTTTTAAATGACTTAAAATGAGAGAAATTGCTACTGAGAATTCTAACCCATGGTAACTAGGAGCTTGCTCAAGAGAAGGAGAGGTTAGGAAGTGAGGAGTGGAGAGAGAGAGATTTAAAATTGAAACATTATTTCAACTTTTGGTTTTAAGCCATTGCTGGGGTCCTGTTCTAGCTGTGGGTGAGCCATTTACCTACGAGAACTTCTGTGTTTGGTCAAAGCGCTTTCCCCCATTTCCAAGGGTGCTGATTTTCGGGGAGTATGTTTGCATCAGGGAAGCAAATCTGATCCTGCTCTTGGCCAAGAATAAGCTGATCAAGTGGATTCTGGAGCTGTCGTTTCAATGTTAGTATCACAAAGGGGTTAGGAATTATTATTATTATTATATTTTATTGTTACTGTTATTAAAATTGTCTTGGGGAAGAGGCACCCCAAGGGACAGAGTAGATGATAGCAGCTCCCCAGAGAGGGAGGAAGAGAGAAAGCAGATGTAGACTTTGTGGGTGAGAGTCAAGAAGGATAATCCTTTTGGGGCCAGGCTTTGACAGGACTTTCTGCAATAGAAAGTCCAGTGTGGACTGTCAGGCTTGGGGCACTTACGTGGTTTGGTTGAGGTCATGGAGCTAGAAAGAGGCAGAGCTGGGACTGGAATCAAGTCCAAAGAGTTCCTTGGCTTGGAGAAGTCCAGGCTAGAGAAAAATGTTTACTCCTTAAACGTCAGCTTACTCAGAATCATGTGGAGGGCTTGTTGAAGGTGCTGGACTCCACCCCAGTGTGTCTGACTCAGTGGGTTTGCAATGGGATCTGAAGGGTTGCATTTCTAACAGGTTCCCAGGCAGTGCTGATGCTGTTGGTCCAGGGACTAGACTCAGACAACCAGTGCTTTACTGCCTCCCTCTACCAGAAGGACGGTCCTGACATTACCTTCCTAACAGGCCCTTATTACCTTCCTAACCTCCTAAGGTGGGTTTGTCTACTAAAAAATATTAATGCACAGTGGAGACAGGAATGATCAGTGTCTACACTTTCATATTTCTCCTCCCTTTTTAACGTCCCTGCACCTCTTCTCCCTCCCAGCTTCTCAGTGGGTGAAGATTCTTGCTTGATGGTCAACTGCTATCTTCCTTTCTGTTGTGCTGAATCCTGGAACTAGGCAAAACTGAGGCTAAAGAAAGCCTGAGAGGCTGAACTCATGTACACAGTAAAGTGCTAAAGAGAGGGAGATGGATTAAGAATCCACTTTGGCTGGGCACTGGGAAGAGTCATGGAAGAGAACAGAGAGCAAGGGGCCTTAGAGAATGAGGGGCTCCAGAATCACCATAGGAGCTGAAAACAAGAGTGGAGGAAGGGAGAAGGGCTCGTGGGCCATGGGCCAGATGACTTTCATGTCCTGCAGCTGATACAGTTACAGATTGAAGCTTGTTTTTGCTCCTTAACTGTTTCTTTGAATGCAATACCACATGACTCTGGGCCCTTGGGGTCCTAGGATTGATCTGGGACACAGACTTGGTCTTGCAGTAGTAATGATGATTCTCTTCTGACTCAGCCACACTGCAACCTCTAGTTCTGATTGCTACAAGCTGGGAAAGGATGCCCAAGGAAATTCAAGAATGCTGATGTTGCATATCTGTTTGAGTTACTCCTTAATCTGTGCTAGGATTCTTCTCTGTTACTTCCAAATATTTAGTACAAGTCTACTACGCAAAACAGCGTTGTCTTGGAAAATGAGGAAAAAGGTAGCATGTCCACGTTGGGCACAAAGAGATCATGGAAAGGACACAATGGATGAGAATAGTGATGAAAAAACAGAGAGGATGGGAATGAGACCAGAAGAGGAAGTTTGGAGTGAGGGGTGATAGAAGAGTACCAGATTAATTGAGTGCTCCTAGAAAATTTGTAGAAAGCACTGGGTTTCTTAGAGTTATTTTGTTTGGCTATTAAATGCACAGATGAAAGATGGTTGGATCCTTTATGCAATTTTTGTCAACTCTTAACAACTAATTTAAATGTACATCTGATTCGCCTTGAAACAGGGGCCATTATGCTAAGAGACAAATCACTGGCAGGGCTTTGACTTCACAGGAGCCCGGATGTGATGAAGAAAGAGAAAAACCTCACAGGAAAGCTGCATTTTGATATGTTCCCAGGTGGATTCGCCCTGATTAAAGAGATTTGGACATCTGGATTACAAGAAATCTTTAAAGAACAGTGGTATTCTCAAAGGAACCCAGGGCCCAATTTAATGTAACCAGTTAGTTTTTAGACCAAAAATCATCTGCCTTGCTCTGCAATACTTGGAGACCAATTTTACTTTCAAGCACACTGACATGATATCAGATTCTTGTATTTTTCGAGGCCTCAGCTTCCCATAATTTCGGTTTTGCTGCCTTCATTGAAAACCGACTTCCCAGACTGAAAAACTGAAAGAAGTATCCTATTTTATGATATGGTGTAATTATATTCTTTATTGTATTATTGTCACATCTATCATTATTATATACCAATTATATCTCAGAACAATGGCCTGGGTCCACAATTCAGGATGCCTATGCAAGCCAAAGTGTGATTCTGTTTGCTCCACTCCCCCACGTTCTTCACTTCCTTTTGTCTCCTCTGCACATCTGCCCTTCCTTCTCAGCTCTTCTTTTCACACCCACAGAGAACCTGATTCCAGTAGTGAGAACAACTTGTGAAACAAATATTTGGGTTGTATTACAAATCAGTTGTCATTTGTTTTCTATTTCCTCTGACTATTTACAACTGCCTCCCTGCCTGGGTTTATCACAAGAGGGAAATGCACCCTCAAGCCTCAGTGTACCAACCGAAACGGGAGGTCTCCACAGCACTACCATGTGCTTGATCCAAGTGTTTCCTGGGGTAGAAGATTTTCATTTTGGCAATATATTTGAAACCTTTTCTTTTTTTTAAAAGATTTTATTTATTTATTTATTTATTTATTTGAATTATTTGAGAGAGAGCAGAGTGAGAGAACAAAAATGGGGGTCGGGGTGGGGGGAGGGAAGGGAGAGGCAGGGGAAGAAGCAGGCTCCCCGCTGAGCAGGGAAGGGGACAATGCAGGGGCTGAATCCCAAGACCCTGGGATCATGACCTGAGCCAAAGGGAGATGCTTAACTGACTGAGCCACCAGGAGCCTCTATTTGCAACCATTTGAAGCTTGCTCTCTGAAGGAGATATGGGTGCAAATGGAGTTCTGCCAATGGCAACCAATTTTGTAATGTAACATGTTTTACAGTCATTTGGAATTTTGAATCCCATGGTAGGTACCATTTTATGTCTTACTTTGTTTTTCTCAATATTTCATAATATAAAATTATCTCACCATAAAATTTGTTTGTAGAGGAAAATACCCTTAATGGCTGCATTATAGTCCAGTGTACAATGTAGCAACATTTATGTGATCTCCATCTATTTTTTTAGATAGGTAATTCTCAGTTTCTTACTAAAATAAGCCATGCTGCAACGAACATCTTGGTGAACAAAACCACCATCTACATTTGAGACCCTTTTCATGGGATTGTCACCTTGAAGTGAAATTTTTTGGCCAAAGAATATGAACATTTTGAGGGCTCTTGATGCATATTGTCAAACTGTTTTCCAGGAAATCTGCACTACTTTACTACTCCATATCCATTACCTCTGTCCCTGTCTTCAGCCTCTTCATGAGCAGTAGAAAAACAAAATGTGAACAAGCTTAATATCATGATTGTTTCTCCCTTTCTGTCTCTGACTCTTCGTGGAGGTCCAGAGCTCCTATGGTGCTCTCGGCTTTTCTTTGTTGCACCTTATCAGCATAACCAGAATCATCTGTTTATGTCCCTTCCTGCAGTGCGCTGCGAGGGACCTGCAAGCTAAGGTGGTACATTTCTTGAAACTGGGGTTGTTGGAAAGAAAATGAGATACAGTTTTACCTGCCCTGGATTTCCAATAGGTGTCTTAAAATTGTAACTCAGTGGTTCTGAGCTCAGGCTGTACAACAGAGTCATGTGGGAACTCTGTAAGCAATACCAGAGCATGGCCTTTGTTGGTTTAGGGTGGGGCCTGATTTTAAAAATCCTTCTCAGGCCATTCTAATAGAAGCAAGGGGCGAGAATTGCAACCCCAGAGATGAGCGGTTTGGACATGGCATCTATGGACAGACTTCTTTGGAAGCTAGCTGCCTTTCCTACTGTCTCTCAAAGATCAGACCAAGAATATGGGATAAAATCTAAGAGGCCTCAATCTTCAACATGTTAGCAAATATTTACTAATCAACTAAGCCCTTCTAGAAAAGTTGTATTTTTCTCTGCATTCATAGTAAATTCCATAATACCTCATGAGGAAGAAAGTGAAGCTCAAAGTGGTTAATTAACTTGCACGTTAATCTCTGCTATTAAGAGGCCTATCAAGAATCAAACCCAGGACCCTGAACCCCATGATTTTTCTACCCTTAAAGAAAAATTGTATTCATCTCTTTGTGCCATCTCTTGTGTAACCAATTCTGACTTTAATTTTTTGCTGTGTGGGGCCAACTTGGTTCCTCATTTCCAAAGAAGCTTGTCAATGAAAGTGCCCCTTTCCCCTGACAAACAACAACTGTATCTTGATCAGGTACTCTGGGTGTGTTCTGGACATAGCCTAAGAGGAATGTAACTGTATCTAGTCATCACTTTATAAATATTGATGAAGAATGGTACAAATGTTTAAAAGGAAACTTTATCTGAAGGAGTGCCTTGGAATTCAGCTGTTTCTTTTCATGTCTTTGATATCTCTTACCCCTGGATCTGAAATCCAAACAGCTAAGAATGGGCCAAGTCCCAATGTTTGTTCACTACTGTGACACCTGCAATTCTGTCCCTGGTAGGCTTTGAGGCAGGATGACGCCAGGGAAGGCATTCGGCACATTCAGCCATCATCCCTGAGCTGTGACAGATACTTCAAAACACAGTGACTCCACAGAAGGAGGTACGGAGCTACAGATCACTCTCCTCACTCCTTTTAGCCTACAGATAGGAGAAAAGAAAAAGCCCATTTTATAGCAGAGAAAACTGAGCCAAAGAAACATTGCTCAAGTTGCCTGAGGATAGTCACACTGGCCATGCTGGAAGGGAACTTGTCCCTTGGATGGTGGTGGTCCTCTGGGAGCTTGGCCACCTTCATCATTTTCCTCCATTAGTTGCTCATGTAAAAGTTGGTGACCAAAAAGTATCCATAAAGGAGTTTATTGCTGTCCTGGTTACAGTAGCAAAGTTGGAAACAATCTAAATGACAAAAAAGAAGGGGAGTGGTTCAGGAAAAAAATATGGCTTACTCATTGTCTGAAATACATAAATATTAAAAATAATAGTTAAGAAACAGTTTTTAAATAACTTGGGAAAATGCTTCAGATAGGAGATTCTTCTGGGTCTTCTTCATCTTCTTGACCTCTAAGCCTGTGGTACTCAGAATGGGGGTCACTAACCAGTGGAATCATGCAAATACAGAATCTCAAGCCCCAGCCCAGGCCTGCTGAATCAGAATCTACATTTTAACACCCTCCAGGCCAGTCACACCACATTAACTTTTCAAAAAGCACTTACCTGAGTAAGGAGTTCTCAAAGATTCAGTTCTCTGACATCCTCTCTACTCTTAATACATTTGTGCCTTGAGCTAGTGATCTGGTACCTGGAGGCACAGAAAGTTTCTGATCCCCTTAGCCTTGAGCTATGGCCTTGGGAACTGGCACTTGTGTAAGCACTTCAGGTGTTTTAAAAACGCAGACAAGGGGCGCCTGGGTGGCTCAGTGGGTTAAGCCTCTGCCTTAGGCTCAGGTCATAATCCCAGGGTCCTGGGATCAAGCCCTGGGGCTCTCTGCTCAGCGGGGAGCCTGCTTCCTCCCCTCTCTCTCTGCCTGCCTCTCTGCCTACTCGGGATCTCTGTCTGTCAAATAAATAAATAACATCTTAAATAAATAAATAAATAAAAACGTGGACAAGGTTGAGGTCCATGGTCTATGTGATTTCCCCAGTGATGGAACTGTAAGCTGGAAAATGCATGGTATCAAAGAACATATTCTGTATGGTATTAACTATGGAAAAACACATCAAGAAACTGGAAGAAAATATACCCCCCAATTAACTGTGGTACAATTAGAGGTGGGGTTTTTTGGGGGGGGGGAATGAGTTTCTTTCTATATTTCTCCATACACAGATAACAAACCTCAGGCTACAAAATCGGGTGTGTAAGAGATGTAACTTTATTTTTATATACTACAAATTAATTTCTACTTTGAGCCCCATTCTGCTTCTGATGAAAACTCTTCAGTCAATTCCAAGGAAACCCTGTCCAATAAAGTTTTGCTTGATCTGGCCGCCACTGGCCGACAGCAGCACTGCCCATTGGAAAAGCTGCCCCTTCCGGCCGATGCACCCCGTCCTAGCAGGAGTGCGATGGCAAGGCACCGACTCCATTTTGGCCTCTTCCTGCTCCCCGGGCGTGGTGTCTCCATGTGGTGAACAACCTGCATTCCTGTGTATGATGGTCCTGGGCTCAGCTCATTTAAGACCCTACTTTTCATCCAATATTTTAGGTAAATTCCGGGAAGTTTGGTGGTGGTGCTGGATTAGAAGGGAAGGAGGGAAGGCGTGAAATCTGGCGATTCATCACTGACACTGTCCTTGTTCAAGTGTCCTGATTCCCGTCTGGCCTTGAAGAGAGTTGGTTGACCAGACTGATGCTGGCGGTTCCTTCCTGTTCCAGAGCTTCTGGAACTACCTGGCTGTTCAACAAGCCTCAAGGGAAACAGGGAAGTCTGTGAGGCCGGGTCAGCCCCAGCTTCCTGAGACTCCTGCGGCCATCTCCCATGTTGCGTTTGCGTTCCTTCGTCACACTTGCTGCCCTCCTCAGCCCCACTTGTGTACCTCAAACCCTCCTGTGGGTTTTGTCTCCCCTCCCCCAGGACTGGCTCGGGGCTGGGGCAGGAGTGGGCAGAGCACAGAGCCGCTTTTCAGTGCGATTCTTTGTGTTTCTACCCAGAGAAACTTTTGCTCCCCTGAAGCAAGCGGACTGTCTTGGGCATCACCTGCCGCATTCCGAATCTACCATTTATTCACAGGCTTCCTTCCACATCTAGGATTTACAAACCAAACGTTGACTTTAGTCCCCAAAGGCATCCTTTCCCTTTTTCCACCAGTTTTGTCTTTATCTGGCTTGATAAAAGCCTCCGATTGAATGGGGGAGGGAAGGAGTCTCCTAAGGAAACATGGGGCCGGGGGGATGTGGAGATCTTAAAGTACTGTCCTTACATGTACTTTCAATACATATTTATGTAGGTCTCGACAAGAAGCCAACAAAATGAGCTGCAGGAAGAAATCTTGCAAGGATTATTTTATATAGAAGGTTACGCTTTTTTAACAATCACTTTCCCCTTTATTCTTTTCCTGATGGAAGGACAGCTACTACGGAACATTTACTGAACACTTATTCTTTGCTAGGCACTCTCGAGAGGGCTTTGTGTGTGTCAGCTCAGTGACTCCTCTCTATGCTATGATATTATCATCACCGAATTTGGGATGAGAGAACGGAGACATGCAGAGGAGACAGAACTTGCTCAAGGCCTCACATCTTGCAACTGGGGACTGACACTCAGGATCCAAGGCCGGCAGCTCCGGAAGGGCCCTGCCTGGGAGGCAGGGCTGCCCGGCTCTCGGTCTTACCCACGTGTATGCTTTCCATGATCAAAGGTGAGAAGATTCTCGATGGTCACTTGAAGTTCAGAGGCAACAGCCTTTGCTCCCTTACAAAGCCCTAGTGAATATTTGTTTTCTAAAAAGTCATTAGTAACTGTGGATATGTTTTTGCAGGTGGCCTGATGTCTGTTATTAAAGGAAAGATAAGGTTCATGGTGAGAACCTTATATTGAGAAGGGTTTTGGCTCATTCCTCACAGGAAGCCCAGTTTTCTCACTAAATTTTGTTGATCAAAATGGAACAAAGGCCACAAAACCCAGTGCCAGGTGAGAAATGCAGCATTCCCTCCTGCGTGCTTGCGGACACTCACGGGGATGTCAAGGAACCACAGTTTGAGGGGGGCAGCAGAGCACTTTGTGCTACCTAATTTCATCTCACCTAGTGAAAAGTTGATTTCAAGCTCTCCTGCCATGAAATCACTGACAGCCAACAGCTAGGACAGGTCCAGTGGGAGGAAAACAACACAGGGTAACGGCTTCACCCGGGGGTGTTTGGATGGATGCACATGTGATGGGAGGACAGTGGGTGAATTTCTCTGAGAAGCAGCTGGAACATCGGTTCTCAGTACAGATTAATTTCCATCCTAGCTCCTTCTTTGGAAATGAGAACTGCACTGTGGTCTAGCTGTAAGAGTTTCATTAAAGAGCTTTCCTTTTCTTTTTAAAAAAATTTTTAAAATTAATTTATTTTGAGGGCGGGGCAGAGGAAGAGGGAGAGAGAGAGTCTTAAGCAGGCTCCACACTCTGTTCAGAGCCAGCCATGGGGCTTGATCTCAAGACTATGAGATAATGACCTGAGCCAACATCAAGTCAGATGCTTAACCAACTGAGCCGGCCAGGCGCCCCAAGAGCTTTCCTGTATGTACTCCTTTGTGCACAGGCTGCCATAACAAAATACCACAGACTGGGCAGCTTCAACAACAGAAATTTATTTTCTTATAGCTCTGGAGGTTTGAAGTCCAAGATCAAGGTGCCAGCAAGGTTGTGTTCTAGTGAGGCCTCTCTGTCTGGCTTGTAGAAAGCTGCCTTCATATGACTCTTCCTCTATGTTCATGAAGTGAGAGAAAGATCTCCGGTACTGTTCTTATGAGGACACTAGTCCTATGGGATTAGGGTCTTATCCTCATTGCCTCATTTGATCTTAATGATCTGCTCAAAGGCTCTATCTCAAATATAGTCACATTGGGTGTTAGGGTTTCAACATGGGATTTGGTGAGAGGGCATAGTTCGGTCTATAACTTGTACTGGGGCTGTGCTAGGAGGTGAGAATAGTGATTTATGAAGACATTTCAGTCTCTGGGCTTAGGAGCTCCTCCTCTAGGGACTGACTCCATAGCCGTTAGAGTCGTGAGGGTTCTGGACACAGACAACAGCATCCCGTGGTAATTCCTCTGTGGCCTTTCTCTTGGCTAGATCTTAAGCAAGCCAATTTCACAAATATTCTGGGTGAGTGGTGGTGGAGCTATTTTCTTGGGGGTGGTGAAGTAGTACATTAAGACCCATAAAAGTATCGATAAGATGAATTTCTGGGAAATCTGAATTAAGAGATGGGAATGAACTTTGGCAACTGGACTAAAACTTAAACACAGGGTTTTCCTGGAGTTCAAATTCTTTCATTTCTGTTGTACCATTTCCTTGATTGTAGCTACAGGTTAGATTGGAGTGGCACCTTGGCAGAGGGGATAGGTCTTTGGAGTGGGAAAATCTGGGATGGGGGTTGTTGCAAGATAAGGAGGCTACTAGCCCTTCTCAAAAAATAGCTGTGTGGGGGCGCCTGGGTGGCTCAGTGGGCTAAAGCCTCTGCCTTCAGCTCAGGTCATGATCCCAGAGTCTTGGGATGGAGCCCCACATCCGGCTCTCTGCTCAGCGGGGAGCCTGCTTTCTCCTCTCTCTCTGCCTGCCTCTCTGCCTACTTGTGATCTCTGTCTGTCAAATAAATAAATAAAACATCTTTAAAAAAAAACAAACAGCTGTGTGGAAAAGGTACATTCTAAGGAAGATACACCAGACGGAGAAAAATGGATGCTACACAGACCCAAAGACTTTTAAGCTCTTCACTAGATATGACTAAATGTCCACCCTGCAGCCCAAAAATGTCCTTGAATTTGACACTTGAGGTTGGCCACAGCCCTCTGGTAAAACTGTCAATTAACAAAGAACGAAGGGCCTGGGAGTGCACTAACTACCCTCCAGCCACAAGGGGGCGAGCACGGCCTCACTCTCCTCTGAAGAATAAGGGAAGGACCCCACTGTGCTGGGAATATGGCTTTAGGGTGGAGCGTTCAGGGTAGTATTGGGGGTGGGGCTCAGAAGCCGTTGTGGTTTTTGGGGAGGGATATCAAATACTGAATTACTTAAGGAATAATATAGTGTATATCGACTTGGCCTTGACCTTTATAAACCTAGCAGTCCCTATATACTAGCTCCTGAAGAGTTCTGGAGCGTGACGTCTCAAACAAATAACAGTTCATTTAAAGATAACTTATTTGTGTGAGCCTGTTGAGCCTCATGCAGGAGAATGCTATGCACCTATGCACACACACACACGCACACACATTATTAGCCACGTTCACTGACTTAAATACATTAACACAACACACTGTCTAAATATTGTCCGTTTGAAAAAAAAAATGTTGTATTTAAGCTGAGTCTTTTCAAAATACACCTGCAGTGAAAATAGTGCCTATATTTCAGAGAGCCTTTAAATAAATAGTAGTATATCAACTTATGCTGCCAAATGCTAGGAGGAGATGAGTCATCCAGCCAGAGACACTCATCACAGGTAACCCCAGGTCCTAGTCCTTGCCCTCCACCCCCAACCCACCATCCCCTAACCTTTCCTGGCTCACAAATTGTGGCTCATGGTCAGTACCAGAATTGACTGATACTCCTTATGTTCTTGGGCCTGCCTCCTCAAGTCTCCCAGACAGGGTAACTTGCTTTCTTCTCTCAAATACTGAAGAGAAAACCTCCAAGGGCCTTCTTTATATTTGGGATTATGGGATAAAAAGATTGAAAGCACAAAGCCAGATTTCCTTGGAGCATTCTCGATGAGGGCTTGCCCTCCTCACCTCATCTGCAGGAGGTGATAGTTACACAAAGGGGTAGGCTGAAGGGCAATGGCCCTGAGATTTATAGGGCAAGGGAAGGAAAGCTCCGGGTGGGTCAAGTATCAGGCTTGATCCTGTCAGTGTCATTATATCACTTAATCTTCACTCTGATTTGCAGGCTTTCTAGTACTATTTCCATTTTATATAGGAGGAAACCAAAAACCAGAGAAGCGACGTATCTTCTAACAGTCATACAGATCTGCCATTTGAACTTAGACATTCTGAGTTAAAAACTAGCATATTTTTCAGTTCTGGCTTTAATGATTGTTTTTTGTTTTTGTTTTGTTTTGTTTTTTGTTTTAAGATTATATTTATTTATTTGAGAGAGAGATAGAGCAAGAGAGCACAAGCAGGGGGAACAGCAGGCAGCAGCAGAGGGAGAAGCAGGCTCCCCCTGACCTGGGAACCCGATGTCGAACTCAGTCCCTGGGATCATTATCTGAACTGAACGCAGACACTTAACCAACTGAGCCAACCAGGTGCCCTTGGCTTCAGTGCTTTCATCTAGTTTTCCGGAACTACCTGAAATCTTCCTTATTCTCTAGCTTCTCCATTTGCTAGTCTCCGATGCCTTCCTTATTCTCTAACTTATACGTATAGGCAATTACTATGCAAATGGTGGTAACAGTTGACTTTTACTGATCACTTACTACAGACCGAGACCGAGCGATGTGCTGAGCACCAAGCTTTCCTCACCCTCAACCCTCAGAGCAGCTCTCACAGATATTGGTACCATGGTACCATTGCATTGCATCACCATTGCAGAGCAGAGGCCCCTGATGCATAGGGGTGTTAAGAAGCTTGCCGAAGGCCATGCAACATGCAAGTGATTGAGCTGGGATTTGAACTGCAGTGTAACTGTCCATAGGCCCTAGTATTTAAACCACAGTGCTATCTATCCTTTTCATCACAGAAGTCTTAAGTCTATGGAGAAAAACTCAGGGCTATAGGATTATTCAAAAGATCCTTTAAAAACCTAAAACAATAGCAAAAAGGCAACCAATTATATCTTTATGTGGCACAGTATATTGATGCAGCTGGCAAAAATGTTTACCTGCTAAAATAGGAGGCTTTCCAACTCTCCCTGCTTAGAAAAATAATCGACCATCATTATTTTCATTTATCTTGTTCCAGTATTGGAAATTCCTGGAGTCTGGTTTTAACTGCATGGGAAGCCAACCTGGACTGTTACTGTTTTTCAGAAGCCCCTTTCATCATTTTTATAACCAGTCAGTGGGCTCATCCCTAGGAACCTAGTTTATGGGTGTTTCTGGTTCAACGAATGCTTTCAAGTAATTGAGATTGAGGGAGTGGGTGGTTATTTTGTTGTCAGCTCCTAGCATCTGGCTATAAAACACTGATGTGAGGAATGATCGAGGGGACATGGAAGTATGACTATCATTGAACTTGAGTTGATCCGTCTTGACCCACTGAATCCGAATCAATTGGTCTGTATTCTCCCGTCTGCAATGTTGGGGATGAAGTAGATGAGTCCCTTCTTCCCAGCACCTTGAAAAAAATCAGACATCAAACTGGATCTCAGCAACCAGTTAACACTCCTGGAGTAATACTTCAAACCTCCCTAATGGTATTTCAAAGAACAAACAAAAAGATGTGTATTTCCTGGGGTCAGATGGGTATGACCTGAATGTCTAGGATAGGACTAGTTCTGCTAATTGGTGAGCTGAGCGTGAAGAAGGATTTGTTAAGGAGATAGACACTGAACAGGATGTCTGTGCATGGTATCTGTCCTAAGGCAACAGCCCAAGGAAGAGAACTCACTTTAATTCCCTAGGTGGCAGCAGCCAACAAGGATTTAGAAGTCTGCGAGGGTGTGGCATCTTAGGGAAGGGTACCTTCCGGAGATGCGAAGAGACTCTGGATTTACTACAGAGTTTAAGATTCTGGGTTGAGTGGTGAAGAGTGTGAGAAGGGGAGGCAAGTCACAAGGAGGAGTTAGACTCAGGAAGTCTGCATCTAAGTCTGGCTCTGCCACTGGTTGGCCGTGGGACCCGGGGCAGCTCTTCTGTCAACAATACACCCCACGGGTCATTGTCCTCATTCTTGCCTTTATTCAAATAAGTGGGGTTGAATGAGGTTACCTTTAAGTACCCTTTGAGATTATATGGCTCACAATCTGATGATCCCCTGACATTTTCATCACATTCTTTCCAATGAAAGAACGTGAGTACATTGGAGGGAGTTGTGGAGGCAAGGGCAGAAGGTGTGTGTTGGAGAGAGAGGCATTATGCCATTGTCATTTTAAGAGCCTTACGTCCAGAGAATATGTTGACCTTCACGAACTAGGACACTGTTGTTGTCCTACCATTGACAAAGGTGTTTTTTCTGTGGTTGGTGACATAATGTGGCACCTCTCACTCCCTGTCATTTGGACCAGCAGTGGTACCCGTAAGAGACAGAGCTTTTTAGCATTGCTTTCCAGCCAGCTGAGCTTGTGGTTATGCCATGACAGTAATAATTCTTTGTTCTCTTCTCATGGGCCAGATGCTGCTAAGCCCTTAGTATATTTCACATGCATATATCTCTTATTCTATCTTTAAGTCCCTTTTAATTATCCATGTTGAAACAAAACAACCTCCTAAGCCAAGTTCACCTGAATAATAGTCGATATGTACAGTGCTTAGTATGCCCTAGGCACTATTCTGAGTGATTTACATGTATTATTTTATTTAACCCTCAAAACAACTCTATGGATTAATATTTGTACTTAACATTATTTATATTTATAGATGGAAATTGAGGCACAGAGAGGCTAAATTACTTCCCAATGTCTCACAATTGATACATCACATAACCAGGGTTTAAACCCAGGCACTCTGTAGGATTCCCCAAGACACCACACTTAAAAGAAGGCTAGTGATCTATGCATACTGCTTCTATTTTTTTTCACACTAGGTTGAAAGCAGACCCTCCCCCCACCCCCTTGGTAATTTATTATAGAGACATTCTGATTTAATATTGTTCTCTTGCTAAGATTTATAATTTGGGAGTGTAGTTACAACAAATTCTACCACCACTCCACCAAGACAATATGACTCTCCTTTGGAGTATCTATCTATCTATCTATCTATCTATCTATCTATCTATCTATCATCTATTATCATTTATCTATCTATCTATCTATCTATCTATCTATCTATCTATCTATCTATGTGTGTATGTGATTGGAAAGGAAATAGTTGGAAGATGGAGAAGTACCATTAGGACATTAGGAGGAAAGAAGCAGATGCCTTGCATTGCAGGATTATCTGAGGGGGGTTGTCATTGGCTTGGATAAGTCCTTTACAACAGGGCACAGATATGAGAAACAATGAAGGATTGTGTCTAAAGTGACAGTAATACCAACGATTTCCTTGAAGGAATATACCCAGAGTTCAACATCACACCAGAGGAGACCCAGCGAATTTCCTAAGTCAAGTAGGCTGAGGACACTCAGACTATGCTTCTAAGCCTTTTGATTCTGACTATAGGAAAATTAGTCCACTTCATGGATGTCTCTTACTTAATATTCTTTGGAGGACTTCTCTGTGGAGTTAGGCTGGTATTACAAACTCGAAATGTGCCCATTTTCGAGATGGAATGAGTTTGAGAATGATTATTCTACTGGTCTGCAGCTCACAGCACACTTCACCCCTCCCAGAAACCCAGGAAAAGAACTCAGCATTTCAGTCAAGTTGCCTCTTCTTTCCATTCTGCCTCCTTAACCTAAAAACAACTCGAGAGTTTATGTGATGTCTGCCGGAGGCCAAGGTGATCATAGGTTTCTGCATATTTTGTTCAGTATTTATGCACCTCAGAGGTGGTTCAAATCCAGTCTCAGAGCCAAATTGGCCATTGGCCATTGCCTTTGGTTTCCCCAGAAGGAGGACTTGCTGCCCAGCCAAAGGCTTTTATTCCTGAATTTTTAAGATCACAATCGATATCTGTTCCTCAGGGAAGAAACTAGCTAAGGCTAATCTCGCTGCTGTGAGTTTATTACTTAAATGATACTGTTTGGAGCACACTGTCCCAGTGATTCTTGGCAAGTCTGCAGAGTTTTTCTCCAGCTGCAAACCCTTTGGGTTTTAACTGTATTAAGACTGAAAGCTCGGGGCACCTGGGTGGCTCAGCTGGTTAAGCGACTGCCTTCGGCTCAGGTCATGATCCTGGAGTCCTGGGATCGAGTCCCGCATCGGGCTCCCTGCTCAGCAGGGAGTCTGCTTCTCCCTCTGACCCTCTCCCCTCTCATGCTCTCTCTCTCTCTCTCAAGTAAATAAACAAAATCTTAAAAAAAATAAATTAAAAAAAGACTGAAAGCTCATGTGAGGTGCTTCCTACATAGAGCCTCTCTCACCGTTGCTCCTTGGAGGATGTTTTTTAAAAGCCATATTAATCCCAGGAGAACCTGTGGTGACAGAAAGGACCAGAGATGAAAATAAGTGCCATTTGAGATGTATCCTTGACTTCCTCTGTATCTTGTCAGTACCCTGCACCTTTGGCTTGGAAGGAACATACTGAAAGGTTTCTGTCGATTTATTCTCTTCTCAGTGTCTGAGGGAAGATTCTCGAGCTCTAGGGACAGCTGAGTCAGCTTCCTCACTCTAGGAGATGTCACCAACCTCCACTCTATATAAAACATCTTGGCTTTAAAGGGTTCTTGGCAAAGAAACCTGATTATTTATCATTCATTATTCTGAAGTTACGAGGCTATTCTCTTTCAGAAATGCATATTCGTTGGCATTATTTTAATAGGTAACAGTAGAAAACACGGTTTAATAGATAATAGTTTCTCCAATATTTCCCAGTACTACGAGGCTCCTCCAAACACACATTTTCTTGGTGCTTTGCAGCAGCTCTACTAAGGTAGGTTATTAGAATTTCTTTTCTTTTTTTAAAGATGTATTTATTTGAGAGAGTTGGGGGGAGGGGCAGAGGGAGAGAATCCCCAGGCAGACTCCACATTGAGCCTGGAGCGGAGGAAGGGCTTGATTCCACAACCCGGATCATGACCTGAGCTGAAACCAAGAGTTGGACATTTAACTGATGGAGCAACCTAAGCACCCCTAGAATTTCCAACTTGTTAGCTGAAACATAAAGATTGGACAAGTTAAATGACTTGTCTGAAGCCACACAGGTGGCAAACAACAGGCCCCAAACTCGAATGCAGGTGTCTTGACTCAAAGACTACCATGCTTTGACCACCTTCACCTATTCCTTCCCCCTACAACCACCAATCTGCTCTCGTTTCTGTGAGGCCAGGTTTTTTTTTTTTTAGATGGGAGGGGTTCTACATAGGAAGGAAGCAGGACAACACTGGGGAGGTTAGAGGATGGTAGGGGAAGGATGGTGGAGAACTTCATTACCAAGAAGCCAGGAGTTCAGCACCAGAACAACTAGTTTAGCATCTGATCCAGTTCTACTTACCTTGTCAGTTCTTTTTTTTTTTTTTTAAGATTTTATTTATTTATTTGACAGAGAGAGAAATCACAAGCAGGCAGAGAAGCAGGCAGAAAGAGAGAGGAGGAAACAGACTTCCCGCTGAGCAGAGAGTCCGATGCGGGGCTCGATCCCAGGACCCTGAGATCATGACCTGACCTGAAAGCAGAGGCTTAACCCACTGAGCCAGGGCGCCCCTTCCTTGTCAGTTCTTAAAATGAACGGCAGATTACAGAGTTTCCATAGACAGGAAGTTGGACTCTAGTGAGAGGTTCCAGAGGGCGGGCTTCCTGTGAGAGAGACAAGTCAAAGTGTGTGGCCACTCTTGGAGGTAGGAGAGTAAATATCAGGGATTATGGGACTAGCCCTTGAGAGTACAGGTGTGCAGGAAATGTTGATCCTGAGGCACAAGCTCACAAAAATAGGAGTTCTTACATTAGGGTTTATGAATCCCTTGAAATTAAATGCAATATTATCTGTGTGTGTGCACATATGTAGGCATTAGGAAGAGTGTCCATAGCTTTTACTGGAGAGTCCTGTGACTCTAAAAAGATTAAGAGCAACTATCAATGCAAATAACAGGATCCAATTTTGGAGGATTAGAGGAGAAACTGGGAAACAAACTGATGTCATTAGTAAAGCTAGTGGAATGGGATTGGTCAGAAGATGAGAAGACTATGGACTTTCTCTGCATTGTTTGACTTAAAAAAGTGAATATGTGTTACTTCCATAATTTGAAAAAGTTTAAACAAAAGAAGAGAAAAATTTCCAGTTGAAAAAAATGAGTCACTCTAGACCAAATAAGATATAAATGTTCTTCCTGAGTGGCTGGTTACAGAGAAAACACATAGGAAGGAGCCCTTTATTGGGGGTGGAAGGGAGGCAGGGGTGAGGAAGGGGTGGGAGCCCGAGACAAAGGGAGTTCGTGGGAAGGTGAAGAAAATGCCTGCTGTGTGAGGCAACTTACCTAAAACCAGAGAATGTTTCCCTGGAGGCCAAGGGAGAAAGAACTTTCCTCATGTAGAGACACTAGAGCCATTGACTTGAAGAGAGGGTGAAGGGTTGACACTGAGACATGAGTCAAGTGACCCTTAGAGCCAAAACTAGGAAGCAGCTCATAAGGACCAGAATCTTTTAAAAAAATTTTTAAAATTTTATTTACTTTAGTTATTTATTTGACACACACACAGAGCGAGAAAGTAAGAGAGAGAGCATACAAGCAGGGAGAACAACAGAAGGAAAGGGAAAGGGAGAAGCTGACTCTCTGCTGAGTGGGGAACCTGATGCGGGCCTTGATCCTAGGACCTGGGATCATGACCTTAGCTGAAGGCAGACACTTACCACACTGAGCCATCCAGGTGCCAATAAAGACCAGAATCTACAGAGCCGGCTAGATCCAGTCTAGCTCACACTGTCTTCCAGGAGTGATGCTCTCTGAGGAGGTTCTCTGGCCATTTGGGAAGCAGGGAAGACCAGTGAAGATATAACATGAGCATCTAAGATCCTTTGGTTACCCACTGGCTGCTTCACCTAATTAGGTAGTGTTGAAATCCTCCAAATAGAAGAGACCTAAATGTTTATTTGGGTAGCCAATAAGGAAAGGGAGGTTGGGAACACTGTGCCTTCTGTCAGATCATGTCTTAATGGAAGAGGAAACCCAAAGTATGGAGTTGGGAACAGACCAGGAAAACTGAAAAGGAGATAAATGCAGGTTGAATTCTTGGGACCCTTGAGAAAGAAGAATGGGGAAGAGAAGGGAAGGTGGGGGAGAGCCTGCTGGTGGGCCTCTGCACCCTTTAACAAGCCAACTTGTGGTCTGTCTTTAGACCACCAAGGCAGCTGAGCCAAACCTATATTGGACGTTTCTGTGCTTTGTCACTTAGACGTCTCTGGCTCCTGTTTCAGACAGTTGGTCTCCAGGTCCTGCCCAAATCCTCCCAGTATTTGCTGGCACCGAAATGAGTTGAAGGAAGTGACTCAGAAACCAGTTTGTCCTCCTCTTATTTTGGTTCAGGCAAACTAGTATTATTTTAGGCCCCTGGGAAGATTCACTCTCCCTAAAATGCCACACTTTTTCTCTGCCCTTGCTTGGCCCTCATATTTTTGCCCCTAGACACCACCTCCCCAAAAGGAAATTGAAACCTTTATTTTTAAAGTTAGAACAGTATCTTTCAGCTTATGACTTCAAGTTTGGTTAATGAAAGTGCTGCTTTTAGCTATTATCTACCAAAGAAAGATTCCTTTTTACTGTTCATTTAACGGTCTCAAGTTTACAGAATACTTGTTCATGCATTATCTGGTTAAAACTTTACTACCGGTCTTTGAAGGTATGTGTTGCTGATAGACAGCTGATGCTGTGAGGGATTAGGTAAGTCCGTGAGGTGGTAGAGTCAGGCTTTTAACATTGTTAGACACCAAATTCCAGACATTTCCCACTATATCAGTCTGCTTATTTATAGATGGAAGTGTTGATTGTGGTCGGTAAGTATCTGGACTCTGGAATTGTGTCTCTGGATCAAATCCCAATGCACCACTGACAGTTGAGTGACCTTAGATAAGTCACTTAGCATTGGTTACAGCGGTTTCCTTATCTGTAAACTGGTGATGTGGTATTATTGCCCATCTTATAGGGTTGCAGTGAGGATTAAATGAGTTAATACATTTGAAAGTTGTAGGCCAGTTTCTGGCACATCAGGCACATTGTATAAGAACTTGATACCATTAAGAAATTGCTACTTCTAAGAGCTTTTATGGTAAAATGAATCTTGTTCTTCGTGTGTATCATTCTGCCTTTACTTTTCTCTTGGAGACTAATAGGAGGAAAATCAGCTGCTTTCCTGGTAGAAGTA
Source organism: Meles meles (assembly GCF_922984935.1). Classification (NCBI taxonomy): domain Eukaryota; kingdom Metazoa; phylum Chordata; class Mammalia; order Carnivora; family Mustelidae; genus Meles; species Meles meles. The sequence goes on from NC_060069.1 coordinate 67,420,069, forward strand.
CTGGACTGAGTCTCTCTGGAACTTTCCAGAGATTTCCTCCAGGATGAAGAGATTAAACTGGGGAATTATAGACCTCCTGGGTTGGAAGTGACTTCAGTAAGTGTCCTGTTCTGGAGAAGAAGCTGAAATCCGGAGAGCTCCTCACCTGACTGGCATCTGAGCCATTTCTGGACTCCTAATCTAGTGTTCTGACTTGGAGCTAGAGACCACATAGACATCATACCTTTTCAGCTGAGAGGACAAGCCAGCAGCCTCAGGAAATAGTCACATTTGTGCTGCAAAGCCTGTTTGAAATCAAGTGGGTGATTGTCATAACAGCACGTCGTTTAAAAAAAAAAAGGTGGAAAGAAAAAGATGATTATGTGTGTGGAAGCTACACTTCTTTAAAAAGTATAATTGACATATAACATCCTATTAGTTTCAGGTATACATCAGAGTGATTGGGTATTTTTATTTATTTATTTTAAAGATTTATTTATTTATTTATTTGAGAGAGAGAGAGAGAGCAAGTGGCATGAGGGACAAAGGGAGAGAGAGAGAGTCCTTAAACTCCCTGCCCAGCATGGGACCCGATGTGGGGCTCTATCCCAGGATCCTGAGATCATAATTTAAACCAAAATCAACCAAATGAGCCACTCAGGACCCCCTCAATAATTTTATATATTATGAAATGATCCCCATGATAAGTCTAGTTACCATCTGTCACTATGCCAAGTTATTACAATATTATTGACTACATTCCCTATGCTGTACTTACACATTTAGATTTCTGAGAAGGAGTCCATTGCAGGTGTCTTCTAAAGAATAAAAATTCTGTGCATTAAGGCTCAAAGCAGAAAAAAATTCAAACATGCTGTTATATTTATTTCCTTTCAAGGTCATCAGAGGAAGCAAATAGAAACTGATGCTTTAACCAAATGTAAAGAAAAAAAAATTGCTCTGAGATTGAAACTAAAATGACACGGACATTTCTCGTCACCAGGCAAGCTCTTAAGGGAGGGAAAACATGTGTTCTCATCTCATCCCCTAAAAGAAATGTTAGCAAGCTTTGGATTATTCATCTGAGAAATTTTTCTTAATGTGATTAGTGATCAGACTTTCAATTCCTGTGCTTTAAAGTCCGGGTGATGAACCATGTTTGGTATGTAGCTGTTTCATCAAAAATAAGAGAACATCAAAAAATAAGGATTCGTGTGTGAGCAAAAGATTCTAGTTTTCTCAGATTGGGGTGGGAAGCCGAGACTTCAAGGGCAGAGGTATAGCTGACTCCCAAGGAGCCCCTGCCAAACCTGCAAACCTTCGACAAATTACGGGTCCCCCAGGAGGAGGGCATCTGGCCAATGTGATCTGGGAAAGAGACCCTTCCCACAGTTTTCCTTGAGGGAACAGATTTAAATTGTAGATCAATTATACCAGCTCAGATCAGCGATTATCTCTCTGAGTTCTACAACGTGCTTTATTTCTTTTAATTACACACAGACCAGACAACTGGGGCCTGGGCAGGTCCACCTCTAACTTATGTGGGATCTGAGCAACATTAAAAATGGAAGCCCACATACCAGGAGTCTCAATAGGTACAAGTAATAAATGAAGCTAACAAACTGTTAAACAAAATATGTTCTGTCTTCTTACCCTGACAAACATATCTTCTTGTCTATTGTTTCAGCCTAAGATTGATCCTAGAAGGGAGTTCACTGTCCTTCAAGGCAGAGGCAAGAACACAAGCACTGGGAATGGTCTGCAGCTAAATTAGCACGTTATGAATTTTCTGGAATGATCGTGATTTAAAATATGCTACTGTGTTGTTTGACCATGGATCAGGCTACAGGTTGTAGTGTTTAGCTTGGCGACCACATACATTATGTGCGAAGAAGTTCCAGGGTTCTTGAAGGCAGCATTTGTGTTTCTATTGGGATAATTTCTCATTGTATATGACTGTCATGAGCATTGCAAAACTTTAGCCTTCCTGACCATTTTCCATGAAATACCAACAGAATATCTCAGTCACTGACAAATAAAATTGTCCCAACTTTTTTTCAGATGCCCCCTAAGGGAGTGCTATCACCCCTGGTTTAGAACTTCTGGTAGATTATATCTTCAGTATTTCCTATCAGCTGGAGGGGTTAAATGGGTGTTGACCACTTTCTATATGTAGAACACTGTCTTGGGCTCTGGGCTGAGAATACACACTTGATCCAGTGGCTTTGTGTTTTCATTGGTTTCATCAGGATAACTAGGGAGACGATGTAAAAATTATCCTTAAGGTGTATGGGTTTTTTTGTCTCAAGTCTGTATTGTCACAATAGCATGGCACCCTATTTGACAAACCAAACTTTTTTTTTTAAAGATTTTATTTATTTGACAGAGAAAGAACACATGCGGGGTGGGGGGCGGGGGAGTGGCAAGCAGAGGAAGAGGGAGAAGCAGGTTCTCCGCTGAGCAGAGAGCCTGACACAGGACTCAATCCCAGGACCCTGAGATCATGAAGGCAGAAGTTTAACCAACTGTGTCTTCCAGGCACCCCTGATAAACCAAACTTTTAAGAACACTAACATTTCCCTCATCTTGTACTTGGTTTATAAAGAATACAGTTGTAATTCTTCATTAGTTAGTCTTAGTAGTAGCAAGAAATAGGATTCACTCAATTCACTTCGAATAATAGGAGATTTATCATGAGGATACTCTTGGGCTTAAGTGAAACAGACCATCAGCCCCTATGGGACCCCAGGAGTTGTTGTTGACCCCAGGGAGCAGAGGGAACAGTGTTTATGAACTAAAAGATCACTGGGGTCCAGTGCAGCTCTAGAGGCTGAGTAACATGGATGTCCTCTTGGCAGTTGGGGCTTTCAGTCCTAACTGAGGGGCTCTGAATTTATAGGGACTCAACTCTTTGCTACTTATCCTCCTACAGTTCCCAAGCAACTACCTTCCTCTCTAATATAGGTGTCCTTTAGCTTCTGCTAACTCAAGGTTCCTTTCTGTCTTGGTTTATTCTTATTTTCTTCCTCCTCCTCCTGTTTTCTTCTTTAATGGCCTCTGCCTTCTAGTATCTTCTGGTCCTCAATGGCGTATTGAGTCATGTCTTCCATCAGCTCATGACTCTGCTGCTTCATGACCTTTGCCCTGCAGTCTTTCTGCTTCTGCACCTTTTCCTCTGCCTCAAATTCAAATTCTCAAGAAAAATAATCAGATCGGTTCAGGTAGTCACTAAAATTTGTTAGGGGCAGTTCTCACATGTGAAGTTCGAGCTGTTCTTTGGCTCAAGTAGTGGTACATAAAATGGCAGTCAGGGACTCTCTGGGGCTACTGTTGTCTTTTGTAAGTGTGGTGTGAATCTTAAGGCCGGCAGACTACTCTTCAGTATGTGAAGGGGTATAAAATGAGAAGGTGCTTTGCAACTTGGATGGAAGAAATGGACAGTATGAAATGATAGAAAATCCTATTTACAGGACACTGAAACCCAAAATTTTTTTTTATTGTTCTGTTTTTTCTAATTAAAAATGAGAAAACCATCTGTTCTCTCTTTCAAAGTCACTATGCATAATTTGATTACAGAAGACCTGGGTGACCTTAAGCCATTGATGTAAGTCATTTGAACTTCATCACCTGCATGATGGAGATGCACTTTACAAAGGACCAAACGAGGATTTGGGGTTCCCACAAGATCAAGCTGTGAAAGGTGTTTGGAAATGCTAATGTTATAAATGATTTTTAGGTTTTTTGACTTTAAAAATATGTGTACAAATAATGTACATTATTCGGTAACATGTTCATAGTCCTTTAAAATCTCCTCCCCCCAATTAACGCTATGTTTCCTATTGGTATTCATCTGTGCTTCAGTTAAACAATTTTACTCAGAAACAGCACATGTACATTCTGGAGTGGCAAGTCATCTGGATGCTGGAGCCTCCCTGAGAGACATTTTCCAGAAAGTAGAATTCAGTAAGAGGGTCTCCTGGTCACTGTCCATGGGTCTTTTCCAGGAGGATTTCTATAGGCTGGTTTCATTCCTTATACTCCTGGGAACAAAGCCTGAACACAGGCTCTTGGAATGGCTTCAAGAAGATCACAATCATCCCACGCCTAGGGTGGGTGGCCTGGCCTGAACCAGGAGGGAAACAAATCATAAGCACAGAAGGACACCACAGTCCTCTGACAGATGCTCCTCTGAAAAAAAAAAAAAAAAACAGACAAGGCGAGAAAAAGTCACTGCCAAAGGATCTTCAACACCATTTTTGTTGCAAAATCCAATCTCATGTTTGTGATTTATAATCCCCCTGGTGTGAAGGACTCAAGCTTTAATGCCTAGAGGAGAAAACGGTTCTTTAGCCCAAGACATTACTATCCACAGTGATAGAAGGAAGAGAAGGGAAAAGAAAGAGCCAAACTACCCCAGCTGTGTGCCAATGTTGATGCTGCTGCTATGATTATCAGTGTTCTACTTCCAACTGCTTGGTGATTCTCAGATTGGGAATAACAAGATGTAGTTTAGGGTCATTTAAGAAGTCTTTTGGTAATAACCTGGATGCATTTGGCTGTGAGATATATAGGAACCTCCATATAGGTGGTAAGTTCTTTGACACTGGTCCCAATGAGAGGTCGGGTCTTCTCCCCTTCTCCGTGAACCTGGCTGGCCTCTGATTGCATGGAACAATAGAACATGGCAGGAGTGATGCTGTGCAGCTCCAAGCCTGGCCTTTACAAGGACTGGCAGTGCCTATCATGGTTTCTTGGAGTCCTTGGCTATTGTGTAAGAGATAGGCCCAATTTGCTAGAGAAACCACATGGGGAGACCCTGAGACTACATGCAAGTAGAGAAGAGACCCACTGAGCCAGCCTTCCTATTCTCCAGGACCCTCTGACCTAGCCCAACTGCTAACAAAATACAGGGAGGGGTCCCAGTTGACACCGGGTGGAGCAGAAGATTTGTTCAGCCAAATCCTGCCCAAATTTCCTGGTCTACAGAAGCATAAGGTATAATGAAATGTGGGTACCTTAAGCCACTAAATTTGAGGTGGTTTTTAAAGGTAATGATAGATTTTGGCTAAAATACAATAGCAGGAAAGGAAGATGGGGTGGGCTTGGACCTGAGGGAAGGGAGTAAAAAGGCCAGAGACTAGGGTATGAGTCATAAGAGGACTATCCCAGTTGGAGGGCATCATGGGGTCAAAATACCTAAAAGTTTAATCAACTGTGCATCTACTGAGCCTTTGAAAACTCCAGATCCATTTAGTCAGTGACAGTGTCAAGGGTGCTAGAACAGAAGATTCTTAAAGAGGACAAGCTCAGACTCAGGAGATGGGGGCATTGGGATTCCTTATCTTCTGACTGGTGGGTGTAGGGCCCAGCCCCAAAGAAGAGATGTGAAGTGGTAGGAAGTGTTTCAGAGCCTCAAATGAACAGCCCAAGAGTCAGGGACAGGATCCATCCCCAGAGCATCCTTAGAGGACAAATGGAGGGAGACAGTCATGTGAGTATGAAAATGGGGGGAGGACTCACAGTTTAGACTGTGCCTCAGCAGCCTAGGGGCGTCTTGGATGCTCCGTGGTGAGTCTCAGACCTGGGAAATGCTGAGGAAAAACTGAGGAGAAAGGTTGTGAGTTTGCTGAAGTGACTGCACATTAATTTATATAGGAACATGAACAGATACGTAGATAGATATGGATATTGTTTTTTAACTGTTAAGGTCCCAGGGGGAAATAAGCAACTTACCAAAGTTTGACCAAAAAGTCTTAAATGAAGAAATCCTTGACAGAAATGTGGGCAGGTATACAGGAAAGAGTTAGCATAGTAGACTGCTCTCCTTCAAGAGGCTGGCTTGCAAAGTTGGCCCCTGGCTGGCACCTGGGAGGTTGGATCTGAGGAGGGTTCCCATTATTCCCCGATAAGAATGGCTCACTGTACACGAGCCACTTATGCAAACAATATGGTTTATGCTGGATACCTACTTTTCTTCTAGGAGTCTGGGGTTTTGGTATGTGCTACACAAGAGGTGCCTATGTGACTGGCTCCCAATAAAAATCTTGGGCACTAAGTCTTTAATGAGCGTTCCTGGTAGACAACATTTCACCCATGCTGCCGCAACTCATTGGGGGAGGAAGTAAGCACATCTCGTGGGACTCTACTGGGAGAGCACCCTTGGAGTTTGTGCCTGCTTTCTTCCAGACTTCACCCTGTGTTCCTTTTACTTTTGCTGACTTTCCCTTTCGCTGTAATAAATCTGAGCCCTGGATATGACTGTGTATTGAGCAACGTGTGTCCTCCTAGTGAACCATGAAACCCAGGAGTGGTTTATCTCCCCTCCCATAATACATCAAGGTAAAGGAAAACATTAAGGGAGGGTGAGGCATCCAGGGACCAGGAACAGCAGGAAGCCATTACTATCCTTGGAGCTGAAGGGGCAGGAGAAGGCAGCAGTAACCAGAACTTGGTGAGTGCTATAGCTGCAGAAAGAGCTGGAGCCTTAATGGAGGCACGCAGTCCCTGAACAAACACATCCCTACCACTCCCTCCTTCTGGCTGCCAAAATCCAGTTGGTACTTCCCTCTGGCCACACCCTACTGGGAGGCAGAGGGCAAGGGAGCCTGGTGGAGCCAGCTTCCGGGGACACAGTGCAAGAGAGAGAAAGACAGTGAAGAATGGATCTTAGCAGGCAAACAGAGAATAACCAGGACAAGGTTAAAAGCAAATAATTTTTAATCATTATTGAGCTAGATTGATAAGTCAGCTTTTTACTGAAAGGTCATATGCCACATTGTGTTACTCAGCAATCCTGGGTAGATTCTCATTGCACATATAGAATAAAGTCCAAATTACTTATCATGGCATTTCAAGGCCCTTCTTAATCTAGACCAAGGTCCCTTTTGAATCTCCTTTCCCCTTCCCACAGCTGCATACACGCCACGTTCCTGATCCACCATTACTAGTCATGCTACTGATAGCAGCATTCTCTAGCCTTCATATTTTGCTTTCCTCTTCCTTGTACTTTTGCATACCCGCTCCTTGTACTTCTGCTTAATGAGGTCCCACCTCTCCCTTAGGGCTCAGCTTAGCTTCTTGCAAAGCCTTCTTGAACCCCAGCCATTCTCCTTTCAGGATAGAGCTGCCCTGTCCCATGGTATTAACCAGCTTACCAGGGGGTGAGTGTTGGGCCATGTCTTCCTTTACCAGGCCCACACAGTGTCCAAGACAGAGACCATGGGCCCCATCTAGGAATGTCCAAATGAGCCCCGATTGATGAATTTCTTCACACATAGGCTTCCCTTGTGTGGTAACCCACTCTGAGCTGTTACTCTGATGCTACTCTGGTACCCTGACAATGCTGCAGATCTCAGTCATCCCTTTGGCTGGTAACCAACGCAAGCTCCAGACCCGTGTTTCTGCAGACCGCAAAGCAGGTCCTGGGACTATCCTCGCTGCCTGGAGCGGCTCAGTCCTCTGCTCTTCTGCAGACTGACACTGGACATGGCCCTCACGCCTGCGTCTTTACTAGGTTATGATCAGAGAAAAGACAGTGACTGTTGTGTATTCATCTTCATGCTCTCCAGACTGGTTAGTAACTCAAACATACAGGGTGTTCAATGCACATTGCTGAACTGAATTAACTGGAATAAAAATAAATGAAAGAATATCCAATTTTTTACCTTCTAATCTATGTCACTTTCAGAAGTCAGGGGAAATACATTGTTCTCGTTTCTAGTTTTGAAACTGAGAGCCCTAAGAAAGAAGGAGAAAATGGGTCTCCTCGAAGGAGGGCTTTTTCTGTACCCTAGAGATTTCATCTTTGAGAGACAAAGTGAGTCAGCCATTCTAGAAGGAAGGAAAGGTTTCTGTGATATGACCTCCCCTTCGACTTATAGGCAAACTAATACACAAAGCTAAGACTGGCAATTTTAATGATAAAGTCAGGTTTTTCAATTTTTATTTTTTTTTAAGATTTTATTTCTTTATTTGATAGAGAGAGAACATAAGAAGGGAGAGTAGCAGGCAGAGGGAAAGGGATAAGCAGGCTTTTCACTGAGCTAGGAGCTGGATGAGGGGCTGATTCCAGGACCTGGGATCATGACATCATGACCTGAGCCGAATGCAGCAGCTTAGCAGACTGAGCCATCCAGGTGCCCCAGGTTTTTCAATTTTTTTTAAAAGATTTTATTTATTTGACAGACAGAGATCACAAGTAGACAGAGAGGCAGGCAGAGAGAGAGGAAAGGAAGCAGGCTCCCTGCTGAGCAGAGACCCCCCCCCCCACCTCGATGCGGGACTCTATCCCAGGACTCTGGGATCATGACCCGAGCTGGAGGCAGAGGCTTTAACCCACTGAGCCATCCAGGTGCCTCAGGGTTTTTCAATTTTTAAATCAAAAATGAGTTTAAACTTAATATCAGAGATTTAAAGTCGTTCTGGAAGCTGTTTTATATGAGCACAGACCATGCTTTCTTCTTTTCCTAAGGCCATATAGAATAAAAACTCAATTAGAAATAAATTTTTAATATTCCAATTGGATGACATCACTAGAGAAGTGGTATCCTAGCAACAAGAAGTGAGACAATGGGCTGAGTAGATGCAAACTATGGACAGACATTCCACCTGGAACTTTAAAAAAAGGCAGTTGGTAAGGCAACCAGTTCATAGACACGGCTGGTCAGGCATTAAATTTTGTTCTTGAATGAAAGATCCTAGGGAGAAAAAAATTTTTCACTTAATTTAGCAACGTTTATTGCTTTATACTCAGTGAAGATTAAAGAAGTTTTGAACGGCTCTTCCGAAAGCTGGTCATTTAAATTTTCCATAGGATTTCAGGAAATAAACAGAATTTAATCCATACATCTTATAGCTCTCTAGGACCTGTCTAAAGAAGCACTTCAGTAAGGAAAATGTAGGAGGCTTTGCCAAACAACAAATCAAATAATAATCTTTGTGGAGAAGTTAGGAGACAGGGCTGTCGACTCAATTTTTTAAACACAAAGCAAGCATTTACCTCATTTATTTAACTTGACTGTACAGATTCTTAGAAATGGTAAGTATGCTTTTAATCCCCTAGAATCTCTGGGAGAGTTTAATAAACTATTACACACTCTAGCTATTGAGTTGTTGCCAACCCAGTCAGAGTTATTTTTACAATAGTTTTTGTTTGTTTGTTATTCTTTTTTAAAAATTAACATATAATGTATTATTTGTTTCAGGGGTACAGGTCTGTGAATAGTCAGTCTTACACAATTCACAGCACTCACCATAGCACATACCCTCCCCAATGTCCATCACCCAGCCACCCCATCCCTCCCCTTCCCTCACCCCCCAGCAACCCTCAGTTTGTTTCCTGACATTGAGAGTCTCTTACAGTTTGTCTCCCTGTCTGGTTTCATCTTTGAGACGTAATGCATATACCATCAGATCCACCCCTTAAAAGTGTAAAATTCATTGAAAATAGAACTACCCTATGACCCAGCAATTGCACTACTGGGTATTTACCCTAAAGATACAAACATAGTGATCCGAAGGGGCACGTGTACCCGAATGTTTATAGCAGCAATGTCTACAATAGCCAGACTATGGAAAGAACCTAGATGTCCATCAACAGATGAATGGATAAAGAAGATGTGGTATATATACACAATGGAATACTATGCAGCCATCAAAAGAAATGAAATCATGCCATTTGCGACGACGTGGATGGAACTAGAGCGTATCATGCTTAGTGAAATAAGTCAATCGGAGAAAGACAACTATCATATGATCTCCCTGATATGAGGACATGGAGAAGCAACATGGGGGGGTAGGGGGATAGGAGAAGAGTAAATGAAACAAGATGGGATTGGGAGGGAGACAAACCATAAATGACTCTTAATCTCACAAAACAAACTGGGGGTTGCTGGGGGGAGGTGGGATTGGGAGAGGGGGAGCGGGCTATGGACATTGGGGAGGGGAGGCGAACCATAAGAGACTATGGACTCTGAAAAACAACCTGAGGGTTTTGAAGGGTCAGGGGTGGGAGGTTGGGGCAACCTGAGGGTTTTGAAGGGTCAGGGGTGGGAGGTTGGGGGAACAGGTGGTGGGTAATGGGGAGGGCACGTTTTGCATGGAGCACTGGGTGTTGTGAAAAAAGAATGAATACTGTTACACTGAAAAAATAAATAAAATGAAAAAAAAAAGTGTAAAATTCAGAGGTAGTTAGCCCATGCAGAGTTGTGCAACCTAAAGCACTGTCTGGTTTCAGAACATATTCAGACTCTGGGTAAAGAAGCTCCATGCACATTAATAGTCATTCCCCATTCTCCCCTCCAGTCGGTTCTTTACAACACCCATCTTTCCTTTCTATGGATTTGTCTATTTTGGACATTTGGCGTGAATGGAATCATGCAGTATTTGGCTTTTGTGTCTGGCTTATTTTGCTTTGTATACTGTTTTTAAGGTTTGTCCATGTAGCATGCATTAATATTTCATTTCTTTTAATTGCCAAATCATTTTCTGTGTTATGGATTTATTGGCTGATGGACATTTGGATTGTTTTCATCTTTTGCTATTTTAAATAATACTTCTGAACTTTAGCAGAGAAATTTTTGTTTGAAGATCCGCTTGAAGTTGTATTGGGTACGTAGGCCTTTTTCAGTACAGCCATCCTAGTGGATGTGAAGTGGTATCTTATTGCTCTTTGATTTGCAATTACCTAATGATTGATAATGACGAGCATCACTTCAGATCCTTTTTGACTATCTGCAGCTCTTCTTTAGAACACTCTTACATTGTTGGTGGGAATGCAAGCTGGTGCAGACACTCTGGAAAACAGTATGGAGGTTCCTCAAAAAGTTGAAAATAGAGCTACCCTATGACCCAGGAATCTCACTACTGGGTATTTACCCTAAAGATACAAATGTAGTGATCCAAAAGGGCACCTGTCCCCCAGTGTTTATAGCAGCAATGTCCACAATAACCAAACTATGGAAAGAGCCCATATGTCCATCAACAGATGAATGGATAAAGAAGATGGTATATATTTATATATGTGTACATATTACACAGGGATATTACACAACCATCAAAAAATGAAATCTTTAAAAAAAAGAAATCTTGCTGTTTGCAACAATGTGGATGGAACTAGAGGGTATTAATCTAAATGAAGTAAGTCAATCAGAGAAAGACAATTATTGTATGAACTCACTGACATGTGGAATTTAAGAAACAAGGCAGAGGATCATAGGGGAAGAGAGGAAAAAAAAGAGGCAAGATGAAACCAGAGAGGGAGATAAACCATAGAGACTCTTAAGCTTAGTAAACAAACTGAGGGTTGCTAGAGGTGAGGGGGTGGAGGGATGGGGTAACAGGGTGATGGACATTGGGGAGGGTACATGTTGTAATGAGCACTGGGTATCATATAAGAATGATAAATCACAGACCTGTACCCCTGAAACAAATAATACATTATATGTTAATTAATTGAATTCAAATTAAAAAATAAATAACTACAACTATTCATTTTCCCCTTCCTTTTCCCTGCCCCCTGGCAACCATTGATTTTTTACTATATCTACACTTTGCCTTTTCCTAAATGCCATATAGTTGAAATCTTACAGTGAGTAGCCTTTTTCAGATTGGCTTCTTTCACTTTCCATTATGCAGTTAAGTTTCCTCTATGTTTAGCTTGATAGCTCATTTCTTTTTAGAGCTAAAATATATTCTGTCGTGTGGTTGTACCACAGTTATTTATCCATTCACCTACTGGAAAACACCTTGGTTGCTTCCAAGTTTTGATGATTATGAGCAAAGCTGCTATAAACACTCATGTACAGGTTTTTGTGTGGACATGTTTTCAGCTGTTTTGAGTAAATACCAGGAAGCAAGATTGCCAGATCATATAATAGTATGTTTAGTTTTGTGAGAAACTGCCAAACTGTCTTCCAGAGTGGCTGTACCATTTTGAATTCCCATCAGCAGTGAATGAGAGCTCCTGTTGCTATACATCCTTCCTAGCATTTGGTATCATTAGTGTTTTGAATTTTTGTCTGGGTTGACTTTTTACTATCTTGGTGATGTCCTTTAAAACACAAAGAGTTTTAATTTTGATGAAGTCTAGTTTACCTATTTTCGTTGTTCTTTGTGCTTTGGTGTCATAGAAAATCTTGCTTAACCTATAGTCATGAAGATTCACTCCAAGATTCACTCTCCAAGTTTTATGCTTTAGCTCTTACATTTAGGCCTATACTGCATTTTAACTTATTTTGTATTTGTGTGGGGTAAGGATCCGATTTCAGTGTTTTGCCTGTGGATATTCAGTTGTCCCAACACCATTTGTTGAAAGTACTATTGATTCCTTATTAAATGGTCTTGGCATCCTTGATGAAAATATATAGCTCATAAATGCAAAGGTTTGTTTCTGAACTCTCAATTCTATCCTTATGCCCATACAACACCGTCTTGATTACTATGTATTAGGTTTTGAAACCATTAAGTGTGATTACTCCAATTTTATTTATCAAGATTGTTTTGGATATTCTGGGTCCTTGAAATTTCCATGTAAATTTTAGAATGAACATGTCACTTTCAACACAAAAGTGTATTGGCAGGGCAACTGGTGGCTCAGTTGGTTAAGCATCTGACTCTTGATTTCAGCTCAGGTCCTGAGATGGAGACCTGCATTGCACTCTGTGCTCAGCATGAGATCAGCTTGGGATTTTCTTTCTCCTCTGCCCCTCTCCCCACTCACTCTCTCTAAATACGTACATACATGCTTACATGCATATATATATAAAATCTTTTTTTTTAAAAAGTGCACCGGGATTTTGATTAGGAATGCATGGGATTTATAGATCAATTTAAGAAAATTGACATAATAACAATATGTTCTGTGATCTGTGAAGATAGTATCTCTCTCCATTTATTTAGATCTTCTCCAGAATATTTGGTAGTTCTCAACATACATGTTATAGACATATTTCATTATGTTTATTTCTAAATATTTAATTTTTTGCATGGTGTTAGTGAAGTAACAGACACATAGATCAGTGGAACAGAATAGAGTCCAGAAGTAGACCCACACAAAAACAGTCAACTAATCCTTGACAAAGGGATAAAAAAATTCAATGGAGAAAGGATAGTCTTCCCAACAAACGGTGCTAGAACAATTGAACATCCATATGCAAAAAATGAACTTAAACATAGACCTCACATTTTTCATAAGCAATAAATAAAAATTGATCAGAGATATAAATTTTAAATGTGAGAGTATAAAAACATCTTGAAAAAGTAAAAGAAAATTTGCACAACCTTGCATATGGTGATGAGTTTTTAGGTAGAACACCAATAGAAATGAAAGAAAAAATGACAAATTGGACTTTCTTAAAAAATAAAGACTTCTGCTCTGTAAAAGACTGTCAAGAGAATGAAAAGCCAAATCTCAGCCTGGGAGAATATATTTGCAAAACACATATCTGATAAAAGATGTATCCAAAATGTACAAAGGACTCAAATTCAACAATAAGAAAACAAATAATCCAATTAAAAAATCAGTAAAAGATCAGAGAGAAGACACAGATAGCAAATAAGCATATGGAAAAAATACTCAACACCATTTGTCACTAGGGACTTTCAAAGTAAATAACAATAAGAAATCACTATACACCTATTAAAATGACCAAAATCCCTAAAACTGACAATATCAATGGTTGGTGAGGATTCAGAATAACAGGAACTCTCGTTCATTGATGGTCAGAATGCAAAATAATGCAGCAACATTGAAAGGCAGTTTGGTTGTTTCCTGCAAAATTAAAAATAGTTTACTATAGGATCAAATAATCATGCTACTAAGTATTTGCTCAGCTGATCTGAAAACATATCCACACAAAAACCTGCTTGTTCAGCTTTATTCATAATCCCCAAAAAACAATGACAGTATTTTTCAATAAATGAATGGATAAACAAATTGTACATCTACTCCGTGGAAATTAATAGCATAACAAATAAACCTAAATGTATGCAAATTTTTAAAAACATATCATTTAGGAGGTCAGAAAATCTTAGAATGGAATGTAGAATGTGAAAAAAGCAATCTACCTATATCACAGGGAGTGGGGAGAGAGAGTGCTGATATGAGTTATCTTTTAAAATGAGTGGACTCTATAAAAACTAAAGGCAAAATAAACTGTACATAAACATAATACTCTAGATGATAACGTTGTTTCCCACAGAGGTAGAAGTTAAGAATTCTGAAGCCACTGAACATATATACTGGAATTGAATAATTAAGCAAATGGGTGGCAGAGAGTAAGAGCCAGGTTTTCACTGTTGGGAGTGGGAGGTTACAAGGGGAGGAAGCTAGACTGATCCTTGTGCTAATGGATTAAGTTGGAGATATCATATGACCTGATGCTTGACGTAATAGACATTCACATGGTTACATTAGAAATATTTATAATTATGTGTATATACATTAAGTCATTTATACACATGGAATTACATTCACACATGTATCTTTGTGCTCTGTCACCTAAGAGAGATTTGAAGCAATGACACACCAATAGTAATGAACACACGTTGTACCCAGATTTTGGTTTCCAATACCGTTCTCCAGTTAAGAAATCAGGTCTCCTTTTTCTGGAGGAGGAAATACACAAGATGACTCTCTAGTGCCAAAAAGCTGGAAAGTGCTTGAAAAAGCCCTCACAAAAATGGAGATGTGTCAAATGGACACAGAAGTCAACTGAAAGAACTCCCAGTGGTCAAAGCTGGAAAAAGAGCTACAAAATAAACGTAGTGTTGGGTTATAACCCAAAGCATAAAATACGTACCCATGAGTTCATACTGATATAAATGATTGAACGAATAAATGAGAAAGAACAGAAATATCATTTGTGCAGAAGAATCTCCAATAATTTGGGTAAATACTCCACCATAACTCTTCCCTCCCTAAGTGCAGGTTGTGCATAGAGACCACCTTCCAAAGAGCACAGCTGGAAAGGACCAAGTAACTTTACTTGAGGGGCTAGCTTATTTTGCCCATGCCTTCCAAAAGAATAACAAAGGACGACCATGTGGTAGGAGTTCTGCTAATTCTTTAAAGCTTCCATTTAGGGTCCTGATGCAGAAAATTACTAAATGCTACCCTGGGATTTTGAAGGTACAAATACAGCTGACAAAGAGCTTTGTGAATTCCCTTGGAAGAAAGTCTTGTTTTAGGAAAATGTGGTTCATTAACTGTGATAATGGATCAGAGATAGATGGGTATGCAAGCATTTTTAGAACAAGAACTCTTGAGTTAGTGCAAATGATGCATGGATTAGGTGTGGGAGTAAGAATATTAGTGCAAAAGAGTGAGGAGAAAAAAGTGGAATCTTGGGAAACCTCTGAGACTAAGGTAGTATTTCTCCAATAGTTTTGACCTGAACCCTGTACAAAAATAATTTTACATCATGATCTAGTATGTATATATGCATATGTATAATGTATAATTAAAATTATTATTTGTGTTCTCTTCTATTTTACTTTTAAAAAAGGCTCACCTAACTCATTTAATTATTTTTTACCTCCCACTAATGAGTCAAGGTTTACAATTATTTCCCAAATACCTTATTATAAAAAAATTCCAAATATACAGAAAAGCATTGGCAGAGCTATATTCCTTTCTTGAGTTTCCAGGGTCTGGGGGCGAGGAAGCCTGTTTCCTTGCCTTTTCCAGCTTCTAGACGTCACCCACTTGCCTTAGTTCATAGCCTCCTTCTCCATCTTCAAAGCCAGCAACATGGCATTTCTATGACCATCCTTCCGCAATCTCATGTCCCTCTTACTCTCTTCTTTGCCTCTTCTTTCAATTTAAAGGACCCTATAATTACCTTGGACCCACTTAGATAATCCAGACCTATTTTAATGTCAGCTGATTAGTAACCTTAATTCCATCTGCAACCTTAATTCTCCTGTGATAAGTAACATAGGTTCTGCGTATTCAAACCTGAACATCTTTGGGATGGTCATTGTACTGCCTACTATAGGTACATAGTCAGGAGTGGAATTGCTGATCATAGAAAATGGTTACATTTAACTTTTTAAGAACCTGCCAGAACTTCCCTTGAAGTGATAATAAAATTTTCTGTTTCCACCAACAATGTAGAAGAGTTGTTACTCTCCTACCAACAACGTATGAGCATTCTGGTTGTGACACATCCTTATCAATATTTGTTGCTGTCTTCCTTGTTATAGCCATTTTAGTGGATATTGTATCCCATTGTGGTTTTAATCTGCTTTTCCACAATGCAGCTCTTTTCATTTGCTTATTAAGTGATTTATATATTCCTTTTGTGAAATTTTTCTTCAAATTTTCTTGTCCATTTTTATCAAGTTGTTAGTTTGTTACCGAGTTGTGTGAGTTCTTCTCATATACCGGATAGCAACCTTCTTTTATATATATGTTTTGCTAATGTTTTTTGAGTCTATGGTGACATCATCAGGGGCTTGCTCTACTATTCTTGGCATAGTCTCCTTGTACTAAATGCCTTCATGTTTCCAAGATTGCTGCCACAGGTCCAGACATCACATGAAGAGGCAACATCCCATAAAATAAGATCTGTTTATCTTTTATGTGTCTTTAAGAGCTTTAAAAAAGCAAAAAACAGAAAGAATGTTACTAAATACATGCCCTCCAGGAGAATCCCACACATATTTCTTTAGTTAGGATAAGCCTACCACTGAGTTAATCAATAAAAAGGGAAATGGCAACACAATAATTAGCCTGGTCTAAAGGGTGTGGAACAAAATCGGACTCTCCTAGTATGGAAAAAGGGTATTGGGTTTCAGGGGGTGTGGGGTGGGGGTGAGGACAACAAACATTGCCACCTCCACTGGAGAGCTTCTCGGCTGTTTCTATTACTAAGTCCAACACCTTGTGTCAGGAGTAGACAGTCTATATACTCTGCCTTTCAGAGACAGACTCTTATGGAGCTTTACATAAGAAATTGTCAGACCTCCACCATTAAAATAAGAGCACCTCCAGCAGAAATCTCTGTGGACCTCTGGACAAAACTGTGGTTGCCGCTTCATGCTACACTTGGACTGACCTTTAAAAAACTACGAGAAGCCCAAAAATCCATCACCGGAAGATAGACAAATATAAAAAGGAACTGTATTAATCTCTATTAACAAAACAGAATGAAACAAAACAAAAGCAAGGCTGCAGTAATTGCAGAGACTTTCTGTGATTATTTGAGGTTGGATCTTGAAATGGTTATTTTGAGTCCTTGGAACTTTATTTTGGCTATTTATATCTTAATGAAGCTTACATAATAATGGGCAGGAAATGCATAAACTGCAAAATTACTTTTCTGCACACAGGAAGATATTCAGGGAAGTGCATCAGGGAAATACCATCAAATCTAGCCACTGTTATGCTGGGGACACATCTTGATGGGAAGAATAAGCTAGAATTTGTCTCTCAGCTCTAAAGGCACAAGTTGATAGCATGTACCCTACCACCAAGTACAGCAATACAAACAGAGGAGAAAGCTCAGAAAGACTGGGCAGAAGGAGGTCATGCCACTTAAATAGAGACAAGACCTCTTCCAGATAATAAGCAACTTCAGCTGACATTTTGCAAAATATATTGAAGAAGAATAAATCTTCTTAAATTCTAGCACATAATGAAGACTTAAAGAATGAACTTTAAAGATCACTGCTGCCAAGAGATTTGTGAATTCTCTAAAACAGTACTAAAATCTTTCCTAAAAGGAAGCAGCCATTTCAAATGCAGGTGGTGAATGTGGTGAACGCCTTCAGAAAGGGAAAGAATTTATACATTGACAGTAAATGAAAAAGCAACTTTTCCCTTGGCTATCCCTGGCTAACGATCTCAGCAATTCCTAGTTAAGAAGGACTGAAACGTTGAAAGCTGTTATTAGGCCTGTGCTACTTATTGTTTTATGTGTGTACACACTTGATCTCGTACATTTGTACACCCAGTTTTTCTACGCACACACACATGTGCACTTGTATATACACACATACACTCACAGACTCATGCTTAAGTAATCTGAATAGTAAAGTATACTTAGTTTTCATTCTGTCAGGTGAGTTTGGTTAATTTTTTTTGTCATTACAAAGGGCCAGGTTCAATTCCCTTCCGGTGAGTAGAAAAGACCTTGAAATCAAACCTGAATTTAAACCCTGATTTGGGGGCGCCTGGGTGGCTCAGTGGATTAAGCCGCTGCCTTCGGCTCAGGTCATGATCTCAGGGTCCTGGGATCGAGCCCCGCATCGGGCTTTCTGCTCGTCAGGGAGCCTGCTTCCTCCTCTCTCTCTGCCTGCCTCTCTGCCTACTTGTGATCTCTCTCTCTCTGTCAAATAAATAAATAAAATCTTTAAAAAAATAAATAAATAAACCCTGATTCTTCCATTTACCAGACCTCCAGAAAATTGCCTGGTCTCCAAGCTACTAAAATGAAAATAAAACTGATGCCCATGTCTTTGTGAGAATTAAATTATATAAAATATTTAAAATCCTGTATGAGCTATTCTCTATGCCCATGACTCAAAGAGAAGCTTCCTGCCCAAATATCCCACTGACAGGGACTGGTCTGCCCTCTCCTACATTTGTTTTGGCCCCGGGGAACCCCCATACTCTGGAGATGAGGAGGAGATGGCCCTGTCCCAGACTGGTGTCTTCTGGGCCCATGGTAGTTATAGCAATGCTGCCAGCCATAGCGTCCTTGGCTCTGTCCTCATTCATTATTCCTTCATTTCATCCTATTTCTGTCCCTTTCAGTCCAGCCTGACAGTGTTTCTGTTGATATTAAATTTTCAACTTGTTGGCCTCTTATGCAATACATGGGGGTTCAAGCCACCAGACAAGAGGGTCATCCCCAGGTTTTTCCTAAATAACTCCATCTCTATTCCTGGCTTTTGCTCAGATAGTTGATTGGATCTATGAATCACAGGCTTAATCTCCTTAGCAAATAACTGTCCAGTTTCCAGAATGGGCTATGTGGATAGGTTGAGAATTCTTCCAAATCATCACGTGCTGGTTTCTTTCAGCTTAACAGTTCCTTCTCCAATTTATTTTTCTCCTCTGAGTTTTTACTACAAGCAGTAAGGAGAAACCAGGCTGCACTTTAGACACCTTGCTTGGGAATCTCCTCAGTTAAATACCTAAGTTCATTACTTATAAGTTCTACTTTCCGTCCAATAATACACAATTCCGTCAAGTCCTCTGCCACTCTATAGCGAGGTTCACCTTTCCCCCAGTTTCCAATAACACGTCCCTCATTTCTGTCTGGGACCTCTGTTATGGACTGTATGTTTGGTCCACCCCCCCCACAACGCTTATGCTGATGCCCTAAACCCCAGCATGATGGTATTTGAATATGGGGCCTTGGGAAGTAAAATTTAATTTTGATGAGGTCATGAGAGTGGGGACTTTATGATGGGATGTGTGTCCTTATTAGAAGAGGAAGAGAGATTAGAGCTCACCCCTCACCGTGTGAGCACACAGCAGGAAGAAGGCCACCGTAGGGCAGATAGAAGGCCCTCACCCGGAACCAAATCTGTTGACAGCTTGGACTGGGACTTCCAGCCTCCAGAACTGTGAGAAATAAATGTTTGTTGTTTAAGCCAGCCAGTCTACGGTATTTTGTTACAGCAGCCCAAGTGAAGACTTCATAAAAGGCACTTTTAATATTTATATTCCTGGCAACATTCTGTTTGTGATAATATAATGTATCCTCTTAGACAATAGAAGCTTTCTCTATAGCCCCCCTTTTTTCTTTCTGAGTTCTCACAGAATCTTTAACATCCACATTAATACCAATAGTCTCTTCAGAGCAATCTTGATTGTTCCATCATGAACCCCAAAATTCTTTTCATCTCTACCCATTACCTAATTCCAAAGTCACTTCCACATGTTCAGGTACTTGTTACAGCAGAACCCCACTTTTAGGTACCAGAATCTGTACTGGTTTCCTAGGGCTGTCATAACAAAGACCATAAACTGGTCAAAACCAACAGAGCTTTATTGTCTCACAGTTCTGGGGGCTGGAAGTCTGAAATCAAGCTATTGCCGGGGTTTCTTCCGTCTGAGGGCCGTGAGAGAAGAACCTGCTCCAGGCTTCATTCCTTGCCTTGTAGATACTGTCTTCTTCTTTTGTCTCATCACAAAGCTTTCTCCCTATGCATTCTGTGTTCACATTTCCCCTTCTGATAAAAACACCAGTAATATTAGATTAAGCACTTACCCTACTCTGGTATGACCTCATCCTATCTTTTTTCTTTTTTATAAAGATTTTATTTATTTATTTGACAGAGAGAGAGATCACAAATAGGCAGAGAGGCAGGCAGAGGGAGAGGAGGAAGCAGGCTCCCTGCTGAGCAGAGAGCCCAATGCAGGGCTGGATCCCAGGACCCCGAGATCATGACCTGAGCCAAAGGCAGAGGCTTAACCCACTGAGCCACCCAGGCACCCCTGACCTCATCCTATCTTAACTAATCACATCTGCAATGCCCCTATTTCCAAATAAGGTCACATTCTGAGGTACTGAGGGTTAGAACCTCAACCCTTGTGTGAGGGCACACAAGTTAATCCACAAAACTTCCTTTACCTTGGTACCAGCTAGTAGGGCCAGGGTTTCTGATTCATAGTTGGCCATTGGCCTATGACATTGCCTAGATTGGGAAGGTCATTTTTAGGCATTTAGCTTGCAAAGTCTGGAGACAACCAGGAAGTTTATAGGAAGAGCTGAAGCTGGAAGAAACAGAGAGAATTCCTAAGGCAGACAGGAGCGCCTGAGCAAACCAGTTACGTAGGAGCAGCAGCTCTGAGTTTTGAATACACTGTGATTTGTGGTTAGGTAAGGATAAGAGGTAGAGAGTGAGAGCAAAAAGAAACTCTATAAGCTATACAAGGAGAGCAGATGGAGAGAGCAGTGGAGTTCTGTATAAATGGAGCACCAGAGGAAAGAGAGGGGAAAGCTCCGCCAAGACCCTCTGTGATGGTGAGGCTGTGATTCCAGGCTCCATGAGGCCAGGTTCTACTGGGGGCCCTCCTCTGGGAGTGCTGTATGATTTCTCTCCATCTGAACTCCTGCCTGGCTTCCTCCCACCAACAAAACAAAACAAAACAACTCACCTGAGCCAGCCCCATCCAATCAAGGTATGGCACAAAATTGATCCCAACAATACTAATCTTCCTCCTTCTCTATCAGCTGAAAATTGGGTCAAAATTCTTGGGCACAAAAATACTAGGCTCGTCAAGTAATGGCCCTTCCAGAATGATTGGTGCCCAAAACTCTTTGACTCCTGTATGAGTTTTAATGAGTTAAAAGCACCATTAGAATTCAGCTGCTTTTAGTAGCAGATCATTTTGGACTGTACAAGCCTTGGTATTAGCATTACGGATTACTGCACTTAAACACCCTCATTTTCCTCTTGATGAACTGAGAGGAGGAGGTCATCACAGAGCAGTAGCTTTCTTTCTCTTTAGCCTGCATTTGCAAAGGTGGAAGAAGAAACTAATGAGAGAAAAGAGATGGCTTGCTGTTGCTAAGCAACCTAAGTTGGCAAGGAATGTAAAAACAAGATTCAAAGAGCCATAACTGGGCAAATATCTTAGAGAATATTTATAATT
The DNA here is from genome assembly GCF_922984935.1 of Meles meles. NCBI lineage: Eukaryota > Metazoa > Chordata > Mammalia > Carnivora > Mustelidae > Meles > Meles meles. The sequence continues at coordinate 67,441,658 of NC_060069.1, forward strand.
CCAGAGAGATTTGTTTTCAGACCATTTTTTAATTGAAACATTTAATCCCTTATTGTAGAGATGATTGTCAGAATTACATAAAATTTTATCACCTAAAACTAATTTTGGAATGTCACTGATTGAGTTCCAAGTATTTGCAGAAGACACATTAACATTTTTTAATTAATTAATTAATTAATTAAAATTTTTAAAAAAGATTTTATTTATTTATTTGACAGAGAGATCACAAGTAGGCAGGCAGAGAGAGGAGGAAGCAGGCTTCCCGCCGAGCAGAGAGCCCAATGTGGGGCTCTATCCCAGGACCCTTGGATCACGACCCGAGCCGAAGGCAGCCACTTAACGACTGAGCCACCCAGGCGCCCCAAATGTTTTTTTAATTTAAATAAGCCTCAGAACGTATATAGTTTACACATGAGTACCATGACTCTCCACTTCTATAGCCAAATCATCTCCCTGCAGGTGTAATGGCACTAGTAATAAAAGGGTGGCTCTTAAGCTTACTCTTTACATAATTAAGATCTCTGAAAAGATGACCACCAATTCATCCTGATTTGCCCAGAACTTTCCCAGTTTGGGTATTGCAAATCCTGCATCCCGGAACCCCCTTAGTCCAGGGCACATGGAGATGTTCGTTAGCCTATCTCTGATTTTATTAGTATACCTGAGTTGCTTAGATTGGATTCAGGATAAACCTTAGGACATCTTTCCTGGGCACAGATGAACTTCATACCTGGTGTTCCTCCGGACCAGATGTAGCTCTAATCAGCTTGGTGGGGTCCCAGGAGAGGGTAGCTGGGTAGAAACGACTGGAGCTCGCTGGCACTGAGAGTGAAACTGATCTGTTTCTCCTCCATTTCAGTTCTTAGTCTGTATTGTTGGCCCGTATTCTAAGTCTAAGATTTCAACTTCTTTTAGGCTTCCAGATGGTTTATATGTGTAATAAGTTCCCATCAGTAACATCTGTCATTATACAAAGCAATTCTGTTGGCGTGGATACTGGGTGGGGGCAGCAGCAGTGTGGGAGTGAAGGGGAGGTTCTTAGCAGTCTCCCAGGGAAGGAGCATTGTTCCTTCTACGGGGGCAGTCACATCCTCTCCCACAAGTGTGTAAGAATTCTTCTAAACGACCAAACCACAGTAAGTTGATTAACTATGTGTCTAACTGCCCCTGAGGTTCTTGGTATATTGTCCAGTTGGCCTTGTGACCAACTGGCCTGCATCCCATTGTCTAGAACACGGAACATTAAGATGCAAAGTGAGTGCTATGCAGAGGCCCAGGGAAGAGGAGATCAAGGTGAGTAAATGATTGGGAAATAAGACAGCTGGAACAGAGGTACTCTAATCTAGTGAAAACAGGACAGGTAATAATCAGTGCTCATGTAGATAAGGACATTCGCAAGTAAAGAATATCTCTTTCACTGAGAAAGAACAAATACAAGAAATTGTGGGGCATCCAAATATGCCAGATTTAGGTGGGATATCCTGATTTCCAATGTGTAATGATTCTATCGCATGTAATCTGACAACACAGGGATGCACCGTGTCCAAGACTAACAAAGGATTACTCAAAGCGTGGCCTGATAATTCTGTGTTATCAATTTCTACACTGCAGGGAAGGCCCTAGCTGAACGCAGCACACAGGTGTCCCTCAAACTAACCCACAGTAACTCTCACTCCTTGAATAATACAAGGAAGCTCCACAGTGATCCGTGTGTGTGTGTGTGTGTGTGTGTGTGTGTGAGCGCTAATGGCTAAGAGGCTGATAGATAGAGACGCCAACGCTGATTTCGCAGTTAGATTCACTAGCACTACAACGTGGAAGCAAAGATGTGGAAGGAAACTCAGTTGACAGCTATTAACATACCACTCAGTCAAATGAATAGAGTTATTTCCTAAGCTGGTGCTAA